>NC_040907.2:15697071-16006630 GCF_004126475.2 Phyllostomus discolor | reverse complement strand
ATAGTTTGTAACCATGTCTGGTTTCAGCCATCCAGGAGGAGAGGAGGGACACAGTGACTTAAGGCCCAGGCCGGGAAGTGGCCTCCATCCCTTCCATTCACATTCCAATGACCGTTCCTTAGTCCTGTGTCCATGCCTGCAAGGGAGGCTGGGAAATGTCATCTAGCAGAGCAGCCACGTGCACACGAGGAAGAGGAGGATGGGGTTTTGGAGGATGGCCAGTCGACCTGCAACATCCGCTCTTGCTCCCCCAGGTGACTCTGGGTTGTGGACAAACCGGTTTCTAGGTTGTGCATCACAGAGTGCCTGAAGTGGAGAAGTGACAGGGATGTGGAGGGAGAGGATCTTAAGCGTATGACAGAGACGCAACTCACAGTTGGCATTGTTTTTCAGTTACTTTCGGTTAATGGTGTATGTCTTGTTAAGTGCTCTGTCCTCACGGTGCTGAGAGCGAGCTTCCTGGGCTCCCAGGATACGTGGGTCACGCACACAGAGCACACGCACAGCGGCCGAGCCCTGAGGCTACAGGACGCGGTCTTCGCCCTCCGGGAATTCACAGTCCAGCGGGGAAGGCGGACGCAGCGGTGGAGGCGCGTCCACGCCACTGCAAGAACGAAGGAGGGAATTAACTCTGCGTGGCAGGGCCAGAGAGGGGCAGACGAGAGGGGGCGTGAAAGGGACAGCATATTCCAGATTCCCCCCTGCCCGTGGGAACCACCCAGCTCTCTAACACGTCTTATGAGGGCGATAGCAAGCAGAGGGAAGGAGATGAAGCAAAGACTCAAGAAACGTGGGGCCTTGCTCTGCCGCGCCGGGGAGGGCAGGTCCCCGCTCCTCTACTCACATCGGCCTCACGGGGCCCTCAAGGCCACCGCCGGCACATCGGATGCACTTGTGGGAAGGTCTGAGAGTATTTACTGGTGGACAAAACACAGAAAGGTGCCCTCCTCCAGGCTGATGCAGCCATGGCGCTCAGACGCAGAGCGGGGACAGGCCGGACTCCAGCCACACGTCCCTCTTGGCCTCACGCCCTTGGGAAGTGCTCACTGCACACGGTCGTGTTCAGGCAGCAGCCTTGCGGACCAGCCTGTCTGGGATGGTGCATGATCACTAGGGTTTCCCTGCTGCCCCACCCCCAACACTGTTCTAACTGGGAGGCTTTCTTTCTCTGGTGTTCTGCGTCAGGGCCGGGACAAGTGCAGGGCCATGAGGGGCCTAGAGCACCCAAGTTAAAGGAGGCCCTCGCTTCCAGGGTGGTCCCCGAGAATGGTGCCCCCATAAATGTTGTGCCCTCGGCAACCCACCAGGCTCACCCCGTCCTGGCCCTGTCCGACAGGGTTCCCACGGACATTGGTGGTGGTCATGGTGGTTTTTTAAAGGAAGGTCCCAGAAACCACCTCAGACTTGGTGAGGGCAGCTTCTCCCAGCAGTGGGAAGCCAGGCTTGGGGTGGGGGGCGGGAGGTGGTCCTGGAAGGGGGCTGAACCTGGAAGAGGCGGCACAGGGCCTCCAGGAGGCCCTCTATGCTGGGGAACCTCAGCCTTACCTAGGGCAGTAGGTACCCCTTACCTAGGGGGAGAGGAGGAAGGCCAGGTACCCAGACTCCTTGTTTGCAATCTGAGGGGTTTCTAGGAAAAGCTATGGGGGAGGGGTGGGAAGAGAGAAGGGCAATGGTTTCCTGGTCCTGAGTCACAGGCGACTCGGAGGCCCCAGGCCAGGCTGCTGACTGAGCTCACCCACTGAGCTCCCACCCACGAGCCAGCCTGCAGGGTCACCAGCACCCTCCCCAGAGTTGCTCTGGGACAGGACACCTGACACCGGATGCTCTGAGAGACAGGACTCAGGGCCGGGTGAGTCAGTTACGCCGCCCAGGCCAGGGTCCTTCCCGCAGGAGGAAACCAGGATGAAATCGCCTGGACGCCCTGGGCTGTGCTTCCCAAAACTCGCAAACATTCCAAACCGCTGCCCTTTTGCCTGTACTGATAGGTATTTGGTGTTTTTTGAGAAATCAACTCATCCTTACTTAAATAATGTATTTTCCAAGGAAGCTATGTAAATGGAAAACTGCATGGTTGCTGTAAATAGAAGCTAAGCAATCACAGGAGTAAGATGTTAATCAAGCAGCATTCTTCAACTTAGCTGGATCCAGGGCTCTGAACCTGAGGGCCAGAATCTCTTTCCAAAAGGAAGGGAACAGAGGTCAGAAAGGTGTTAAAGGTGGGAAGATGGGGAGCACCCACAGAGACTCCCCTCTCACAGCAGAAATGGATCATTTCCCCTTTTAATGTGGCACCTGTGCCCCACCTACCCCATCTCATAATGTGCTTCCTCCTTGGGCAGCTCTGCCCTCGGGGAGTCCTGGACGTGTCCCTGGACGAACTACGTTTCGCAGCTGGGGTGGGAGGAGCTGGGGCCTCTGGATCGGGAACCCTGCAGCGCCCAGCCGGGTCCCAGAGCTGCACCCCAGCCTCTGCCTGGTTGCTCCTGTCTCATGCAGGTTCTGGACAAACGTTTCAATGCCCTTTAAACTCAGCATGTGGTGGAGGAGCTGACACACAGTAGGTGCTCAATAAGTACGTGAATGCAAAGCCTTTGGAAGATGGGATGGGTACGACCCTCAGTGAGCCCGTGGGGTTGGCTGTGGTACTGGCTCCCAGAAGGGCTGGTTCATCTCAGGGTCCAGCCTCATCCCTGACACGGGGGAACCCCCTTCTGTGGGCGTGGAGCGAGGAGGAGGGATCCCTGATTCCAGAGCGGTCACTGTGGGAAGGGGCCCACGTGAAGGGAAGCACATGGTTTGGTGCTGCATATTTGTGGTGACAACTGCCTCCCGCGATCAGAGCAACATAAACACAGGAAGTATCAAGCGTCTGGGACCGTCCCTTCCTGACTTCAGCCTTCCCCAGCCTCACCTGCCCTCCGTCCCCTCCTTATCTTCACACACCAGGCTCGTCGCCGGCCTGGTGGGAGGGGCTCAGAGAAGACCTGAGAGCCTCCCTGTGCTTGCCCAGGCTGGCTGCCGGCCCTCGATGCACCACCACACAGACGGGCGCTGGGCCTGCTGTGAGGCTCCTGGGGTCTTGGTCCAGCTCCGCCACCACCGCACCATGTGACATGGGACAAGTGCCCCCTCCTTGGACCCAGCCTTCCTCAATGCTGAGTGGGGGGGGCCTGAATGGCTGGGAGCAGAGGGCTCTTCCCTCCCAGGCTTCCCACTGCAAAGGGGAGGCCCCCAGCCCCAGGGACATGCCGTACCTGCTCCAGGCCCGCGCTACCCTCCCCTGCCACACACAGGGCAGGCACAGCTTTGTGGATGAGAGGAGCCAGCCCACAGGCCATGCACCTGGCACTGCCTGCCGGGAGCCAGGGCCACAGACAGGGACGAAGGTGACCAGGCTCCACCGTGGCCTTGAAGGCTCCTGGGCCAGAGACAGACCCGTCCACAGAAATGACAACATAAAGGTAAGAACAATAAAGGGGACTCCCCGGCGGTTTGGGGGGTGGAGACAGACAACTCTGTGGGGGGAGGAGAGTATTTTTTACCCCTCATTTATTTATTATTAAGTATTTAATTTTATATTATTAAGATACAATGTATATAACAAACTTCCATATTTTGAAGTGTAGAATTCAGTGAGTTTTAGTCACAAAGTTGTACAACCAACCACACTATAATTCCCGAACATTCCCACCTCCCCCAAATGGAACCTTGTACAGAGTAAGCAGTTAACTCCAAACCCTTCCCACCCCCAGCCCCTGCCAATCACTAATCTACTTCCTGTGCCTGTGGACTTGCCTGTTCTGGACACGTCATATAAATGGGATTGTATGGTGTAAGCCTTGTATGACTGGCTTTTTCACTTCACGTTAAGTGTTTTTAGGGTTCATTCATGTTGCAACACGTATCAGTCAGCGCTTCATTCACTTCACGGCTCTAGCAGTATTCCACTGTCTGGCTGCGCCATGGTTTGTTTACCCATTCACCGCTGATGGACATGTGGGCTGTTTGCACTTTTTGCCTATTACAACCTATCATTTATCAAGTTCTTTCTCCATCCCAGGCACTGGTCTAAGAGTTCCAGAGCATCATGTTGCTCTGGGGACTCTTAGGGACTACCCGTCCCTTGCACCAATCCTGTGAGGTAGAAACTTCTAATCCCCCTTATGCAGACGGGGAAGGAGATGGACCCAAGCGTTTGCCTCAGGGAGCTGGCATCTGCCTTCAGACTCAAGCAAGGAAGTGAATCCCTCCCAGGGCAGAGGACTTTATTGCCCAAGTGAGACCCTCCAGAGCCCCCTTTCCGTCAGCCACAGGGCACAGCAGCACTCGAGCTGCCAGCTGCTCCTTCACCCTGTGTGCCCAGGTGCCCCCTGAGAGAAGAGCTCCAGGAAAGCCACAGTGGACATGGACGGTGGCTGAGAAAGAAAGCTTTGTGGTTCTAAGCCACCGAGACACAGGGATGATTTGTTACCACAGCAGAGCCTCGCCTCCCCGGACTGACACACCCTCCCCCGGGCTGGGACCCATGCAGCCTCTGTGCACAGAAGCAAAGCCCAGGCTCGATATGCACGCACGCCGCTTGGGGAGATTTGTGAAGCAATCAGTTAAGCGCCAAACTGGAAAAAAAAATGAGATCAGGCGGTGCGACTTGAGTTTCCAAGGGCTTGGTGTGTACATTCTGGGAGCCGACTGTCATGAAACATCCGGCTGCCCAGGGCCGAGTCTATACCCGGATGAGGCTCTCCCCTGGATCAACCTCATCCTTGAGGTCATTTCTAGATGCCTCTCGTGCTCCATGGGGGCTATCGCTCACCTCAGCGGATGATCGGAGCCAACAGCATTTATCAGAAATTTCCCACGGGGGCCCTTACTTCCTTCTCTGCACCCCGACGACATCGGGCCAGCGTGCAACTCTTCCTTCCTCTTCGAGTAGCATTACAGGTCTCATGCGCTCTGCATAATCTCTCCCTCCCTGCTTACCCCTCCGGGGAGCTGTAGGTCACCCTTCCGAGTTGGTAGCCTTCATGTGTGCACAAGTGTGTAAAATAAAGCATATATGTAGAGAAGAGCACAGAAAACCAAAAAGAAAGAAAAAAAGAGAAAGAATTTCCTAGATACTGCCCTGGGCACTCCTCTTACCTTTCACCCTCCTAACTACCCAACGGGATAGGTTCTATTATCCTCCCCATTTTCCAGATGAGGAGATCGAGGCTCTGAGAAATGAAGAGACTTGCCTAAGATCCCAAAATAAGTAGTCATAAGAGACCAAGTTTGAGCCCAGGTCTGAGGCTGTAGATCTTATGTTCAACCACTGTCTCTGACCACACGAAGGTCATCGTAACAACCTGTGACAGACTCAGTATCCACCAGTGTCTTGTGCTGCAGTCTACAATCAGGGCTTTTAAGGCACATACACTGTACTGTATAGGCAGAGCCCGGGGGTAAAATCCAGGAGTCCTGGATTCAAGTTTCACATCCAGCTTTAACTTAGACCATGGCTTAGGGAAAATCCCTCCGCCTCCCCTGGCCTCAGTGTCCACAGCCATGCAATGGGACATTTGGACCAGATCAGTGGTTCCCATGTGAGCTGTAGCTCTGAACAGCCTAACCAGCTAATTACAAATACGGATTGCTGGGCCCTTTCTAGACCTGGGCTATCAGGCCTGGGGACCCTGAAGCCATAGGGGATTCACACCTGAAGCAAGCGCTGGGAAACCAGCTTCTAGGGACCTTTCATAGCTCAGCCTCTCTGAGTTCATGAAGGCGGAAAAGATCGACCCAATAACCATGCTGGGCAGTCTGAGTCAAAACCCAAAGCAGTTTCCAGAAAAGAAAGAAGTTGGTTGGACTGTGGAAGCTGGGGGAGTAGAAGCAGCAGCTGGCTTTGTTTTCATGGTTTCATTCTCCCCTTGGGAGAAAACCACATTTCCAGGTAAACCAGCCTGCCCAGCCCCGCTGCGGGTAGGAGGGATGGTTCAGCCCACAGAGTCAGTGGAAGTGATGAGCATCAGCTCCAGGCCTCGGCACAAACCTGTGTGGTCCTCCAGGCTCTCTCCCGCTTCCGCAGTGCACTTGGACTTGAAGTGTTAAAAGAGTCTGGGTTTCAGTGGCTGCTGAGATAAGAAGCCCTTCCCTGACAGGCCCCCACACCCCCACCACTTGCAGCAGACTGCAGGTCAAGGGGGCAATAAACTTAGATCGTGTTAAATTCTTGAGATCATGGGGTTTTACAGCAGCTGGTGATATTTATCCTGAGTGACACAACCTGGAGGAAGTGGGACCAGAGCAGGCTCTTAAAATGAGTAAGACCTGGGCCCATGGAGAGGGCGAAAGGGCATCCCAGAGGGAGAACAAAGGGGTGGGAGCTGGAACAGGTGTGACGTGTTTGTACCCTAGAGAGGAATTCACTCTGATTGGTGCAGAGGGCTATGCTGGGCAGGAGATGAGACCACAAACGTTCCAACCAGCTGCGTGCCGGCTCATACCAGCTCAGGAGAGCCCAGTGTCAGCATCTTTCCTCAACTCTGTGTTCAGTGACAGGTGTCACTTTGGTACCTTGAAATTAGCCATGGTGGGAGTATTTACACCATGGCAACTGGCAAACACTATAAGCCAGCATTTTGTTGTGCTTTTTTCCCTTCCGTTGTTAAACATTATTAGCTGCTGGTTGCAACCCATGTGCAAACAGGTCCTGCCGATCTGGGAGGCAGTGAGATCTTAAGTTGAGATCTTATCTGCTCCCAGCTCAGTCCCCACAGCAACCGCAGGAGACGGGCAGTGGGGATTAGCCACCCCATGCTGCAGATGCAAGAAACTGAGGCTTGGAGAAGAGCAGTGATTTGCTCAAGGTTGCACCACCGTCAAGGAGAAGGGCTAAAACTGGGGTGTCCTTATCCCAAGATTTCACCTTTGAGATGCTCTGGGCTCCTGGAAGGGCCCTGAGCTGGTCAGGAGGGTGGTCTCCACCCCTCTGACTGCTCTGCCCTGACTGAGGGGGCTGACTCTGGTCCCTACATGGGCCTGGGACAATGCAGCTCTAATGGGCTGGTGGTAGGAATGGCTGGTTATTAAATCCGTCCATCACTTGGCAGGTCTGACCTCGTTCTGTCCTTGGAAAGCCAGGTCTGCCTGCGGAGGCTGGGAAGGTAAGTGGGATGGGTGCTGACCCAGCAGCGAAGGGTCAGTGGGAGGCATCCAAGGCCAGAGAGTGATTAGGATGGGTTGAGGTCAGTGGCAGCTCCTGGCCAGCTGTGTCCCAGCAGTATGACTGCAGCCAGAGGGACAGGCGAGAAGATAAGGCAGGGCCATTGCTATGCATATAGACACTGGCACTCCCATGGGCAGTGGCCTGCAGGGAGGGCCTGCTTGGGGGTCTCTACCTCTAGTTCCCCCGTCACTGCCTGAGCCACGGAAGTTCTGAACCCATCAGACCGGGTCCCCAAGTCCCAGAAGACAAGAGGTCAGGGACAATACAGTGGCTATGACATGAAAACTGGATGTGCCTATGGGTACCCAGCTATCTAACGAGCACCCACCCTGTGCCACACGCTGTTTTGGGCACTCAACACAGGTCTCATTTCCTCCTCAGGTCACGTGGGGAAGGGTGAGAGGCTTGAGTTCTAGAAGCAGACAGACTTGGGTTGGAATCCAGGCCCCACCCATGGGTGTCTGTGAACCTTGGTGAGTTGCCTCACTGCCGAACTTAGAGTTCACATCTGTAAAGCAGGGCTAACAATAGCAACTGTCTTATGGGAGGAAGGTGGTGACCTCATGTGCGCCTTGCTCAACTCAGGGCCTGGCACACTTACTCAGCGGCAGCAACAATAGCACCTACCACTGTGCCGAGTGCTTCCCATGGATCTTATTTAAACCGCACAACCACCCCAAAGAGGAGAGACTACTACTAGCCCCCGCACTGCCCCCATCCCGCGCAAAGACAAGACAGCCAGAGCTCAGAGGGGTGAAGTCAGTGGCCCAAAGTCGTACAGCTGATGGGTGGCAGAGGCAGGTTCTGAATCCAGGTCTTTCTGTCTTAGTAAACCCCCCCCCCCGCCGCCCTCTCCCTCACTCCCCCAACCCAATGTGTGGTCCTTTGGTCCTTGAAGGAATACTACTGGGTGAATCTTTACTGCAGACCCAGAGAAGGCAGGGCACCAGCCTGGGGCTGTAGGTAAGACGGTGCTGGAGCTGGAGCTGGAGCTAGAACCCAGGCCTCTGGCTCTCTGGCCAGACCTCACTCAGGACGCCGGATGTCATTCCAGAGCAGCTCCGGCCTCTCAGGGCAGGGGCTCTCATCGCCCCGCCCTGCCCTGCCCCGCCCTCTCTTGTAGAAAGGTTCTGGGCACCATGTGAGCACCTGGGCTTTTCTTCCAGAGGCCACTGAGGCGTGGGACCGAGGTTCCATTCTTCTCTCTTCCACTGAGAGGTAATTTGCCTTGGAACATGTTGAGCATTTAAAAAATTTGGTCACATTGCAACGTCTGGGTTACCATGGTGACCTCACTTTGAATCTGCTTCCCAGAGGGAGTTGGTAATAATTAATACAGCACTTAGTTCTGGCTGCCCACAGCGAGTGTGGGGGAGCATCACAGAGCCGCTGGGATCCACATCCCCAAGGGAAGTGGTGCCTCCTCCTCCAGGCAGGGGCCCAGGGTTCCCCAAAGAAGCAGGGGAGGGGAGGACACGCCCACTCTGCCCACCCCTTCAGCAGCCCCAGCAGTCATGTGCTTTGAGTTGGACCGGATTGGAGAGCTCCTTTTGACAAATGAGGAATTCAAGGCTCAAGGGAGAAGAAATGACTTGTCCGAGGCCACATGACAAGATCCAGGCAGCATCGGCTCCGGACAGGAGGCCGCCTTCTGAGCTTAAGGGCAGGCTCTGGTGGTTGCCAAGGTTGGGGAAGCCCTGCTCTGAAACTTCTCCCCTTCGCAAGCGCCTGGAATACTACCTTTTGCGAGCTATTCAGGAGCATTGAAGCATTACCCTCTCCGAGCTCCCAGGAAGGGGCAAAGGATCTTTGTTCAGTCATTTTCCTTTCAGTGCTGAGTGAGCTACAAGATGGTGCAAGCTGTAGGGGACGAGACGCTGACGAAGTCTAGAGGAGGGAACTGGACCGACTATCATGGGGACTGGAGACTGCCAGGGAGCTCCAGGCAGGGTGGGCCCTAGCCATTTCTGGAGAGGGACCCCAAGAGGGAAGTGCAATGGAGGGCCATTCTGCTTCCACACTCCTCCCCAACATTTCCTGTCTCCACCTACTCCAGCTCTAACAGAAAGACATGTAATAAAAAGATTAAGAAATGTCTTGTTGAATCCCGACTCTACCCTGTTTTCCAGATGCGGAAACTGAAGCTCTGCCAGGCCTTAGAGAGGTCCCGCAACCAGCAACCAAAGACCCGCAACCAGCAAATGGTCAGCAGGGATTTGAACCCACAGCTGTCCAAGTGTAGCGTCTGTACCCTTAACAAGGTCATATCCCCCGTGGGGGCTTGGCTGAGCGCTTGGGGAGATGTTAGCGCCCCTGCAGAGCAGGAGGGCAGAATGGGTTGGTAAGGGGCAGGGGATAACGAGGAATACAAGTTGATTGTTCTGCTGGGAAACTGGAGCAGGTGGGGCTCAGGCAAACAGCTGGGAACTTGGAAGCTTCAACTATGGAAGCTGAGTTTTGGCAAAGGGGCGGGAAGATAGGGAAAGGGGGAAATGGCCTGGGTATCTCTCGTCATGTCTGAAAATTGATCTTGCCGTGTTTGTTCACTCACCTCAGATGAAACAAAACCAACCTGTGACTTTAGTTTGCTGCCGCCAGGTGGAGGTGTAGTTTGGCTGCTCCATTAAAATAAAAATTTCATTGCTTTTTCAAAACAAGATAAAATTCTAAGAAATCAGACTTATACATTCTTTCACATAATTTTAAAAAAGTAAGGTAATGTTTTAGTGGCAAAAATGCCTGAAATACAAGTTGCTTCAGAACCCACGGCCCATTCATCTCTGTAATTGCTCCAGATCTTAAATCAATGCCCCGCACAAGGATGATGATCAGCAGTTTGTAGAATGAATAAATGAATTCCCATTTCACAGCTGAGCAAACTGCGAATCCCAGAGGAAATAACGCTAATGACGATTGTTGACATTTGTTATATATACCACGTATATATATAACCTGTATGAACTCACTCAGTTCTAGGAGGTGGATACTTATTATCACACTCATTATACAGATTAGGCAAGTGAGGCTTAGAGACATTTGGGAGGTGGAGCAACCGAAGGAGAGATAACAAGTCCAGCTCAGCAGCCCCTTTGGGATGGGAAGCTGAGGGCAGACATCATGCATCCACCCACCCCTTTATTCAGGAAGTTTACTGCCGCGCCACGGTCTGACACCTATGGGATCCCTAGTTCAGGTTAGGCTCTGTGGTCCTGTGAGCACCAGGGGGCGAGCGCCGCCTATCGCTCCTCCTCACTCAGCACCTCCTGTACGGCTCAGGACGGCCTGCCCAAAAGGGCCTCGGCCACGTTGAACTACGCAGCAGTATCCTGACACCACGTGGCCCCAGGCAAGGGAGAGCTTGCCGCTAGTCCCGCTGGGAGGGGAAGCGCCTTTTCCAGGAAGGCCAGCTAATGTCTCCTCGCATTTCATTGGCCCTTATTGGGTTGAGTGCTCATCCCCGAACCAATCAGGGTGGTGTGAAGGACTCCATAGGCGGATTCTCTTTGGCCCTGGAAGTGAGGAGCAGTTAATCCCGCCACAAAGGAGGTTAAAGAGAGACTCGACTACCCTAAAGAAAAGGCAGGATCTGGGTGGAAGAAGACTAGCGGGTGCCTGGAGGGGGCCACCTTTGTCCACTCACTGCTTTTGCCTGAAGCTGAGAACTCCAGACAAATCCCCTCTCGCTCACAGGAGCTGCTGGCGCCTCCAAGTCAAGAAAACTTGCCTCCTTGCCCAGCTCCTCCTCTTGGCGGTGTGGGCTGGGGCAGGGCCTCAGTCTGCTTAGTTGCGGTGAGGGTCCCAGGCCAGAGCCAGTATCAACTGACGATCGCTGTTGCCGATTCAACGTTAACAGCAGTCCCCAGTTTGGGAATTCGGTGAGGGGTGGGAAGCTCACTGGTGAAACTCTAGCCGTGGAACGGAAATGGTGAGCCACCTCAGGTCTGGGTTGCAGCTCCAGCTAGGGAAGTGCAGTTTTCGATGGAAACTGAAACTGTGATCGCCTGAGGCGGACTTGAAACTGGTTTATATAAAGAATATTGTCCTTTCCTGGTCCCTGCTCAGTCTATTTACATGCAAATGAGGGCTACAAATCTTGTCGGTTTGATTGGTCCAAAAGCCACTTTCCTGACTGGTTGAAATGGAAGTACTCTGATTGGTCAGCAATTATGCAAATCAGGATGTGGTTGTGTAGCCCCAGTTGGCCAGGACAGGTCTTCAGCCCATTGGTTTATTTATAATCCTAGGCGCTTCTTGTTAAAGCTCGCTGATGGGAACACAGCACAGGAGGTAGCTCAGTGTAGCTTCTCTCAGAAGCATGGTGTGCTTGGGAGGCTCTTGTTTAGCAGTGGCTGCTAGGCGCTGTTTATAAATTTGAGCCCAGTTAGCCACCAGGAGCCCTTTGTAACAGGTGCATTTATTCTTGGGGTCCACACCAAGAAGGCACTTTGCCCACTAGGCCCCTCCTTAAATGTGAATAATGTTCTGATTGGGCTGAATTATTCTCCCGCTGCCAACTGTGCCCAAAGCCCCTGCTCCAGGCCTTGCCTTCTGTGCCGACTGTGAAAAGACAAGAGGAGTCCCGTGTTGGACCAAGATGTGAGTCTCAGACAGGCTGGAGAGGGGAGGAAGCCAACGGCTCTCCATGTCCTGCCTGTGTGACCCCGCATCTGTCTCTGGGCCTGTTTTCTCAGCGCTCAGAGAGATTTTCTTATGTTATTGGGCGGGAGTGCAGAATGTGGGTGGAAAGGGAATCGGGAAGCTTATAGTCAGATTTTAGTGCTCCTTCTTTCAGCCAGCAAACATTTATTGAACACCTACTATATGCCAGGCATGATTCAAAGTGCCAGGGATATAACGGGGAGTAAAAACAGACAACAAATTCCCGTCCTTGGGGAGCTGACATTTCTGTAAGGAGAGACAAACAAACCACAAACTAAATATGAATAAATAGGTGATGGATGGAAATAAGTACTGAGAAGAATAAAGGCAGAGAGAGGGATAGAGACTGTTTGGTAGCTGGTCAGGGCAGGGCTCATTGAGAAGGTAACATCTGAATAAAGATCGGAAAGGCGTAAGGATGCGAGTCAGACATTCTAAAGGGAGCAGAACTGTCACAGCCCAGAGGCGGCTATGGAGACAGGATGACTAAGTGTAATGTAGCATCCAGGATGCGCTCCTGGGACAGAAAAAGAACATTCGGTAAAAACTAAGGAAATCTGAATTGAGTATGGACTTAGTAATAATGTGTCGATATTTGTTCATTAATTGTAACAAAATGTACCATACTGATATTAAGATGTTAATAATAGAAACTGGGTATGGGGTATTCTGTACTCTTATCAATTTTCTGTAAAATCTAAAACTATTCTAAGATAAAATGGTTATGAAAAAAGTGGAGGCAGCAAATGCAAAGGCCCTGAGTCAGGAGCGAGCTCGGCGGGATTGGCGAGGGGGCACCACTCGAGGGAGAGCGGGAGGAGAGGAGGTCAGAGAGGTAGGTCGGGGGGCAGGGGTGGTTCGTGTGCATAGGCTAGGGGGACGTTCTAAGGACTCTGTCCTTTGCTCCAAGGTGGATGAAGAGCCACTGGAGGGCCCTGACTCCATCTGACTTGTGCTCTGACAGCATCTGTCTGGCCGCATTGTTAAAACCGGACCCTAAGGAGCACGGCCGAAGCGGGAACACTGACAAAGCCCGGGAGCAGGGGATGGTGGGTCAGACCGGGATGGCAGCAGTGAAGGAGGTGAGAACGGATCCGGCTTTGGAAACATTCTGTAGGTAGAGCTGACTGGATTTGCTGACTGATTAGACGTCAGGGACAAGAGAAAGGGGAGTCAAGGAGGACCCGGGGATGGCCCGAGCAACTGGAAGGGTGGAGTTGCCATTGACTAAAGTGGACAAGGAAATTAGGGTTTGGAGGGAAATCGGGAACTCAGTTTAAACATATTGAGTCAGAGGTGCCCGTGAGACATCCCAGAAAGGATGTCCAGAGGCGTCTGGAAATGCCAGCCGGGAGTTGGGAAGAGCCTAAACTGGAGAGGGTGAGAGTCGTCAGCAACAAACAGAATTTAAAACCCTGAAACTGGGGAGGTGAGATCTCCGGGAGGGAGAGAGGGTGAGTGCAGATGCACACACACACACACACACACACAGCCATTTTTAAATGAGCTTCAAGACTTGCCTGAATTGGCTCATTTATCCTTGCAACTTGCCAGCCCTCTGCTTGTAAATTCCCTCTGAAACAGCTGTTAGGACCAGCGAGGTGGCGAGTGAGGTCAAGTGCTACCCAGCCTGGGGCCCGGCAGGTACAGATGCACCGATTCTCACAGCAATACTGTGTCCCGGGGACTGTCGTCACCGTGCCCATTTGACAGATGGACAAAACGAGGCACAGAGAGTTGAGCGTGGCTCAACTTCTGTACCACAGAAAGCATCCCGGAGGGTGGGGGTCACACCGAACCCCTCTGCTCTCACAAGGAAGTCAGTCCAAAGTCAGGGTCGATGGGTGCCCAGAGCAGCCTCACCCCACCCAGGACCTCCGCTGCAGAAGTGTCCGCGCTGGGCCCACCCTTTGAGTCTTGAGGGCATGTCGGACGCCAGTGCCAGTGGCTGGAGGGGTGCGTTCTGAGGGACGGGAGGGATGAAGCTGGCTGTCTCCAGTCGGGGGGCCCAGATATACAGAGGCCGGGGAAGCTGTAAGGTGCACTCCTAAAGTATTTCAAAAAGGCTGCACAGGTGACTTGAAAGGTTAAATTCTCTTGCTTTTCACCTCCACTGACCACTGCCATTAATCAGAAGTTACACGCTGGACTCGTACGTAGTTACTTGTGTTTATTGGTAAAATCCTTAAACAGGGAGCTCGTGGGAGAGAAAGATAATGGAAGAGGCCTTGGGGGCAGAAGGCTGGGACTCACTGCCTGGGGCTTTGGCTGCCAGAGCTACTGGTAAGGTGGCCGGCGTGGGCTTCTCAGTCCCCAGCCCAGCAGCACCTTGGTTTCTTTTTTGTAACAACCTCTCCAGTCATGCGTGTAGCCCGAGGTGGGTGGGGGCACTCACAGGCTGTGTGTCCCACCATGGAGCAGAGGGGCCCAGAGTTCCTTCCTGAGGTTCCTGCTCTCCACCCCAGGGCTCAAAGAGCTTGGACTCTCCCTGCATTAGTCAGTTTTCGCTGTGGTAACAAACAGCCCCTGTGTCTCAGTGGCTTACACCAATAACGTGTACTTTTTGCTCACAGGTCTGAGTGTTGGTTTCCACTCTGCTTGGCTCTCAGCCAAGGTGCAGCTGGGAAATACCGTTCTCCTGGCCGAGACAGCAAGAGGCTAACGTGAACCCCTCAGGTGCTTTACTCTGCACAGATCTGGAGCACGGGGTATCTGCTCAATTCCACAAGCCAACCCCGACACCCAGGAGGGTGAATGTGTAATCCTTTCCGTGGGAATGGAGGGGATAGTTGGGAACAATAATTCAGGCCTATCACAGTCTCCCAGAACTCTTGCTTGAGAGAGACTGCGTCATGCACCCACCTATTCACCCCAGCAGCAGGGCCCAGCCCCCTCCGAGAGCCCAAGTGGACGACTCCTGTCTTTCCCAGTGGGCCTCTCAGCTTGCAGACCACCCTCTCTGTGCCCACCCCTTCCCTTTCCACTCAATTCGCCTTTGGGTTTATACTGGCCTTGCAATATCAAAAAGAGCAGATGAAAAGAGAGCACATGTTAACAACAGATTCGAGATCACGCTGACAGAATTTCTTCTGGGGACACTGGAGGGCTAACAATTTAAACTGGTGAAGGTCCGTGTGACAAATGTGGTTGGCAAGGAGAATCCAGGACAGGAGCCCAGAGGGAACCCCAGAGGCAAGAAGACAAAGCAAGACGAGAGCCAACAGGGGTCTCCACAGGGACGGTGGGCAGACAGAGCAGCGACCCTCACGTCTCATTTTGGCCAGTTAAGAACACCCAAAGTCCCAGTCGGTCGAAGGCCCAGGCCACAGACCCCCTGACACATCCCCTGAGGCCCCAAACCCCAGCTGGGATTGAGGCTTCCTCTTATTATTACCCTCTACTTCCCAGTTTTTCAACCCTTGCTGTACATTAGAAACCCCTGGAGAGTTAAAAACAAAACACAAAAAAACCCAGATTCCTCCTCAGCCCGGTTATGTCAGGCTCTCTGGGGACGGGACTCAGGGTGAGCATGTCTAAAAGCCCCCCGTGTGGTTCTGGTGAGCAGCCGGGAGGAGACTGGAGGCCTCCCCCGAGCTGAGCTCTGCAGAGCACAGAGAGGGGTGCCTGCCTCCAGGTGCCAGCTCAGCAGATTTTTCAGCGGAAAACAACAACAACAAAAATCTGGGTAACGTGAAATCTCCCAAGTTTTAAATGGCAGCTCAAAGTCATTCAATTGTATGCTATTCAAACAGAATACGCCTATGGGCCATTAGATAGGAACCTCTGGGCCACCAAGTCTCTAAGTTTAGCATCTGGCCCTCCCGGGGAGCCCTGGGGTGGACGTGGCACCGTGCTGTGCCTCGGGCTCCCGCTGCAACAACAGGGGCTGCAACAACAGGTGAACTGTAGAGGGGACAGAGCCCTCACAGGTAACCCAATTCCTTGGTTCCAGCCAGGTCCTCTGCGCGTGGAGCCCACTGTGACCCATACCGCCGTCCCCTCCCCTGGCAGCAGACACCTGGGCACAGCCCACAAGCAGGAAAGTGGGGGCAAGCTCCAGCTAAGGGCTTCTCTCTACCCCAGGCCGGCCACCCGGAGCTCCCCCTTGGGTTGTTGTTGGCTTTTTTTTTTAGTTGTTTTGGCTTTTAATTACACTTAAAATGTGTCTTAAAAACATTGTTCTTTTCTATTATAAAAGTAATATTAAATTTAAGGTAGAAAATTTGGAATATATGGTAAAGTATAAAGATGAAGAGAATCACCTATAATCTTAACTGCCCCGTGGGTACCCTCAAAAGGCTGGTCCATCAGACCGTTGACACTTGACAGAGATGGACTATGAGATTCCATGTTGGTTTTTAGATCAACATTTCTTCTTCCTAGTACATTATAACAAGAATTACAGATAAAAAGAAAGAACTCTTGAAGGAAGAACCTTAGCTGTCCAGCAGAGCTGGCTGTTGAGGTGAGAGAGACCTTCCCTAAGGTGGCATGCGCCCTCTGGTGGCAGCTGCAGGGATGGCTTCAGGCGGGGCTGGGGCCCAGGGGCAGCCCTTCCTCTTTGTAAGTGGTTCTCAAAGTTGGGTCCCAGGACCCAGCCTCATTTGGGAATTTGTTATAAACACAATTTTTCAGGCCTTATCCCAGACATCCTAAATCAGAAACTGGGGATGGAGCCCAGAAATTTGCATTTTCACAAGCCATTCAGACAGTTCTGGTGAAACATCAAGTTTGAGAATTATTATTCTAGGTAAGCATGGGCCTGGTACCAGATGATGTGTCAAACCGCAGAGGCCTAAGGCTGAAGGGGAAGGGAGTGGAGAAGCAGGGATGACGCTGAAGGCACTGGGGCCGGGCCACACACACCTCACACGGGTCCCTGCCCACACTCAGTCTCCCCTCCCTCTCACCCCTAAGACATCTGCAGGCTGCAAAGCTAGGGCACAGGGACAGAAGGGACCATCTCCGAGAGGAAAACCAGTCCGGGCTTCCAGAACGGGGCTTCCAAGGCCACACTCTACTGTGTGGCGCTAAGCCTGGGATTCTGAGGAGAGAGATCGGAGGCATCATGACAGGGTGACTCCAGAAGCCTAGCAAGCCCATCCTGAGGGGACGAGAGACTTGAACCTCAGGCAAAGGCAGGGAAGTGAGAAACCCCCACTGAGGTAGGAATAAAGCAGGAGCAGAGTAAGCCCACGAAGGAGGAGGCAAGAAAAGAAGTCTGGCCCCTTGGGCAGACGGAAGGAGATCGCTGGGACATTCATTTAACCAGATACCTTCCTGGAGGAGATGCTTTCTAATTCAATTACTGTCGAAATGAGAAATTCTCTTGTTGACTTAAGATGCAGTGGGCCTGGCACTTCGGGGAAATTGGGTCTGAGGCTACAAATGGGTGAAGAATGGGTAGGCCCCTAGCAGGCTCCCTGCCAGAGGAGCGATTGTTCTCAGCACACCCAGCTGTTGGGGAAATCCCTGCTCCTGGCTGGGTCCAGCAGGAGTTGGGAGAGAGAACCTGACAAGGAAAACAAGGTTTCAGAGGCAACCAGAGACAGGTAGATGGATGCTGTCATGGTAAGTGTGCCACTTCAAACTTCCCCCTCTCCTTCTAGAAACAGTTCTACTTTTCCTGTCACTCTACTAGAACCATTGCAGAGATGCTCGGATTCAGTTAAGATGCAGTATTGCAGATTGCCTGTCCAACTTATGAGCTAACCTCCTTCGTTCGACATTCACTAAGCACCTCCTGCATGGCAGTCACTGTTCCAGCTGCTGGGGTGACAGCAGCGGCAGACAAAAAGTCTCTGCCCTCCTAGAGCTTACATTCTAATGGGGAGGAAATAAAATAAGCAAAATGTATGAAGCTTATTAGAGTTCTTCAATCTCCAGCTTGCCCCTCATCCATTAAGCTCTTAATTTTGAGTTTTCGAAGCCTGAGGGTTGGCTTTTTCTGAACTGGAAGAGAGTGACAGTGTTGAGTTTTTAGGTTAGGAAAGCCGCTCAGACAAGGGCTTGCAAATAATTAATATGCAACCGAATCACCTGGAGACCTTGTAAAACTGCAGCTTCCGATGGGGTGGAGGCGGGGGTCTGAAAGAGGCCCCAGGGATGCTGTCGCAGCCGAAGCAAAGTGAAGCTGCAGACCACACACTTTTGAGGAGCTCCACCCAGGAGTCGGGCTGTGGGGATGGAGACAGCCCAGGAACAGGCCTTCTCAGCCAGGTCCCCTGCCTCACCGTGACTCCCGGGCCACAGTTCTGGACTTCCATCTGGAAGGCCCTGCATGACCGGCAGTGCTTTTGCATCATCTCACCCAGTTCCCACAGTAACTCCTTCCAGCACAAATACTCCTCGTTTGAGGCGAGGAAACAGCACCTGCCTAGAGAGGTGAAGGGGTCGGAGAGGACGGCGGCAAAGCTGGGAGCAGACTCCTGTCCCCGTTGAGGGGGCTTGCCTATGCCACTGTCACGGGCTCTGCACGGCCTGGAGCAGACTAGAGTCATCTGAGAGGGGAAATGTCACTGAGAGTCACAGGAAACCAGGCATTTATAGGTCTCAGAGGCCCTTTAACTGTAAACCGACCTAGCCACCACAGGCCCCCTTGAAAACACTTTTCTAGTTGAACTCCACTGAATCGGCTTTGGGGTAGGTTTCTAGTTCATTGTTTCAGCGCTTTCTGGCATGGTGTGCATTTTGCAAGAAGCCACCTGACAGCAGCTGTCAGAAATGCTCAGCCCTCCCCGGTGGCTTGCCATAGCCCAACTCACACCGCTGGTGAGCATGGGAAGCTGGGGTGGTCGGGGAAAGGACCACTCCTTTCCTCCAGGATGGCAGCCACGAAGTGCCGTTCATTCTCATTTTGTAGGACCCCTTGGAAAGACGGTCACAGAAGGAATGGACACGCACGAGAGCTACCCCTTAGGTCAACGAAGAGAGGCTATTCGGCCAGTCAAACCATGCTCGGCCCGCTCTGTAGGTAAATATGTAACCATCCTGGACGGCAAACCCAGCTTTATGGCAAGTAATAAATATAAAGTATTCAGACACGGAACCATTTTAGGACGGGCCTAAAGTAACAAAGATGACAACTGGAGATCTCCTTGGTGGAGAAGAATGTGCCAGCGAGAACGCTACAGGCAGGTGCGTTTCTCCAGGGAAGGCACAGGCACAGGCACAGGCACAAGCCGAGCCCAAGCGGCTCCCCCGAGGACTCCTGCTGACAGCGGTGCGCTGTGTCCGTGACAGCCTCCGTCGCCGAGGCTCAGGAGGGCTCTCCCGCGGCCAGGACAGAGGTGAGGTGCCAAGAGCAGACTTTTCAAAAGCTGCAGCCCAGATCAGTGGTAACAATGGCCAAGAGAGGAAAACAGGGGCCAGGAGAGGCACCTCAGAAGATGAAAGCAAAGCCTCCAGAAGCAAGGGAGGATTTGGAAGTGGTGACCTTGGAGGTCAGTTCGGGGTCAGCAGCAAGGCAGGAAACCCGGCGGGGTATTGGTCCCAAAGTGGGTCAAGATTCTGGACGCTGGGAATCAAATTTGCTCTCAAGATTTAATCTCACCGATGGCCTTCCAACCCCACGACTAACGTGATTTTTTAGGAAAGAAGGGTTGTACCAGAAGACAGGTCAGCCTTGGTTCTAATCAGATTCTGAGAGGAAGAAAGTGAGAGGGAGGGGGGGACAGAGGGATGGGGGGGGAAGGAAAGAGAAGGGCAATGGGTATGTTTTAATAAGACTAGAATCGAAACCAACCTGACACCCCGGATGGATTCACCCCGAAGCCTGCGTCTGTTCCCCACCGCACGGGACAAGGCCACCTGACGGGGCCCTGGGATGAGAGAGCAAGAGCGACAAACCTAAGGTCCCTTCAGAACACTCTAACTTGTCGTGCCCTCCTGAAGAGTTAAAAAGGCAAAAACTAGTTTTATCTGTAACAAAATGTTTATTCTTTTGAACCCCACAGGGGGAAAAAAAAGAATGCAGCCAAGACCAAGTATTTAACGAAAATAGCGTCCCAAAAGGCAGCAAAATGGGGGAAACCTCAACACAAAGTCAGTGACAATTTTCCATGTTTTTGCACAAAGATGAAAAAAAAAACCTATGACAATTCCGAGTAACACTTCCATGGCGACAGTTACACAAGATGATTCAGAAATGCAAAATGGCAGCACATGCACACCTGGCTAAAGCTAGATTTTTTTTTTAATCCCAAAATAAGATCTGTGATTAAAAGGATGATTCTTTTTAATACTTCTATTTTGCTGACTTGCTTGTCCTACTTAATTTGCTTTAAATGAGACGTACATGCCAATTAACAGGAAAATTTTAGAAGAACTACGTCCTTCCAGAATCCATGGCGAGGAAGCAAAACCAATCTATTTGGTTTTTTAATTTTTCTAGTTTCCAAATACAATTTTGCTTTGTCCCTCCCTCTCCCAGGCCCTCCCCCACCCCCACCCTGATTCTTAAACACTTCCAGAAGTTGCCAGTGCAAACACTTTTCTACCAATGTATAATATACACTTGAAACGGAAATCTTTGTGCAGAGTTTTTTTTTTTTGAAAACTCTCTAAAAAAATACCCCTTGGCACAAGAGCTGAGGAATAGTCAAGTTTCTCCCAAACTGTCGAACACAAGATGATGAAGAGTGGAAAGCACGGTTAAATGAAATGAAAACAAAACAAAACGAAAACAAAAAGCCTGGAACTGCAGCTTTTATTAGCTGTCATCGCAGTCTCTCGTACACAGACCCCGCCCTGCCCCGCCCCGCCCCAGGTGCTGACAGCCCAGAAGGCTCCAGAACACTCCAGAACACTGCCGTGCTTTCTACGAACAGAAACAGAAGTGGCCGCGTGGGAACGAACAGCCCGGCTACCCTCCGGTCTCCCAGCGGGGCCCGCAGTGAGCTGGAGACAGAGAGGAGACAGGTGAGGGAAAGGGGGGAGGCAGGGTAACGTCAGCAAGCTTCCTCTTGAAACGCCGTTTCCCAAGGCACTGTGAACAGGGCTGCTGCTAGCAGCTGTCTGGGACTGGACGCGCGGGCGGGAACGTGGACAGGTCAAACACAACCCGGCCCTGTCTCACGGCTGTCTCGTCGCCTGAGTTTCTCCCCTCGGCTTACATGCCGCCCCTTGAACTTGTCTGGTCCTTAGAGGGGTGATCGATGTTTGTTTGCTGTGGTGTCAAGAATCACGTTCTTGAATCAGCTGTATGGTCAACACTGTGTTAGGTTATTTAACTAGTTCTTTCACTCTAAGAACTAAAATTTCTCATTACCACCCCATGTGGATCCAACGGGCAGGTTTTGCTTATTCAGGAACAAAACAGAACAAAAATAGAGGATTGAGAAGCAAAAACCCTGCTTTTTTTTTCTTCTTCAAGAGGAAACTGTAAGAATACATAAAAGGCAAAATTGGCTACTTGAAATCCAAGAACGGTTTTAATGTATTGGCCGAGAAAAATAAACTGCAAAGTTCTGTGAGGTCTTCTAAAAATTTACAAGAAAAACCGATGGGCAGTTCTAATCAGACTTGGATGTTATCTTCCCCCCCCCTTTAAAAACGACAACATATACAGTCCCACAAAATACAATAGAAACTTTTTATCTTGACTGCCAGAGACGCTCCTCTGCAGTGCCTCTGGTCACCACGCTGCTGGGCACAACACACGCTGGCCGTCACTTCTTCAGGGGCTGGTACACAGAGGCATTGGGATCGAGTCCAGAGGGACTGGTCTCCACAAATTTGGAAGAGTAGTGGGGGGAGACGGGGCTCAGGGGGCTGGTGGCGGCACTGTACGTTATGCTGGGCATGACGGCCATGACTTCGGCTATCTTCTGCTTTAGGTCCTTGATTTCCTGGTCTTTCTGAAGAATTTGTCCTGGAAGATCAAAGACCCACCATTAGTGAGAAGGGAGAGCTAACCCAACGCAGCGCCCTTCTGGGCCAATCCCGAGCAGACGTGACCCCAGCTGTGATGGTTTGTGAGGGCAGACAAACTTTCCTATAAAGAGCCAAACAGTAAATACTGTAGGTGTTGCGAGCCACATACTGTCTTTGCCACGTTTTTTATTTATTTTTATTTTTTTAACCATGGAAAAACATAAAAACCATTCTTGGCCCATGGTGGTACAAGGAAAGGTCTGGCCTGAGCGCCACGGTTTACAGGTAAAAAGGGACTCCGCATGTGTAGGTGTGACTACGTGAAGAGGCTCATTTCCAGGAGCCACGTTCCGAGCGCGGCAGGTCACGACGACCGTGTAAGAGCTTGCTGACTTGGAACTGAGGCTCTCCTGCTCAAGCCAGAGTATCTTTCTGGGAGGACAGACTATCTCTGAGTGTCAGACCAAGGAATACAGGACAACTGAGGTCTCAGAATCAGGCCCAACAATACACGTTGCCTGGAGGTTCCCTTAACAGGAAACAAGTGGCCCTCTGTGGCCCCCTCCCTCGCTGCACCGCCAGCGCCTGCCTGCCTCAGGGCTGCTCCCCCTTCAGTGCTGCTCCCGCTCTCTCTGCGTTAACTCTTCTCGGTTTCTGTTTCTACTTCCTCACTGAGCTTTTGCTAGTCCTTCCACTTAAACCAGACCCTACCTACCCGCCCCAACTCCCAGATTCTCAACACACCCTGATTCTTCCCTTTCCGTCCCCTTACTCTTTGTAATAGTGATAGTCATTACAGTGTTTACCACACATGCGCAGATACTGCTCTAAGTACTTCCACATACAAACTTACTTATTTACAACCACCACCCTATCAGGTGGAAATCATCATCATCATCCACATTACAGATGAGGAAACCGAGGCACAGAGAAGCTGAGCAGGGGCAGGACTCAAATCTCTGCAGCCTGGCTCCACTGTCCGCACTCCTACCTCCCGAGTTCTTCTGTCCCTTGTAACTAATTTAGGTAATGATTTGTGTGCATCGTCTCTCCACTGGACCATGAACTCCATGAGGGCAGAGACTATCTACTTTTTTCCCCATTACTACATCCCTAGTGCCCAGCCCAGGATAAAGCTGAGGCACTGCAAGTTACATATCTTGCCCAGTCATTCCGTTAGTAAGAGGTAGAGCAGGATTTCAACCCAGGACCACTTTGTTCCAAAGCCCATGCAATTTCCTCCTTGGCTGGTGTGCCTCCGTGGACTGAATGCCGGCCTGGGAACCAAAGCGTCACTGATTCTATTCCCAGTGAGGTCCCCGGTAGGGGGCGTGCGAGAGGCAACCACACACAAATGTTTCTCTCCCTTTCTTTCTCATTCCCTTCCCTTCTCTCTAAAAATAATTTTTTTAAAGCCCATGCAATTTCCATCATTCTTTGAAGCTCCCTGGTCTCCTAGGGGAAGAACACTTAGGAATAGCCTTCAGAAACTTAAATGCTTAGAAAAGAAAGAGGCTGAATTTGAATTGCATCCCAGTCCTATGGAAGATGGTAATATATTTAAAAATGTAACTGAACACGGTGCCATATTTTTTAAAAGGATGTAGTAGAGATGAAAGTCATTTTGGAACCAGGATGAATCAAATGATATAGAAAGTAGAAAGGAGAAAAGCAACATGGTTTTGATTTGAATTACAAAGTTGGGTTCTTATTAGAATATTCTGAGCATGGCAGTGAAGGGAAGCACTGAGGGCGGCGGCAGCAAAGAGCCCTGGAAAGGACCTGCCCCCTGTGACTTCTTTCATGTTCCCTCAGCTTTAAGGGAGCCTCAGAATCCTCCTTCCCTTTTACCGAAATAAGCCTCAGATGAACAGAATACCTTCTGGCATCTGATATACGAGTCACTGGATCTTTTTTTCTACGCAGATTTAAGTTTGATTTCTTTAATCAATAATATGCAAACACCGCCAGAGCTTTGAAAAAGACATTTCTCTCTGCTTCTTTGTTGCTTTACAAGAATTCCTAGGCTGATAAACCGAGCTCCCCTGGCTACTCCGAGACCAGGTGCTGCTTCACTGCAAGGGGTGGGGGGAGGAATCTCTTCCCAGTTTGCAAACCCAAGTACACAGGCTGCAGCAGAGAGAGGTGGCCAGTTCTCAGGGAGCTGAGCCAAACGGGCAAAACAAAAAACAAAAAACCCCCACAGTGTATGATCAGAAGTTCAGCTTTAAAGCAGGATTTCCAGGAACCTTCTTTTTAAATGCCTTTCTCTGAGTCCGCAGATGAGTGGTCCCGATTCTCAACTCCCTGCTCTCTTCTTGCTCTACCATCCGGGACATCCCAAGCCACTCCTCTGGCTTCGCTAACTTCTCACAGTTTCTATACCCCATCCCCCACCCAGGTTCTGGTCCTCTCTCTGTCTGGGCTTTAGGCCCAAAATTCCCACTGACTGAACATTTTTTACCTGGGCGTTCAAGAAGCAACTCCCCGTGGAAACATCCCAACCAAACTCTTCTGATTCCTCACAGGTTCCAGTAACCCTCCCCCTCCCTGCCCTGTGTGGACCATGCTCCTCCCCCACACTCACCACCTCTTGCAAGACCGTGGTAGCTTCCTAACTGACCTCTCTGCCTCCACTCCATCTTTTAAATCCATCTTTCTCACTGGAAACTGATTTCCAAAATAATAGCCAGAACGTGTCACTCCTTCCTCCTGAATATGGAGGAACACGTTCTCCAGCATGGCTTCGTTCGTGGTCCTCCTGACCTCCCACTATCTTCTTCCAGGTCCCCCAGCTCGCGGTCACTGGGCTGCCCACCTGGACATTCCCAGCACTTGCCTTGGCTTATGCTCTTCCCTCAGGTTAACAACGCTCTTCCCTGCCGCTCTCTGCTCTCGGAATTATCCTTCGAAGCCCACTCCGTGACCCTCCCTCCTGAAGCCACCCCTGATCTCTCCTCCTGCCTTTCAAGTCCTCTGCCTCTACCCAATGGCGCGGGCCTTGCTGCTTGCTCGCCTTCTCCCAGGGGCCACAGAGTCCAAACTGTCTTCACAGTGATACTGACACATCATTCGCCTTCTTCACACTCAGTCCCTCGTGGGCACAGGAAAACCTTCCAGAACCAACCTGACAAGTGATTTACAACAGACTGAATGTAGAAACAGAGATGGGAATGGATCTACTTTTGTTAAGCCAGAAACTAAAGAGATTTAGTAAGTATAAAACAACACTCCTTTTCTCAATATTTTTTTTGGAAAATATATTTACTTTTCATAAAAATATGTTAACAAGTAATATGCTTATTTTATTTTAAAATGAATTAAGAAATAAATGTTTATAGTTTTAATTTCTAATGGATAAATACTGACAGATATAATCCAGTTAAAAAAAAACCCTCCTTGGTGTTCTCAGTACTTTTAGGTGCATAAAGGCCCCTAGGACCAAACAGTCTGAGCCCCACTGCCCTAGACGACACCTGGTTCGCCTGCCTCCCCTTCAGCGCCTAGGACAATGCTTTACAGCGAGTGAGTGTGAATGCTCAGGAAGTACTTGTTGAAATACCCTTTCCTTTCTACTAAGTCAATTGTTTAGATTTTCTTTTCCAGTAATCTATCGGTGGCTAATCAATTTCTTGGATAAAAATCCAAATTTCTTTTCATGAGTTCATGTCATGCCTCTGTTCAGAAGCCTTCCAAAAATATCCCGTCACTCCAAAGTCCAAAGTCCTTTCTATGGGCTATGTAATCCGGCAGAATGTGGCCCCTGCTACTGCTGGGGCTGCCAACTCCCCCCGTCACTCAGGCTGCCGCCCCATGGCCACCACACACGCTCCCTCTCTGCCTGCAGTGCTGCCCCCCAGAGCTTTACAGGACTCACTCTCTTCTTTCAGCCTCTGCTCAAAGGCCACCTACTCACAGGACTTTTCCTGTTCACCACGTCAAACTAGCGCGCGTGCGCACACACACCCCTGCCGCCTAGTCACTGCTTTGTTTTCTTCGCTGCATCGTCACCATCTGACATATGATTGCGTGTTGTCTGTCCCCTCAGGGACTGTCACAGTACCTGGCATTCAGTGGGTCTCAGTAAATAACTGCCGAGTAAACAGCCAGCTCTCCAGACTCTCCTGTCGCCAGTCCCTCCAGTCGCCAGTCCCTCGTCTGTAACCTTCGCTCCAGCCAAGCAGAGCCAGCGGCCGCTCTGAACACATCCGGCCCTCCTAGCTTCAGCCCCTGGCCAGGGCCTTGCTGGAGCTGTTTCAGTTTACATGCCTCTCTAGCTCTCTCCCTGGCTAAACTCCTTCACTGGGCTGTCCTTTCTCACTTTTCAGGACCTGGCTCGGACGTCAGCTTCCCTGAGCGC
This sequence comes from Phyllostomus discolor, assembly GCF_004126475.2. Taxonomy (NCBI): domain Eukaryota; kingdom Metazoa; phylum Chordata; class Mammalia; order Chiroptera; family Phyllostomidae; genus Phyllostomus; species Phyllostomus discolor. Next base: position 15,980,531 of record NC_040907.2, on the reverse strand, counting down.
TCTGCCTCCCCAGACTGGCTTTGTCCCTGCCTTTCCCTAGGTTCCCACAGACCCCGCACGTCCTGGGGCCACCAGCACCTCCGGGTAACTCTGCAGTTCCCTAATTTTTCAACAACACCACGATCCCCTTGCACAGAAGTCCATACTCTTCTCTGTATGCTCTGCTCCCAACATGTTCTCTCTTCAAAATATGTCTGCAAGAATGAATCCATGTAATGATCCCTGAATGTCAATGCCGGGCACTTCACCGCTGAAGGAGCAAACGGAAATGCTCCCTGTGCCTCTGTGTACTCCCAGGCACACCACCTCACCTGGGACCCGCTGCTCTCCTACCTTGGGCAATCTCGAGCTGTCGCTTTGCGTCCCCTAGTGCGGAGAACAGGTCCAGCTTGATTCTCGTCTCTGCGCTCAGGCTGTTCTCCAGGTGCTGTGTTTTGTCTTGCATGGCTGAGAGAGCTGACATTAACACCTCCGTGTCCTTCTCATTTTCCTTATACTTCCGAAGCTCCTATCAATATCATCAAAGCAGCAATGTTACAAGACAGTTTTGGCATCGATGTCTATACATTAGCCTGAGATCACAAATAAAATCCTGCTATTACCGACCTGGCCCCTACAACACAGAACGCTTGTATTCCATGGGTTCAGACCTCACCGCTTAGAGGGGGTGCAAAATGGGCGTATACGGCAATGTGTGCATACGCAGGCGTTTCAGTAGATAAATTTGCCTATGTTGGGCTTGTCTGTCTCCACGTGAAACACTTCCTTACAAGGCTAATTTTCCTGACTTTCTCCTTGCTGCCAGTTGCAAATGTTGCTATAATATTGTCATCAAATTTGCCAAAACTACACTGTCACCCCGCACTAAAAACTGTAAAAATGTTAATTACTTTGACAGGGCATACTGCAGAATAAGTCCACTTAAAACATCTGGTAATGCACTTATTAAATATATGTATATAGATATTTTAATTTCTTCATTTTAGGAGAGGAATCCAGACTTACTACAGAGAATTTTAAAGTATACTGAAGTTCAAGAAAAAAAATGAAAATTGCCCGAAATCCCAACATTGTGAAAAATTTTATATATATTCTTTTAGTCTTTTAAGCATATGTACATTTTTTAACATAACTGAAGTTACAGTATATGTACAGCTTTGTATAGTTTTTTAAAAACTTATATAATCTCAAATGTTCTTTGAAAATGTATTTTTAATGGCTGTATAATATTCCCATATATATGTGTGTGTGTGTGTGTGTGTGTGTGTACCATAGTTTATTAAGTGAATTGCCTATGTGTTAAGACTTTCCATATTTCTTGCATTTATATACTACCATGATGAACACCTCTGTATATCTATCATTAGTGAGATTTTACAATGTTCACCTTAGACTGGAGCCCTAAAAAGGGAAATAGTTAAAAAGTACACAACCCTTTTCAGAACGTTACATTTCCATCAGTGACGTATGAGGCCTATTTCACTGCAGGCTTACTCAGGCTGACATTATCATTTAAAAATTCTTTGCTAATTTCACAGTAGATAAATGATATCCAATTTTAACCTATGTCTTTGACAAGTAGTAAGGATATATGGATATGTATCTATAAGACTGTGTAAGTTTCTGTATTATAATACATCATCTATAATTATTTCATTGTGTGCTCATCACCCAAAGTTTGGCCTCCTTCTGTCACTTCTTCCATTAATTTTGTTTAGAAAGTCTTCCCCTATTTCAAAAATCAAAGAAATTCTACCATATTTTTACCTACTTTAAAAGAAAATGTTTCTTTTTTTCCCAACTTTTCATCTGGAATTTCTTTTTGTGTAATATGAGATGATCTTCTAATTTTACTATTTTTTCTTCACTGTTCCCACCCATTTCTGATGCAGCCTTTCCCGCACACTTTAGGTTTTCTCTCTGGGCCATCTATCTACTCCACTGCCCTGCCAGTCATTTCTTACCGGTTCCACATGAGTCAAACTACTGTAATTTTACAATGCATGACATTAGGTTTCAAGGTTCCCCTGAAGAGCCAATGCCAAACACTTGGCTATGGTACACATGGCCCCAAACTGGCTATGCCCATGGCACTGGAAGCTTCCCTCTCCATGCACTGCTCAGAATTGCAATCTGGAAGGGTCAGAGCCACCTAGCATGGTCAATTCCCTGGCGATGGACAGAGGGTTAGGCTAATAAGATATGTATAAATTTCAAAAGACACTAACCTGGCCTATAACCTAAAAAAATGAAGTGAGTCTATATCAAATTCTGGTATAAAACATCTCAAGGGACCATCAGCATTTCTGGCTTGTATTAGAATCTGACTAAATTAAATACGATATGAATGAGCTGGACAAGATTAGCGCTTCCTTTTGTTATACAGACATTTTCATATGCCATGGGATTTGCCTGTATCAAAAGGCACCCTCTCCACGTTATATCGCAGACCGCAAATCAAACACAGAAGAGGAATTCGAGTACAAGGAAGTCTTTGGTTCTCTCATTACCTGAACTTTCAGTTCTAGTTCTCTGATCTGGTCTTCTTTCACCTTCATGTCCATCGCGAGCTTCTTGCCCTCTGCTTCTAATTCCCTGATCCGACTCCGTAAGGTTTCGGTGCACTCTCCCCTTTGGAAAAGAAGAGAAGGAAATAAGGGCACTTAAAAGACTATAGTTTTACTTATACAGCAGGATTGCTGTTTCTCTTATATTCCAGAGTCAGTCAGGTGTCAGCTTATTCTCTCTACAAACTCTCTAAAATAATTATCATTAAGTGGGTATCTGATATGAGCCAGGCACCAAGCTAGGTACTTTGTCCATACTACCTTCTTTACGGGGGTAGGGTATATTATACCATTTTATAAAAAAGAAAACTGAGGTTGCGTAGATATAATACTAGCCCAGTGTCACCCAGCTGGTAGGTCAGAGGACTGGGATTAAGAAGTGAGGTTTCCACTGGGCCATACGACTTGAGACAATGCACGCAAACTGAGCAAGACAAAGACAGGCATGCCCGGCAGGGGACAGTGAGCCAAAAAAGTTTTCACTTTTAAAGGACTATGAGTTGGGACTTGCACCTTTCTTTAGTCATGAAGTTGCCACAGGCCTGGAATAAAAAATAAGAAGGGAGCAGCACTGAGTGGCTTCTCAAAGCTATAACAAGGATAAACTGCAAAAGATGATGGCAAAGACTAGTCCAAAGTTGATGAACTGTTCAGGTTTCAGGTGATCACACAGACAGCCTGATGGAGAAAGTAGGTGTCCTCACCTACCCAGAAATGTAGGTCCAGTGAGAGACTTAGTGCCTTGAGATTTATTTAAGAATAAAAACAACCTCCACACCAGTGAGGGCAAACAAGCACTATCTAAAGATAAGACCAAAACAAATAAGCCTAACTGGAAACAAAAAAGGATTTAGGATAGAGACTAAAACCAATTTACTGATTCTCAAGCATACAAGGCACTACAAATAAGAGGTTAAGGAATGGTTCCACCCTCCTCAGTGGATTTTTGAAAGTGTAGGTATGAGATGAATTAAGGACCGCATGGGCCATACCAGATAGTTGTTCAGGGAAAACTGCAATTGTAAGTGCTTCAGAGATGCTTACAGATCTTTAAACAAACAAACAACCCCCCCAAACCCCACACGAAGCTAGGGTTAGGGTGAGGCAGACTAGTAAAGGTCCTGTGTGTGTATATAGATGCTGACGGCCAAGAGAGCTCAGCTGTCTGCAGCACAGAGTCTGCTGAGGGGACACAGGCTCACAGGAGAAAAAGTTGTCTCCTGCTGTTATTTCCTGAAAAGTAAGCTGACGATTCATCAATTGTCCTGCAAATGCCAGAACCCAAGAAGGCTATTAACACACCAAATACAAAATAGCAAAACCCAAGGCCGAATGCCAGGAGAATTATATCACATAGCTATAAATTACAATAGAAACTTAAAATGAAATAAATAATAATAATTTACCCTCACTCTGCATCTGTAAACCTGTAACTGACCCCCACTATGCAGCTGACTTCACTAGTCAAGAAAACAAAGGAAAAAAGTGACAATGTGAAGTAAAAGCCAAAAACAAAGAGGTTCTTATCTCCCTCCCCTCCTTGCTGATATTCAGGTGGCAGTTACACAGCGGGTTTTGGAGTATCTGCAATACTTTCCAATGGTATGGGGAAGCAGTCCCTACTTTTCATCACTTCACAAATTCAATAGTGACTTTCATTTAAAAAAACAAACAAACACATTTTTTAAAGATTTTATTTATTTGAACAATGAAAAATGTTTAAAAAAATAAAAGAAAAACCAGAATTTTATTTATTTACTTTTTTTAGAGAGGGGAAGGGAGGAAGAAAGAGAGGGAGAGAAACATCAGTGTGTGAGAGATACATGGTTTCCTCTTGCACGCCCCCAGCTAGGGACCTGGCCTGCAACCCAGGCGTGTGCCCTGACTGGAAATTGAACTGGTGACTTTCTGGTTCACAGGCTGGTGCTCAGTCCACTGAGCCACACCAGCCAGGCCTCATTTTGGCCCCCATCTTTTCCAGCTCATTTGACAGTTTGCTGATAGCCAACGAAAACATGAAAAGTCAGTACATAGTACTTGGGGAACCAAGATCTTACCTTTCTTCCATTTTAAGATAAAAACTCCAGAAACACAACTAACTGTAGGGAGTAATAATGATAGTTCTATAAAGGGAATAAAATCCCAGACTGGTTGTTTCCAAGTGTTTAGTAGTTATCAGTCTGAAAGAAAGTGCCTGGAAACCCAGGCGGGGGAGGCACGGTGGCTCCCTCATGCCACTTTATAGATGAGGTCACTGAGGATGAAGTTGTTATAAGAGAGCGCAAGCTTGCATGGACAGAGTTTAAACCAGCTAATAAAACCTTACTTAAAAGCAATCCATCTGTGCACGACTGTTGTATTTCCAATCCTGCCTGAGGCATCAAATTCCCACGGCTGTCTTGGCACAAGGAAAGCTAACCACAGGTGAAGCACTCAGGTGACGCGGACATACATACCTAGACGCAGCGGCAAACGCGACAGCCCGGGCAGCAGTAGCTTCTTCTAACTTCTTCCTTTTTTTCTCCTCCATTAACTGCTTTTCTACAAAGCTTCGGGCTTCCTGCTCAGCTTTTAGCTTTTTCTCCAACTGGCTGATATTCTGCTTGTCTTTCTGCTTCACTTGTACAGCATTATGTAACCTACATGGAGATGATCGTCACACAGAGTTTTACGGTTACAAATACGCACTGTAAACCCTGGAAAACGCTGCTCCTCCGGATCATTTTAAGGCCAAAGTAAACAAGAGGTTTGAACAGCAAATCGTAAATATCAACCACCAGAGTGCCCAGGGAAAATATGTTGTCATTATTATTTAATAATTCTTAATATCAATAGGCAAGCTGCCATACAAGACTCAGAAACAGACCTAGCCTTTGCTCTGCCTGCAGAAGGTAATTCAAAAAATATGGTAAAACAATTTTCTATCAGAGGGAAAGGTAACTGTAGAACTAATTCAAGTGCCCCAAAGCACCTTAATAGAACTTCAGGCTGACCGAGGAGCAACTAATGGAACCAGCCTCACTGAAACTGAGGCCAAGGGGAGGCAGGGAAGGTCTGTCTCTGCCTGAATGTAATTATGCTGTAGCCTTTCCTTTCTGGCTGTGACACACTCTTTTCAGAGTATCCCAAAATAGATCTTACAGTCATAGGATGCTTCACTTCAGATAGGAATTTCAGCCGTATTACCTTCTTTACCTAAGACCACCCCCAGCTCAACAGATCCATGTAAGTTGAGTTTATCTAAATATATCAATAAGGGTGAGATGTTCTCTACCAATGCTAGAGCCATCACATATGTGGGTCAGAAGAAATGGGGAGGTTATTTGCCTATAATGCTTTAGCTTTTGAGTTACATTCCTTAAAAGTGTCGAAGGACTACTCTTTCTTTTAATTTTATTTATTTTTAGAGAGAGGGAGAGAAACATCAACGTGCAAGAGATACACCCATCAGGTGCCCCTCGCACATCCCCCACCAGGAAGCCAGCTAACCCAGGACTCGGATTTGAAGGACTACTCTTTCACTGGGGCAAGCCCACATTAGGTCAAGAAGTAATTCCAGAAAGAATTAATAGAAAGCATAAGAATTCACCCAGAAGACCTGGCTTTTTGCCTGCCTCTTCAAATAAACTCAAAGTTCAATGTCATTTTTTAATTTGAAAATCAAAGAAAATGGAGTCTAATTCTCTGGGAAACTTTCACTCAGTGGAGCAACAGCTTTAAATTGTGGCAGAAATACTTGTTAACTTGACTTATATTATCACAAAAGCTCAGTAAACACTTTAAGCTGAGAAGTTATTAAATGACAGAAGACAAACAGCAATATTAATAAACTTGTTGAAATGAAGTAAGTGCTTACAGAATTTATAACATGCTGACTATCTGGTACTAAATTAAACGTTAAACATTTTATTTAAAAACCCCTCTGCTAGGTCCCTCTGTCGTCACGGATCCTGCGCTCCAGCCCGTCTGGCTCGCCCAAGGCCCAACAGGCACACGTACTTGTTCTGCAGCAGCTCGTTCTCCTGCCGGAGCTGCCCCATTTCTGAGCGGATCCCTCGCTCGGTGCTCGAGAGGGAGCTGATCTGACTTCGGAGCTCTTGTTCCACTTGCCTGCTGGCCTGTAGGTCAGCCTTTAACTTCTTAATGTCTTGTTCCAGCCTAGGAGAAGGAGAAACACAGCATTTTCACCACGGAGCGGGCACCCATGAGGCTCTGCGGAGGCCCTGGCTGAAGTCCCGGACTGCTGGGTGGACAGCCGAGGACCCCTCTGGCAGTTCCTGCCACCGCCACAACTCCCGTCTGCAATTAGCTCTTCACTGAAAGCTTCCGCCTGGGTCCCCACCTCTTCCCCTGGGAGGGTACACCTTTTGATTTCCCCCAAATGTCTGTGAACCCTGACAGGGGAAGATGGTGCTTGTGAGCATCTGAGCTGCTGACGGAGGAGGCGGGAAAGGCAGAAAGAAGGTGGCTGAAGGGCAAGGTCCCCTCCCTACTGGCGAATTTCCTGTGCCCCTCAGCAAGGGAATGTTAGTAACATCCAGCTCACGACCCACCTGCTTTGAGATAGTCTGAGAGATCAGAATCTACTGTCTGAGATTCCATCCCACCACAGGCCTGGAAGAAAACAATGTCTGAGACAACCTCCTGAAATTACTATAGCATCCTTGCTAAATGATGCTCACACTTCTGGTGATTATGGCATAAGAGCTCATTAGACTCAATGACAATGAAAAAAAGAACAAATCGCATGTTTAAGAATCATAAGAAAACCCCATCTGTGAATTGAAGCCTGTATTTTCTATTCAATTCCTTACTCCTGTTCCATCCATTTGCTTTAATACAGTAATAGTTTCATTTTAAGCGATACATATTGGTGAACTATTATATGAACATGTATTGCTAGAAAAGGTCAACAAAAAGTGTAAAATCAAGCCCCTTTCTTCAAGAGAGGGCGTTTCAATATCATGAAGGGCCAATAAATAGATAATTAAAATGATTAAGCAATAACACGAGGAGGAAAGACCATGACTGAACACACACCAGAAGGAATAACTGCTAGAACTAGTATTTAAGGAGAACTATGTACCAGCACTGCTCTACGGCTTTCATAGCATAAACTCATTCAATTTGCACAACTTATGCTAAATGCAATTATTATTCCCATTTTTACAGATGAAGAAATCTAGATCAGGAAAGCTTCCAGCCAAGGTCACACAGGCAGGACAGCTCCGGAGTCAACTCTCCACCAGCAAGCTGAGCTGAAGTTCTATCGCTCATGGCGCGGTAGGGGCAGGAGTGCCACGTGAGATCTGAGCAGAGAAAATGGGAACTGAGTTGGGCCTCAAAGGTTGGGCAGGATTTGCAGAAACAGACGGGGAGGAGGGCGTGTTTTAAACAAGGGAGAAACATGTCCAAAAGCTCAAAGGCAGGAACAGCCACAGATATTTGAGGGGCCGAGCAGTCAGTCCAGCCTCTGAGGAAGGCTTGTTCTGCGGAAAGAGAGTGAGAAGAACAGAGTGGGTCTGCGGGATGGGACTCTGGTGAGTGGCGCTGAGGGTCGGGCCCAGGATGGCTGCCATCTGAGACTCACAGGTACCTTTTCCTACACATTTACAATTAGGCAAAAAAAATCAGTTAGCTCTGATGAGACTTGTGCATTTCATGAATACAACATACCAACAGAACCAGGATTTCTGGAGGGCAATGGTGATCTCTCCTTGGGATTGCCAGCTCCACAGACTAAGTCCCGACAGACACGTTTTATTAAGCGCCAAATCCCCAGGGCCCACCACAGTCATCAATACTTACTAAATATATGTTGCCTGGCATCTCCTAGATAACCAAAGAGTAGCCTTGTTTACTTTTCTACCTCTGCCAACTAAAACAAAACCTCAAAAACAGAAAGTCTTATAACATCGATGGTCTTCTCCCAGACGCAGTAGTCAGTCTCCCGGCCCGGCGACCGGGAGCGCAAACTGGAGACCTTGTGTTCCAGGAGCTCTACTGGGTCTCCTGACCCAGCTCGCTCCCCAGGGAAGGGTCACAAGTCAACATCACGCCACACTTTCCCTATTGCCAGGGTTAACCCAGTTGAATGTCCTCTCAGAACTGCTCTAAACAATTGCAGACTGGCATTTATACCGCCCCACACCATCCCTCATTCACCCGAAGTAACCCAAGGGATATTTTCCAAAACAGGTCGATGCTGTCAGGTTATCCCCATTAAGAAGCTTGGCTGAAAACGTATTAGGTAATTTATCTTTCTTGCGAAGCCGATTTCACAGTCTGACAGTTGCATTTTCGGTAGAAAGGGTGAATTTTAAGGCGAGAATAGGAACTTGCATGGTGTAGTAATGCACTTAGGATCCGAATTCTAGACTCTGCTCTGGCGTCAATTCTGTGACCCTGGCTGGGCAAGGCGTGTAACCTTCTAGGACTCAGTTTCCCCATCTGAGGCCAACGATCTCTAAAGTTCCTCCCAGCCTGGTCTAGGATTTCTAGCCTGACACACTTACCGCTGGCTGCTGATCTGCTTCTTCAGATTAGCAACCTAAGCTGTGTCACACGCACAGGAGTCAGGTTCCACACAACCGGCCAACTGGAGGAAAACATGTGCCCATTGGGGATGAAAGAAAAATTAAATCTGCGCAGGCTAGGTGTCAGTAATTTGCGTATTCTTTTTGCATTTTTAATTGCCAATTTTCCTGCCATGAACTAAGAATAAGAATATTCTGAATGAAATGTTAGAGCTCCTTGCAAAGTGTAAAAGCCCAAAGAGTTAATGTAATTATGAGAGCAAAAAGTACAAAATATCTGGAGTGTAACTTCTAGAGACCACAGAACACTAAACGTCAATATATCTTTTTATGTAGAACTAAGAAATTTTTGTCAAGGCTATGTATGAGCACAAAACAACAAAAATAAATGATGTGGTTACAAGGGTAAGCTGAAAATATAAGTTGTACACTTGATTTATGTACTTCTGTGAATGTGTGTTATAATTCAATAAAAAGTTTACTTTCAAATATAAAATAATTTCACAAGATATAAAATAGAAAAGCTCCTAGATTTTCATAACTGCTACCATCAATTTTGTAAAACTCTGAATTACTGTTTTCCAAACAGTTGCAGCAAAACCTGTAAGTTAGTACCAGCATCACCCAATTGAAGAAACACCGACAAAGCCCTGGCTGGTGTGGCTCAGTGGACTGAGTGCCAACCTATGAACCAAACAGTCGCCGGTTGGATTCCCAGTCAGGGCACATGCCTGGGTTGTGGGCTGGGTCCCCAGTAGGGGGCGCATGACAAGAAACCACACACTGACATTTCTCTCCCTTTCTCTCTCCCTTTCCTTCTGTCTAAAGATAAATAAGTAAAATCTTCATTAAAAACAACAACACTGGCATGTAAGATAACTTAAAGGGCTAAATGATAAATTCTAAGTAATTTTTAAAATTTATGTGGGGAAGTTTCTCATTGACTTGCTACAGAAAGCATTAATTTAACATTAAAGGTTCACTATATTTTAAGCCTTTACTGAGATATGTGGTTAAAATGATTTACAATTCTTTATTGGATTTATTTATTTATTTTAGATTTATTTTTATTGTAAAGGTGACACCCAGTCAATCTAAAAAACTGCATACAGCAAAAGTATAAAGAATAAAAATTTAATCCATAATCTTCTTATCCAGATAGAACCATTCACTATTCACATTTGGTTTACTTCTTTTCTGCATGTCTTTTTTCCTTTCTCTTTCTTAACACATGTAAATATTTTTAATATTGGTGAGAGAGTACCACATACAGTTTACATTAAAGTGCCTTCCCACACCATTAGAAATCTTTCATAAACAATTTAATTGCTGCATAATATTCCATCGTGTGAATGTACTATATAGTCCCATTTTCTAAGATATAGCTCAGTTTTTCCATATGCTCATTACAAGGAGTATAAATGAGTTTTAAAAGAATTATGTGGATCAGTAAGTTGAACTGAATCAAGCCAGTCAAGTGCCAGGGCACTTATTAGGCAAATAGCTACTATTAGTCTTAATGGTACACTTAACCCTTCGGTGCTGAAGGTCAGAACTTCCTAGGTAAAAAAGCAGATATATAATTTATTGGTGTGACACACCCAGAAGTACTGCTAAAATGATACTAAGAGGTTAATGTAAAGTCTTCAAATGTATTCATGGGATTTTATTAAAATGTCAACAGCTGCAACCTAAATTAGAAGCAAGTGGTCAGGAAGAACATGAAGTAAAAGTAATAGTTTATAACCCTAAAACTCACTTCAGTAAATAGGGATCAAAAGAAAGAGGAAAAAAATTAATCCATGAGCTCATATCCCTTTTATGAGAGCTAAATCCCATTCTTCCCTACACAATAGAAGATTAAGGGGTAAAAAGGGAATTCTCTCCAGAAGAACTACAGTCTCATGCAAAAAAAAAAAAAAAAAAAAAAAATTGGGCCAGATAGATCTTACCCAAACTTTGGTAAGGCTTAGGCAGGAAATAAATGCACTTCCTGCTTTCCCAACTCCGGTGGCACTCGTTGTCAGGCCTACGAAGGCTGCCTGACGGGGTCACCACCTGGGATGCAGGCAGGGCCCATGGCAAAGCCAGAGTCTATGTGTCCAATAAATACGTCCATTTGTGCCAATTAGATGAGCCAGGGTTCTAACCAACTCAAAATGTGAACTATTGGGTCCAGGCATCTTTCCGAGCCACTTCACTGATAACTTTAGAAGACAGCACTCAACCTCTAACCTTGTGAAGCTAGAGGTGAACGCCAGCTGACAAACAGGAGGTGGGGCCGTGGAGGGCAGGACTTTCTCTGGTGTGCACTCAGACGGGCTGGGCTGACCTCCAAGCAAAACTGACCAGTTGAGATCCCTCTTGCCTACTCCAAACCTTAACTCTATCCCATCTTCTCCCTCACTCTTCCCAATGAAGTTACAATGTAAATAAATGGTTGATGATTATTTAATCTTAATAGAAAAAGATTTACATTTTAATATTCTCCAAAAGAATGAAACTCCAACATTAGCTTTTCAGGCAGGCTAAGTAGGAAAAATATCTTTGAATATCTTGAAGTACATGTGGTAGTAAAACAAAGTACAGTCTTCAAGTGCCAGCTTTTAGTTGAAAGGGGTATTGTTTTTAAGTATCTGAAAAGTAGGAAGATATTTACGTCTAAATGTCTGTAATCCTTACCTTTTGCGAATTACTAGAATCATAGCCCACAGTCCTATGACTTCACTGAAAATTTAAAAGTCTCCTATGAGTACTGCCAGTAATTCCAAAGTTTTCTAAAGCCAGAGGCTCTGAGGCCTGACTGGGAAGCACAGTGGAACCTGAAGGCCGTGGGGCACCCAACTCCCCAGGAAGCAAGTCTCACAAAAGAGAGGGAGACCTTTTCTCACCCGGGACTTCACCAAGGGATGACTAGGTTCCCCGAATACTCCATGAGTCACATTCCACCAGCCCTCCAGTAAACTACCTAAGTGTATACTGCTACGGGCTGCTGGCTTGACCCCATGAACTCGTCAGGAAGACAAGGAGCCTTGGCTCTGCTGGTTGTCTGAACTCTGGAGTGCTGGTGACGGAGATGCTGCACAGGCTCTGCAAGACAGCGCGGAGCTTACAATCCTGCCTGCTCTGTAAGAGAAGGGCTTCGGGCCATCCACAGAGTAGACTGCCAAGGGCCTGAAAGTTAGGTTTTTACTGCCACACAAGCCAAAACAGCCCACTCCTTGTTTCCAGGCATCTTCTACCTTTAATTGCACCACCCATCTGGAAGGAACCACCTCTGATTTTCAAATTTTACTCATTCTTTGAGGCTCAGTTAAAAAATAAAAACAAACAACAAACTAAACGCATTCTCCAGCATGAGGCGCTGATCTCCAGGGCCCCAAATTCCCTCTCTTTCCCAAATCTGAAAGCCCTTCCCGTTGATGCCTCTCATTTGGGACTAAACCTTATTGCCTGGTGCTGGTTTTTAATTTGTTCTGGCTTTTAATCTTCTCCTGCGTGTGTATCTTATTTCGAAAAAGGCTGTAAGTTCTTTGAAGCCAGGAACCAGAGGCCAACAGTGCTATGAAACTGGAAGCTGGAACTGTTATTTCTAAAATTTCTTCCAATTCTCCCAGACCATGTCTCTAACCCTCACTCTGTGTCCATCTCCTCGGTGCTTAGATAGAACAGGGTCAGTGTTATGACGAATGAGGCTCTGGAAACCTATCCACAGCGGGCCGTCAGATATTTAGTCTAAATAATGGCTAAAGGAGACGGGGTAAGTGGGTTCTTGCTTACCAAGCAGGCGGGTGCACATGAGAAGAATGAATGAACAGCAACTGCTCCATCTTGGTAAGTACCTAATCCTATTAGGAGACCTGCTGGTCTACATTAATCACACAAGACAAGACTTGTTTAGGGACTGCACAGCTGTCTATGCAGAAAGCTGAGCTCATATATCAAAGCTCTGTCCCAACAAGCAACACTGTTCCCCCTCTCCCCAACTCCTTCCCCTCTCCCTCTCCAGTCATTCACACTGATGGGACAGGCAGCAAGCATGGGCCATTCACATAAAAATGTGAAGGTAGCTCATCAGTGGCTAGAAGCTGCTCCAGTATATCCTATAAACCACAGCTTCTGCAACAAGTGAGATGAAGCTGCCGCGGGTCTCACTGCACTGTGGTTACTACCATTGCTTACCAGGCACAAGTATCTGTAAATAAGCAACAGCCTGGTGACCTGATTACAAAGTACTTGTCTCTGCCCCCTAATCTGTCAAACACAAAAGGCAAACATATTCATTTTCATTAACATATGCAAAGAAATGCAGAAAAGGAATCCTAGAGACTTCAGCACAACTGGTCAATCTGGGAAATGAAAAACTGACTTCTTGAAGCCCTTCAAGGATAAAGCTATAAGCTGTAAGTGCCACAAACTAGTACTTTTAATAAGGTCCTTAAAGGATGCAGTCAGATTTGATAGTCTGTATCAAAAGCACTTAAAATGTTCCTATCTGTTGATGCGGCATGCTGCTCCCAGACATTTATTTATTTGGAGGACGGGTGATACACACAAAGACTGAGGTAAAAGTGTGTTTGATGCAGCATTATTTATAATAAAAATATCTGAAACACTTAAATATTCAACAGAAGCCTAGCTAAATAAATTGTATATTCATTCATGTGTCTGTCTGACTGACATACAACCATTAAAAAAAACCACTGAGAGCCCTGGCTAGTGTGGCTCAGTGGATTGAGCACCAATCTTAAGGGTTGCCAGTTCAATTCCTGGTCAGGGCACATGTCTGGGTTGGGGGTCAGGTCCCCAGTTGCGGGTGTGAGAGAGGCAACTGATGGATGTTTCTCTTGCACATCCCTTCTCTCATACATTGGAGTTTCTCTCCCTCTCTTTCCCTCGCTCTAAAACAAACAAACAAACAAACAAACTGTTCCTGCCTTTCAAAAAGCAACCACCAAAAAAACCCCAAAAACAAAAACCAAAAATCCCACTGCGGAAGAATAAGCAATGACAAGAGAGAACGCTCATGACACAGTCAATGAAAAAGACAAAGAAAAAAATGACTCAGAGGCAATATATTAAGATAGTGGCTCTCTTCTTTATCTTAAAAACAATAAAATCAATATATGTAACTTATTTCTAACATTTGAATTCTTATTTTATAGTTGGGAGAAAAGTTATTTTAAAAGAGGAGGCTGTTAATCGACTTTCCATGGTTTTTCAATGTTCACTGTTCCTCTTAGATTTTTCCCACATTACAGGTCAGTTTCAGAATAATCTGAAAGCCTCAGGGAAAATCCAACTCTTCTACTTGACAAACATTTTAGGTCATTCCAAAAAAGGGGAACTTAACTTTCTGAAGTAGACAACGATTCAGTTCCTAAATCTGCATCACATTCATCAGTTCTCATTGAAACGAGTTTCTCATTGAAACAACAGCTTCCCTAAATCTCGATTCTAGAGCTACAGTTTACTGCCCCGCTCTGGCTCCCTGAGGAAAGAGAAGAGCAGGCGTTATTGCTCTGACATCAAGCTTGACATTATACATGCTACAAGGGATGGTGCCAGGGGGTCCGGGTTCTAAACTAGGTGGCCTGTGAAGTCTGTGAATAAGTAATATCCACTTCCCAAATTTTTGTGTATTTTATGCTCTAAAATCATGGCAGAAAACCATCTTGGCATGGAAGAAGTCTCCAGTCCTAGGTACAGGAGGCCTAAGCACTTCTGTATTGTTTGAAGAACACCAACCAGAAACCCGAACCACCTTCTTATCACAAGGTTGTTCCCTCTCTTCTAAGTAGTCCGAAAGTCCCATAGTCAGGTGTGAGGATTAAATAATAAAAAGGGTGGTCTGTGACTGGGGGTGGAATACTATCAATAAGTGCATGTTTTCCAGGGGCACAAGGAACTGAGGAGAGGAGGAGGCAAAAAAGTCCCATTTATAGATGGCAGATTAGTTCATGGGATTTACCAGATAATCCCTAACAGAAAAGTCCTTCCTATAAGAGTCAAGTTTTGATTCTTGGGGTCAGGGGATAGGAGGGAGCAAAATATAAGAATAACAGGAAGGGGCAGGTGCAGACGTGGCAAACTGGTGAGCCAATCTGGTCCATAAAGATGTTTTGTTTGACCGTCTCCCACATGATGTAAAAAAAAAATTAACTGGTAGATTTCACATAATGATAATCTATTTTCAGCATCTGTTCAAAATACCACATTTAGCAACATTGGGCCTGCAATCCCCCCAGGCCACAGCTGGCTGTCCTGTTTGGGAGGGTCTGTGCTCCCAAACTCGCAGGTGCCCAGTGCAGTAGCACATACGAATGCTGCCAACCCTGGCCTGCCCCTCATGCCCATGCACTGCCTCACTTCTGTAGGGGGCTAAGTCTGGAACACCTCTTCTTTCCAGTTCACTATTTTGAGTTTGTTTCAAATCTGTTACAGCACTCCATTAAGAAAGGTGAAATATACCTTATGAGAGGAGTTGTCATTTTTCCCATTTAAAAAAATACATTTGTTTTAATCCTGAGAGTTCCAGCTGTCTAGAAAAAAGGTCTACGAAATCCCCAAGAGATGTGCATAGGCTGAAGTATACCCACGCTGGATGTCAAAGTATTCAAATAGCCAGTTTCTAAATGAGAGCATAAATAACATTTAAAGAATATAGTTCCTTTTGCTCAGAGTACCTTTCCTTCAGGGAATCCACCTCTAATCCCCTTAACTGGAAATCTAAATTCACTATGTGTCAGCAGGGGCACTGACTCAGAAGTTAACATGAAGTTCTATAGTAGCTCCTTCTGAATTCTAGGGAGGAAACTTGGCAGTCGGTTTTGTCAGAATAAACTCTCAGTACTCAACATAAAAATGTTTCTAATATGGACTCTAACCCCCAAATAACTTATGTGTTATTTCATCATTTATTTATCCATGCAACATAATTATCTCCTTTGACCACCTGGATATGGGCTCACTCAGTAAACTGCTGGCTTGAATTCATTAATGACAGCTTTCATTAATGAATTTCTAAAGTGCTACATGGGTTTCAAGCCACAAAACAGCCTGTTTAAGTATGATCATGCTTCTATTACCACGATTACATCCAAGAATGTTATAGTTATAAATCACTGCAATAGTTAAAGTAAATTCAAACTATATTGTGAATTAATATAAGTAGAGTGAACTAAGTAAAACTTGGAAGTACCTTAAATATTATAAGGATGGAAGAAAATGAAAATAAATCAGGTGTGAGACCATAATCTGCTCAGAAACAAAGCTGGACAAACATAAATCAAATATTTGTTTCCATGGAACACATTAAACTTGGCTCTTCTGCTTATTTTTTCCACTTAACAATTCCCAAATAACTTAGTAGCAGCTGTATGTCCAATACATTCAACCTAGTTAGAAAACTCTGTGTCATTTTCATAATCTTCATTCTAAAGTGTCGTACATTTTCACTAAATTTTGGCTCTCAGCTGGAAATGACACAGTGAGGAATAAATTATCCCGTGCCCCAGCGGAAGTGGAGAGGCCTGCTTCGGTAGTCAGTCCTCGCTGGGGGGGCGTCGGGCAAGTCACTCTGAGCAGCAGTCTGCCAGAGCCGGAAACACGTGTGCGGACAGCCGCCACAGCAAAGGCCCAACACCCGTATCACTGTCTCCCAGGTCACACTGTCTTCTGCAAAGTATTCCTGACACACAGCAAAATGCATTCAAATATAAAAGAAAACAAATTACATGGTAGCACCAGAGCTGATAGGTAAACAGCCAGCCCATTTTCTAACCTGGGGGAGCTGCTTGGAGAAAAGGTTGGAACAGAAACATGGGATGTGCGCTCTCTCCACCTGCTGCCACGATACCACGGAGACAAAGAGCAAGGGGGAGGGGGCGCGTGGAGAAGGTGGAGAAGCTGAATAGATGAGTAAGAAATACTCATTAGGAAAGCTGAATAGCTGAGCAAGACTAGGCAAGTTGAGATTTCCTCCCTGGCTGTTCCTGGCTGAGATGTGGCTTGTGCCCAGATTCCTACTAACCAATGCTGGAGCAAATGGCGTTTCTGACAGCAGTCTCTCGGAGTTTTCTCCCCTTGTCCCTTGTAACTTCCAGAAGTTCTTGAACTTCCAACTTCCTGCACAGCCCTGGAAAAAAGTACTGACAGTACTGAATTACAGCTTTCTGGGAAATACCAAGGAAAGCAGTGTAGTGTGGAAGGTCTTACATATTTTAGAAATAAAATCAATTAACAACCTACTCAAGAACAACAAATATTTTAACATTGGCAATGGATGTCTGGTTCTTGCCCCAGTCCAAGGTAATATGTAGGTTTTTCTAACTTTGAAAGCCTCTGCGCTACAATGAAGAAACTCTGAAGACAACACTACACTGTAATGAAAGTACTGAGGCCCATCTCCTACCCCCTAATATTCTCCCTGCATAAAGGTAATATTCATTCAACAAGTATTTACTGAGCATCTACTCTGTGCAAAGCACAGTGTACTGTGGCAGACGGGAGAAAAGAAGACGGCTGCCCTCATTAAGGACACATTCTTCTATGGGTATAAGCTGTGTAAAAATTCAAACTATACAGAAACATACAATGTAGAACTCAAACATCCCCTATAATCAATTACAACCACTTGACCATTTGGTATATACCATTCCAAATAATTTTCTGTGTACATGAGAACTGTATGCTCCCATATTTTGTCATGGGTTCATACTAAATAATCTGTTTTGCTACTTCCTCCTCTTTAACAATCCATCTTGGGGGCTTTCCAATTACCTTCTTTTAAAATGGGTTTCCACCTTACAAGAGAATACTTTGTAACCATTTCCACTTAAACTACTGTGACTCCCCACCTACCTAGGAAAAAGGGCTCTTTGGGACCTTGGGGGAGGGCTGGAATGGTTCATAAAAGGCTACCTGCCCCCAAGGTACCTGTCCCAGGAATGCTCATAGGCCTTACCTCCTGAAGTGAGGTTTTTCCCCATAGCCAGGTCTCAGCTTTGGATTCTATTCTTGCTTTGCACCTACAGTCTTGGGCTCCATGATCTAAATCTTCTTCCCCACTTTCTGCCAACTTGGAACTAACAAGTTCCTTGTCCTTCCTTGCCCTGGGAACTAAGAGCAAGCACCCCCGCCCCCCGCCCTGCCACTCCTAACCAGAATCCAGGCCAGTATCCTGACAGCTACAAGGGAAAGGAAAGATGGATATATCCGTTGCAGAAAGAACTGATGTCTCTTTGTTCTGGTAAATAGCATTAGCCATCAATTTTCCTTGTTGCTTTGAAATGCTTCTTTAATTTGACAAAATAGGGGCTTCTTGGATTCTCTTCATTTTGTTCTTTTTCACAGTTATTCACACTAAGTTATACTGAATCTGCTGATTATTAAAAATCAATATATAAAAAATGACCCTTTCTTTTCAATGGATATGTAATTTTTGAATGTGTGTAAACATCTTAAAATGTAGGGAATTAAGAAATATGAAGTGCTGTAAACTATCTCCTGTGGTTTTTCCCCAAACAGCAAGACCACACTAAGCAGCCTCACGTAAGCCAGAGGTTACACGACCACCTCAAACGCTGGTGCCTGGAGGATAAGGCCACTCAGAAGGACACAGACGGAACTGCTAGTCAAACACATTGGGTCAACCTGTGCCACCAGCATGGCCAGTCAAAGGGGAAAGCTGACTACTTTTTAGCTTTTGCTATCTCCGCCCCCCTTTTTAAGAGAAACCTAAAATCATAAAACATAAATACAAGAATTACATAGACTTGAAAGTGGAATGAAGAGCCATGACATTGTTGTGTTCACCACCACCTTTTACTGGGTTTGGCCAGAAAGTCCATATGGTTTTTTTCCATAAAAGATGCACTTTTCATTTTCACCAATAACTTTACTGTTTTGGATATTTTGAGTTGTTGGCTATCTCCCATGTGGTATAAGGTTGATTGTTCTCAATTAAGTCTCAATTTGATTGCTATCAGCTGCAACTGGTCTACCCAACTGTGGAGCATCGTCCAGGGAGAAATCTCCAGCATGAAACTTCGAAAACCACTTCTGACACATTCAATTGTCACAATACCTTTCCCATACACCACATGAATCTTTTTTGCATATTTACCTTTCTTGAAATAATAAAGCATAATATGCCAAAAATGTTGCTTATTTTCTTCTATCTTCAATATTAAAATGACTACACAAAAATTAATCGACTTTAAGTTTTTTTAATTCATGCTGATATGACAGCTGTCACAATACCATCTAACAAAATTATTTCAAATGAAATTAAAGACAATTAAGTGCTATGGAAGCCATCTTACAGAAGACAAGCTTTTTGGCCAACCCAATAGTATTTGAAATAACCAATGAAATTACAGAGAAATAAAAGCATGAGTATGTAACATACTGTAACTTTTCCTAGATTTCCAATTTCCCCTGAAGAACAGGCTCTCCCCCATTCTGTGGCTTCAAACTTTCTTGGAACTTACTATTTCAGCTATCTACAACCCAGGACCCCAGGTCTCCTAAGCAATCAATGGTGGCCTCTCCTCAGGGTTAAGTTGATAGTTACATCCATGGTCTTAAGTATTCCAGTTCATGGCGTTTAGATCTGCTGCTGTCAAGCTAAGCCTACGCCATCCTATCCCTCAGAGGCACATTCCATGCTCAGCGGCCCTAGGCTATCTGGACCTGACCAATTCCAGAGCTAGACCAAACCAGGGCTAAATTCTCAGAGACCCTGTAAGCTTTCAAGGGTACGAGTAGATGGCCTCTCCTCTTCTAAGTATGCCCCTGTGTCTTTGGCAAGAGCAAGACCTTTAAAAACACTTAGAACAGCATCTCTCTAGAAGAAAGAAAAATGAATTCTGAGATTCTAAGCATTTCTTCTATAAATTTTAGCATTTGGAGCATAAAATCTAGGTCTGGTGTCAATCCTTCGAACCAAGTTTAGCTATGGGTACATTTGTAACAAAAATATAAAGTAGAAAAATAAAGCTGGTCGATAAACTTCTTTTAAGCAGCATGGTATAAAAGTAAAGGCAGAAGTCAAGGAACTTCGGTTCTGGTCCTGGCGCCGCCAGTCCAGCTGGGTGGCTTGGACTCGCCATTGAGCCTCCTAGGGCTCACTTACTTCACTGATAACAAGGATGATGGAGGTAGTTTGGGTGTCTTTTAGAACTCTCACAGTTCCCAAAAAACAGTCATTACTCTCAATTCTACTCGGTTGTGCTGAATGCATCGCTACTAGGCAAACAGCGGATACTTTTCCTTTGTGATTCTTCACACCAGGCATTATTCAACTACGTTAAAGAGCTGAAATCTTATTAAGAATTAGCGCTAAAAATAAAGGAAAAAAAAAGACAAATCTATGAAAAAAGTGAACTGGAAATAAACCAAGAAGAGACTTCTGCTTCAACATTTCTACAGAATTTGGATCACTTTATATTTTGTACTCGAAGTTTTAAATTCTCTCCCTTAACCAGGAAAACTGAAACGAGTAACAATCACCAACAAGAAACCCCACAGTCTCGGGCTGTATTTGAGAGGGAACCGGGTGCCAAGTGCAAACAAATCTGTTGGTGCTCCTGCTTGCGGGCCCTGAAACTGCAGGACAGCGGCTCAGGTGTCCCACCGTGATCTGCCCCGTCTTGGGGCGGCTGCTGAGTGCTCACACAGATCCGCCATGGAATATTCCACATCAAGTAAAAGTGAGGGTTAGGCTCAGCTGGGAAAAGGCTTTCTATCTGGTGTAAGGGAAAAAGCAGAACAAAAAACTACTCAACACTGTGGCCACAATTATATAAATGTGGTTGATGAAAGTACAACAAAATTTAACAGTAATTAGTGTCGAGCAGTGGGATTATTTTCTTCTTTCCTCCAAACTGTCTATATTTTTTCACTCTTAAAATATTTTTTAAATGACCACTGAAGAAAAAACTTAAGCAAATCTCATTCTACTTCACATTATTCCTTTCTAACCCAGCACTTAGTTTAAAAAACATTGATTTTCCTCACTGCTGTTTCTATTTTTGTCTAGAATTTTACCCATGTCAGATTTAAAGATATTTCTGGCTACCAACATTATGTGTCTGTTTCTAAAAATCTTGGGTAAAGAACTGAGAAATCAGGCTGGCAGAAATTGGGTCATTTTGTAAGATATGTATTGGGTTGGCCAAAAAGTTCGTTACAGTTTTTTCCATAAAATAAAAAACATGTTTTTCATATTCACCAATAACTATTCATTTGGATACTTTGAGTATGTCAGCTATCTCCCGCTATTGACTTATAATTAGTAGAGGCCAGGGGCGCTGCTAAACATCTCCCAATGCATAAGACAGCCCCCAGCAACGAATTATCTGACCAAAACATCAATAGCACCAAGGAACTTCACAAACCACTTCTGACACGTTCGATCTGTCACAGCACCTTCTCCATACACTGCACAAATCTTTTTGTGTTTCAGTTGCATTTTACCTTTCTTAAAATAATAAAGCATACTATGCTGAAAATGTTGTGTGTTTTCTTCAATCTTTAATCTGGGAGTGGCTGTTCAGAAATTCCCCAATTTTGGTAAGTTTTTTTTTTAAATGCACACTGATATGACAGCTGCCGCAATACAATTGTGCAAAAATTGTTCTGAATTAAATTAAAGACAATTAAGCACTACTAGAGCCATTGTACAGAGAAAAAGAAATGAATTTTTTGGCTAACCAAAATTTCTCAAACCAAAACAAATTTCTGGACTGGCTTTAGCAAGTTCCTGAACTTTTCCTGGGAAGGATCCTACAGGCAACACTTACTCCCAAGTTCATTGCCTTCACCCACATTCCTTAATCTTAGTGATCCATCAGCATATATTTTCTGTAAAAGCTTAAATGGTAAACACCTTTGGCTTTGTGGCCATACACAGCTACTGGACTCTTGCCACTGTAGTGCAAAGGCAGCCACAGATGCTATG
Organism: Phyllostomus discolor; assembly: GCF_004126475.2. Classification (NCBI taxonomy): domain Eukaryota; kingdom Metazoa; phylum Chordata; class Mammalia; order Chiroptera; family Phyllostomidae; genus Phyllostomus; species Phyllostomus discolor. Next base: position 15,958,464 of record NC_040907.2, on the reverse strand, counting down.
TAAGTGAATAAAACTTTTCACAAAAATGCAGTGGGCCAGGTTTGGCCTGTGTGCAGCCATTGGCCAACCTGTGGTGCACAGTACACTAGAGAACATCTGCGGAGCTTCGAGAAATGGAAAAAAGACCTGAAGGACAACCTGACCCTTCTAAGGGAATAACCATCAAATCTTGTTTTGACAGCCATATCGAGCTACAAGATGCTCTTTGAAAGTGGTGTACGAATGAATTCCCCCCTCCAAAGTCACTGAATCAGTTCCTCAAATATAGCAGTTCTCAACCATGATATTGATATTGAGACAGACATAGCTATAGAATGTGTTACGATCAATCCACTACCAATGATGCAGTAATGGCTTCCATTAAAGCTTTTATTTATTTATTTTTAGAAGGGGGAAGGGAGGAAGAAAGAGAGGGAGAGAAACATCAACCTGTGGCTGCCTCTCGCAAGCCCCCCTACTGGGGAATGTGGCCAGCAACCCAGGCACTGCCCTACACTGGGAATGGAACCTGTAACCCTTTGGTTCCCAGGCCAGTGTTCAACCCACTGAGTCACACCAGCTAGGGCCCAGCTGATTTTTTTAAAAAGCACATTTAAAAGGGTAGTTCAGTTTTCTCCCTACAGCCAGCCAGCACCTGAAAGTCACAGCCAGCCGGGACCTGTGTACAACCCTGGTGAGTCTGCAGTCGCAGAGGGTCCATATATTATGCGTATCAGCCTGTTTAGGTTTGCGTCAGAAGGAGCATTAGAGAACACTGAGTCCAGCCCTCTCCATCTGAAGATAACAAATGCACTCTCTAGCTGACAACTCAAACATGTCAGATTTGGATCAGTTTCAGTCTTCTTAATACTCATCAAAACATACATGAAGTCAAACAAGAGGAAATAAGAGACAGCCAAGAAGGGCCAGAGGAAGCATGATAAGGTCTCCTACAGCCAAGCTGGATAATTTGCTCAGATAGATAAGTCGTCTTTTTATAAACTTTCATTGTTGTTCATCATAGAAAAAACTGAAAATGCATGAAAGTAAAAAGAAAAAATAAAACCCAAATACTACCATGGGGCAATAACTATTATCATTTTGGTTCCTTTCCCTTCAAACCCTTTTTCTATGTATACTTTAAAAAAATGTTTTAAATAAAATTGCTTTCTACTTTCTTTAGAAAATATTGTCACAAGCACTTCCCTATATTGTTTAATATAGCTCAAAAATATAATTTTGTAATGTCTGTATTAAAAGTCCATCAAATAGCCCTGGCTGGTGGCTCAGAAGATTCAGCGCCAGCCTGTGAACCAAAGGGTCGCTGATTCGATTCCAAGTCAGGGCACATGCCTGGGTTGTGGGCCAGGTCCCCAGTAGGGGGCGCACAAGAGGGAACCGCACATTGATGGTTCTGTCCCCCTCTTTCTCTCTCCCTTCCCCTCTCTCTAAAAATAAATAAATAAAATCTTTTTTAAAAAGTCCCTCATGCCCTGGCTGGTGTGACTCAGTGGTTGAGTGCCAGCCTGTGAATCAGAGGGTTGCCGGTTTGATTCCTGGTCTAGGGCACATGCCTGGGCTGCGGGCCAGGTCCCTTGTATGGAGCACATGAGATGCAACCACACACTGATGTTTAAAAAAAAAAAGTCCCTCCAATGGATGAACCATAATTTATTTAAATCTGTCCCCTCTTGTTGGATATTTAGATCATCTCCTTATTTTTTATATTATGTTAAAAATTGAAAATAATCCTATGGAAGCTTATAAAACTATTTAAATGCAGTATTTTCTATTTATATATTTGACAGAAGGTCTTCCCTAAAACAGTAATACTCTGGGATCCTTCTGATCAAGCACATCACATTAGTGACCACAGGAAGAGGCCTGGGGGCACTGGACCCACATATGGAAAACAGGCCGTCTGAGTGAGTCCTTGAACTTCTTTACTGAAGGCAGATTAGGCAGTAGAGTCAATCGACAACCACAACTGGGGCCCAAGTGAAATGGTACAAGACAGACTTGATTGCTCTCTCTGCAATACCCAACAGAGGAAAACTGTTTCAGGTTGACTGCTGTTATTAAACTTGTATAGGAGAAAGGATATCAGAAAGTTTGTGACAGATATCAAAAGCTTTTACTCATAGCATACAGTGAGTTTGTGGGAGAACTGAATTAAAAGGTCAACTAACTGGTCTCTCTCCCACGGGCATCTAGAAGAGGGTTCTCTGCTGAGTACTTTTGCTGCAGGGCATGACGGGCAGATGTCACAACAGGCAGAGGAGGATACCAGCCTGGCACCAGCAATAGCACAGTGTGCCTCCAGAAGTGGCTGGGGGCTGTAACATGTCAAGAGCCTTTCGCAGCAGAACCTAAATGTTTCCCTTAGTCTAGCCACCAATCAGAAAATTAAAACAAATTAATAATCTAGTTTATGTAAGTTATAACACTGACCACCTTCCCTCCTAGAATATAATGTCTGTTCTTAAGCAAGCCAAAGGGAGAGGAATATAAGACAATTTTGTGGAGGGAGTTACAACTGCCCCTTTGAGTTGCATATTGGGGGAAAAAAAAAAGCACCAGTTCAGGTTCCAGCTTCCAAATTGAAAGGTATGAGGAAAAAGGAACACGGGTAGTTTATAGAATACATAAAAATATAAAATATAGTAAAATTAAGTCTGAGCCAGTTAAGGCAATACAACGTTATTCTTTTAATTAAAAGTGTAAAAAGGAATATTTCTGATTAAAATCCATGTCTAACATTGTATTTACCTATGGAACTTTTAGAAAGTGATTGCTTTTCAAACCTAACTTTCCCAGAGTTACTTGGGGAATAATTTGCATATTAAATAGAAACAAAAACAAGCACCAGGAGGTAAGGAGGATCTTTCCACCACCCCACTGGTATCTATCAAAGAGATTTGCATCAACAAGACACACACTCTGCTTTTCAAGTCTATTCCACAAGGGCTTTGGATACGCAAAAATGAAAGGACGAAACTAAAGAGATGTTTCTCAACACCACTAGAAAATCAAGTTACATGTAGATCTGTCAAATGTGGCAAGTAATTGTTACCTCTAACTCAGAATGCTGGAAAGAGCTAGAGTCAATGCTTCAGGACAGTGGCACTGGGTGGCCAACAAACCCTTGTGAAATACTCTCAAATGTCAAAGGCCACAGAGTTAACAGTCACAGTATCCGATCACAAACAATTCCGTGGGCCCATATGGAAATGCGTGCTTTCCAAGACCTAAGTTAAGTTTATTGAAAAGTGTTGGTAAGGACACAGCAGGCACACTTACCTTACCAGTGCGTCTGGTTTGCTTAGCTGGTTATTAGGAATACAGTTTTCCATTAAGTCCTTGTGTGTACTTGGGCTCTTGCTAGTACATTTCTGCTTCTTCTCATTTTTACTAGATGAAGAAGGAATGCTCCCATTTGTGGCGCTGTGACTTCGAGGTGAGGAGTTCACAACTCCACTGGCATTTTTGTAATTTTTTGAGGAAGCAGTGCATGAGTCCTCTTTCAAGAGGTTTTCTGTACTTCCCACAAGATCATTATTTAATCTTTTACTGTTGATGTGGTTTTCCATATACTCAATTTCTTGTATTTTAGAGTCTACAGGTTGTAGAATGTTGTTATTATTTATTCCAAGGTTGTGTTTTTTGGCATCCTTGTCCTTTTCTTTCCCTTTTTCTCGATATTCTATCTCTGGCAAAGTTGTGGAGAGTTTTTTGTTGGCTGGGATACCTCCATTGTGGTGTATGAGGATCGAGGAATCCATATCAGGTAATCCTTTGGCTGCTACAATACCAAAAACAAACCAACAAACAAAAAACCCACACCGGAATATTTAGTTGTATAAAACCACAGAATCAACTGATTCAACAAACTGTATTATCTACGCTTAGAAACTCACTGCATTAATTTGCAACTTCATTTAGAAGCAGTAACTATACTACATTATGCTAACTTCAAGAAGCAAATCCAAATAAATTTGTGAAGCTGAACATTCAGAAAATTGTCATCATTTCTAAACACAAAGCCATTAAAGGTTTTGCCTCAAAAATAAGATGAGGATTTTATAATTAAGCCACACTTCACTTATCAGTCAAATCCAACTTGTCTATCCCTGGGGTGAGAGGACACAGGCAGATCATATTCCTAAGAGGCCATGTTTTAAAAGGTGCTTAAGTCTGAATTAAACAAACTTAATAACTTTATTGGAAAGAGAGATTAAATGAAACGAAAGAAGTGTGATGTTAGAATCCTGCCCTGGCAGGTGTGGCTAAGTGGATTGAGCACCTGTCCTGCAAACCAAGAAGTCACCCCGGCCATATGCCTGGCTTGCAGGCCAGATCCCTATTTGGGGGTATTCAAGAGGCAACCCACCAATGTTTCTCTCCCTTTCTCCCTGCCTGCCCCTCTCTAAAAATACATAAATAAAATCTTTTTTTTAAAAAGAATATAAGACATCTAAATTTTAAAAAAAGATTTTATTTATTTACTTTTAGAGAGGGGAAGGGAGAGAAACTTCAATGTGTGAGAGATACACGGATCAGTTGCCTCTCAGGTGCCTCCAACACGGGACCTAACCTGCAACCCAGGCATGTGCCCTGACTGGGAATCTAACTAGTAACCTTTTGGTTCGCAGGCCAGTGCTCAATCCACTGAGCCACACCGACAGGGCATGTTTTTTCTTGACTCTAGAGTTGACATAATAAGAAGTCTATATCATTTACTAGGAAACTTGTAAAAAAATTTCTGTATTAGGTCTACACATTCTAATTTGTCAAAGTCCACTTGAAGAGGTATTTTCACACCACAGCAGAGAATAAGATCTGGCATATATCAACTAAAACTATGGCTCAAACTTCCAGTTCTCAACCCAAAAAGGAAAAAAAACTGCTGTCAATTCATCCACTGAACTGATTACAGTAGATGCTTATTAGAGAAGTCCTTATAGAAAAGGTTCAATTTAGGTTCCACCCTGCATTATATGAACCATTTAAAATGGAACCTATTCATCTTTGCTCTATTCAAGAAAATTTTGACTTATAAAACAATTTTATCTGTCTACTTCTCTATCTTACTTATGCTTTGATTCTTGGCTTGTTTCAGTTACAAATTCATGTAATTATACATACTATTTTGCTACTGAGAATAAATACTTTAAAATATTTATTAACAAATAAAATACTAAAACATTAAATAAGCTATAAAAATAAAATATATAAAAGACACATATTTAAAGGCACATGATCTTCCAACAGTAGGTAGAAAACATCACCCACACTCTAGTTCATGACCAAACAAATCAATGGCCCTAAAAAAGGAATACTGGAAAACAGGAAGTCCTTGGTAATCTTCCAAAATCTTAGCAACTTAAAAAAAAGAAGTCCTGCCACATAATAATGACTAACCTACCGAGCCAACAGCTTTAGGGTAAAGACCTACCTTCCTCAGACTCTTTGTCTTGCTTCTGTAGCATCTGTTGCTCTGGGGGGAGGGCTTGTTGAAGAAGTTGCATGTAAAATTCGTTCTCTTTTTGCACTTCCTTTTGCTTCCTTAACCGCATTTTGTAGCTTACATAACTTTTGAAGCCAAAGCCCAAAGTCACCACAGGGTACCCAATACTAGAAAGAAAGACAATCCAGCCGTAATTCCAAGTTAACAATAAAAAACACATGCATCAAGCACATGAGGACACCTATGACTGAAATTAAGAAATAAATTTTAGATGATGATGACAGTTGAGCATTCGGTCTACACATAAATAAGTGTGATGTCTGCTGTGGGAATCAGAAGCAGCTGGCATGCAGAACAAACCCCCAGGAAACAGGGGGACTGGTAGACATAAGGCTGCCCGTCAGACTTCGGCATTCTTCAAACTAACTCAAGAAGTACCGCGGTGTTGCTGGATACAGTGGCTAATGCTGTTCATTAACACTGGACTGCCTTGTGCAGTATTAGAACTTGAGCATCTGTATGCTTTTAAGATCTAACGGGGTAGAGATTTCATGAGGGGTCATAAGGAAACATTAAGAGCATTAAAAAAAACAAAAGGACATCATTTGGTTTTTAATACCAGAAGACAGGGTCAAATTCAGGTGACTAATTTAATCTTGATGCCTGAAGGGTACTATCACCAGCTATTTCTGGAAAATTATTTCGTAAACAGTCCATCACTTAAATAAGTATCTGATATTATCAGTTTGTGACATCAAATTAACAGCTATACTTACAACTCTAATCTCTGGGATTAAAAGTAGAAGTATTTTCATTCAACTCATCAGTCTGTTTCAAAGCCTCTGCAAGCACTGTCAAAACTCATATTAAACTTTAATAATTTTAAAACGTATTAATCATAGTTAGTCTAGAAGTGACCTCACTACCAATTTCAGTGACAAGTTTTATTGACCAGGTTTATTTACTTCACTTATTTGTGAAAAGGCTTTAAAAAACTGGAAACTATTTTTTTCAGTTGATTCCTGTTTATCTTGGTTTCTGCCTTAGTATTAGCAAAAATTGGTGTGTTCAAAAGAAACACACATTAAGTGGTGCTTTCCACAATACATATAAATAAGAATCAAGCTCATTTTAAAGACTGTTTCCCCTGGCTCAGTTGGTTGGAGCCACCTGTATATCAAAGCCCACCTGCCTGGGTTTGAGCCCCAGCCAGGGCACCTATGGATGGCAACCGACTGATGTTTCTCTCTCTTCCCCCCTTCCCCTCTCTCTAAAATTAATAAATATATATCCTCTGGTGAGGATTTTAAAAAAATGTTTCATGGTTAAGATTAAATGAATAAAATATCTTAATATTCATTTACATTTCATAAAAAATAATATTCCTTTAAATTTTATTAATAATATTCTCTTGCCTTTGTAAATTAGCTAAGAAAATTATAAGTTCATTTAAGCTTTATGAAATAGCCATATATTCTATCAACACCTTTGGAAATCAGTATCTGATTATAATAAAAATAGATTAACATTTGTACTTGGCATTAAGTTAAGTAAAAAAGAAAACACTTTAAATAAAAAAAGTGTTGAGTAACTCAGCTGAGTAATTCAGTTGGTTAGAGCATCATCCAGATACATCAAGGTTCCAGACTGATCCCCGGTCAGGACACATACAAGAATGAACAAATGAATGCATAAATAAGTGGAACAAGAAATCAGTGTTTCTCTCTAACTCTCAAATCAATTAAAAAAAACACATTACATATATCACTTAATTTCATCTTCCCACGACCCCATGAGACAGGTCCCCAATATACAGGTTAGAGAACTAAGGCTTAGAGATAGTGACATGCCCAAGGCAACAAAGCTGTTGGGGGACAGCTGCTGGGATTAAAAAATGTATCTGCCTAGATAGAGGGCTCATGCTCTTCTGGGTTCATGTAAAATCTCTAAGGAAAAAATTTACAATTGAACTTACCATTTACATTAAAAACACTGAACTGAATTAAAGATTAAGAATATATGTAATACTCACCAGTGAGCAGCAAATGGACGACAAAGGTCTACATGAAAATTTTTAAGGTCTTTAAATCTAATTGCTGCTTCAATATAAACAAAGAGTATCCAGAGGGACACAGTGGGCAAACACACTCCCCTTTCTGTGGGAAAGCAGCAGAGAGACAAACATCAATGATACATTAACAGAACAGATGGGTTGTTTGAAAGACTAGTTCAACTACAGTAAGTTCCATTAAGACTTTTAAACCAATTAAGAAGCAATTTAATCCAAACTGAAAGTTTTTATATAACAAAAGATACTGTGGAATCATAGGCAGAAATAAAAGACAAACATTCTGGCAGAAAATATTTACAATATATGTAAAACAAAGAAGTTACAGCACTAGCATACAAAGAGCTCCAATGAATCAATGGAAGGGCAATAAATGCAAGTAAAAAAGAAAACACACAGAAGGCTTTAAACATGAAAAGATGCTCAACTTCATTACTGATTAGAAGACACAAGTCCCATCTTAAAAAGTAGTTTCCATTTTTTTAACCTATCAGCTAAGCAAAAATTTAAAAGATGTAATAGTATAGGGAGGGTCTGAGCAAAATTCATTCTCATACTTGGCAATAATATAAATTGAGACATACTTTTTAGAAGGCAATCTGTCAGTATAATTAGGTTTAAAATACTTATACCTTTGACCTAGAAATTCCAATTCCAGAAATTTACCCTCCAGAAATATAAAAGAGCCATGGGATAAATGTATAAGAATATGCACTGTATTATTATTTGTTAAAGTAAAAACACAGAATTTATTTAAATGTCTATCAATAGGGAACTGTTTAATTTTGGTAAATCTATATAATAACACATAATGCAGCTTTCAAAAGAATAAAAAATTGTATGAATATGAAGTGACACATAAAAAAATCAATTATTAGTCCTGGCTGGTGTGGCTCGCTGGACTGAGTGCTGGCCTTCGAGCTGAAAGATCGCTGGCTCAGTTCCGGGTCACGGCACATGCCTGGGCTGTGCGCCGGGTCCCTGGGTGGGGGCGTGCAAGAGGCACAATCCATGTATCTCTTTGCACACTGCTGTTTCTCTCCCTCTTTCTCCCTCCCTTCCCCTCTCTCTAAAAGTAAGCAAGCAAATAAATAATTAAGTAAGAATGAGTTACAGTGCAAAGAAATGGTTTTGACATTTAAGTACTGTTCAAAATTTATTTTCTTAACTACAAGCTCATGTTTCTTTTGTAATTAAAAACAATTTCCAAGGGAGAAAAAAAGCAACTTGCAACAGAATAAATAAAATGCAAATAATGGAACATTGTTCAATATCTGCAGACTAGGTCCGTATTTGTCAGGATGTGACTAACAATGGGGTATGTTACAAAGATGGACTACACAGGCATGAGGTCCAGTAACTGTGGAAAGAGCTCCTCTGAGACTATATAAGGCAAGTAGTTATGAAGGAAGAGAATAGGAGGGAAAAAATTAGTCACCTGAAGGGCCAAAGGGCTTTTTGCTAAGGATCTTTGGGATGAAACAAACAAAAAACATCATAGAATTTTGGAATTAGAAAAAAGATAATTTAGTCCAACTTCCTTATTTTACTGAAGAGTAAAGTAAGACCCAGAATTTACACAAATTGCGTCCAAGTTTACAGAGATAATACAGTTTGCTTCTAATGGGCATAACCTTAAGTCCCTTTGGACCTAGTCTGTGAAGAAGGAACACACCCCAGGCTCTGTGAAGGTAGCTAATGGACTGAATCATTCTTGCAGATTTAATACACACATGCACCAAGTTATTTTTACAATGTAAGAAGACAAATAGCAACCTTTAGGATAATGCATTTTCAAATTCATTTCAAAATGCCTCTTAAAAATTAATTGCTAAAGTCATCACAAACATAATAAGCACATTACAGAAAAAAATAGAAAAATTTAGACAAAATACCTATATTTCTTAACCTATCAAATAACATAATAAAACTATGTTGAAAAATATTTTTTAACAAGTGTGATAGTCATGCACACACAGTTTTATATCCTATTTTTTCCCTCTTAACAACAAGGAAAGAAGTTTATAATATAGTATTATCTTCTTTTGTGGCAATACATAATTTCATCAACCATTCCTAATATTCTTAAAAAAGAATTTAAAAATTTTAACAACTGGAAGAGAAATTAATCCCAAGTTGTATAAACTGCACTATCTGTCAGGCCCAATAAGAACACAGTCTGTTTTGTTTGTCTGCCTGAGCACGAATCACTCCTAATTAAAACATACTTCACAGCTTAGCTATTCCAACATACATTTCTGAGCCTAAGGCTAAAGAGACACAAGTATCATTTATGATCTTAGCTTCATTGCTGCCCTGTGAGTCACCCACTGAACTCGTTCCCAATAGGTTCTATTAATAGTTATGTGCGTATTTTCTTTTCCTCAACTACTGAGACATTATTAAAGTAACTCAGGGAATGGGAATAGTTCATCAGAGTCACAGCTCATCTGAGCTGGATGGCTCCCTTAAACATTATCTAGATTACTCTACTTTCATATGACAAAGAAATTGAGACCTAGAGAAAATGACAACTGTAAATGGCAACTCACTTGAAACTGAGGCCCAAGACAAAGAAATACAAGTAAAAACTGGTGTGCAGAAAAATCACTTGAGTTAAAGGAAAGCAGACTAAGAAGCCATCATGCTAGCTCATAAATCAATCCTCTAGGAAAGAGTGGTAAAGATGGAGATGAAGAAAACTGTGCTCTTAGTAGATACTTTAAATAACAGCTGGATTGTGTCTTCTACATGGGTCAACATCATCCTCTTAGCACCTTTGAGGAGAGGATGAATGTTGCTCCAAAGAGCTTTTATTAGTTGGTGCTCCGTAAGTGGTCAAAATCCTACAGGTTGCAACTGGGCCTAAGAATCAAGTTTCATGCAGTTCTGCAGGCAAGTTAAATGATCTGGGAGCCAATCCTCACATCCTCATGTATCCCACATTCAGGCTTTCACAGTGGAGGGAGCTGTCAAAACATCTTATCCCATCTTAGTTTGAAAGAACAGTATAGCTTTAAGAAGAAGGGAGGCGACTATGTAACTCCATTCAAGTCAGAACATACTGAAACTGTAAATTTTGGCTAAGAGAACCACTAAGAACTAGGGAGACCAAAATGGTGAAGTGCTTACAATAACACACGACGAAAAGCTGATGAAACCAGAGGTGTCGTGCCTACAGAAAGGAAGACTTGAGAGGATATGGCGGTGTCTCTAACTCTAAAGTAATGTTAATGTGGATGGAGGTTATACTCCTTCTGTGGGTCCAATGTTTGGCCTTGAGGGGATGGCCTGTAGGCTCCCTGAAAGTTTAAGGAAAAGTTTTGTACATTCCCATATATTTTTTTCTGGGAAAAACCTGTCTACATCTTCTAAGAGATCAGTGAGCCCCAAAATAGTCAAGACCTACTGGGTCAAAAGTGTAAAAAAAAGTCACAAGAAAATTCTGGCTCAGTATGAGAAAGAAGTTCCTATTATAGCTGCTCCAAAACGACAGTAATGAGTTCCTTGTCACTATAGGTTTTCAATCAGAGATTAAACACCATGTGCAAGGGATGCTGTGGGGATTCTTGTACCAAATAAGGTGTCAACTAATTAAACTTGAAAAAAAAATGATGAGACAGTAACAATCAAGATACCAAATCATAAAGGCTTAAACTCTTGAATCAATAATGAGAAAAAGATAAAATATATTTGAAAGACACAATTTATTATAATCTAATAGGAAAAGACAATTTTAAATTGCCCGCATTAAACTCAACTCTAAATAATTTATTCAAAGATTAATTACCACATTTAAAGAGTCTGAATCTAAGATTTCTGTCCATCTGGGAAACCAGTGAGACTTACCTGTGTGCCACACGTACTGAACCCACACATACGTGCTAGCAGCAAAAAAAAGCCACTGTATGGGGATGAACAGCAGACATATTATATTTGATGTGAACGCTACACAAACAAAAAACACTGAGAAGGCCTAAAGGGAAAAACAAAACAAAAAACACATCTTAGAACTTGTTATTTTCAAACAGAGAATAAAAGCATATCAGACAAAAATCTCTAAAACTTCCATGAAATAACTACAGAGAAAATTATAACAGGAAATTTTAAACATTTAAAATCAACCATATAAAAAACAGTGGTTAATTTAACACTAAAGAGTAATCCTATTTATAGCCTCAAAACATGAAGCATAACTGGACTGGAACAAACTGAAGTCGGTTCACAGTTAAGGTCGCCTGGACTCCACAGGAGGGTTATGTGAAGACTGGAATTTTAACACAGAAAAGGCTCCTCTCCTCACAATACATTCCTGAAAAGCCTCGTGCTTAAAGGGCAGGCTTCTGGAGTACAGATGAACCATACTAATAATAATAATTATGATGTTAGTATTTTAATAATGCAGCCTGCCTCTGGATGTACCTCTACCTATTACCAATGGGACAGGAGCTCAAAACTGTCTCTTTGAGGCATGGGTTTGTTCTGACCAAAGCACCAGGCCCAGGCAGAAGGAATAGAGGTCTAAGATGTGGCTAAGTAACACAACGGAACCACAAGGTCAGTAGTTCTGAAAACACATGGTCTTGGGATCCCTCAGGGTCTCTGGGATCTTTTCAGCAAGTCTTCCAGGTCAAAACTATTTTCATAATAACACTAAGATGTTATCTGCCTTTTCCACACTCATTCACTCAGGAGCATGGTGGTGTTTTCCAGAAGCTACGTGATAGGTGATATTACAATCGACTGAGTTCAGAGGCAGATATGAAAATCCAGCTGTCTTCCATTAAGCCAGACATTATATAAACTTGCAAAACTATAGTCAATCACCCAATTTTTTGTTTTGGAAAATAAATTTATTTCTCATTTAAAAATTTAATTTGTATTAACAGAATGATTTTGTTGTTTTTAAGTGAATGAATAAATATTCAAATTTTTGTTTTAATGTCTAATATAGTAAATATGGATAGATACAACTCACATAAATAAAAGCTCCTTGAAGTGAGTACTCAATCATTTTTAAAACGTAAACAGGTTCTGAGACCAGAAAGTCTGGGAAGCCACTCACTCACACAGTGAAAGGGGCTCCAGAAATACTTCAGAGTAGAACTGGGCAATTCTTCCTCTGCTACTCTGTCCCCTCCCTAAGGCCTCCTTCCCTCCCCTTCTCCGCACCACAGTGACAGAGGAGGAGGGAGGGATCAGGATTTGATCAATGGGTTTAGACAAAACAGCCTGAGAGGCCAGTGTCAGTCCACAGACCCAATTTAGCTCAATAGTCACCTAAGTGTAACTGATAAAATCTACTTTAAACAGTTTCATTATCATTTGTTGAAGATTTCCTTAGAAGGGTTATTAAGTTCATGAGTTAATAAACATACCAGTCCCTGGTATCTGAAGGAATCATAGACACTTCTGATGAAAAGCCAAAACGGCCACAGGTATTCAAATCTGAACTCCAGGACAAAGTCCGCCAGAAGGACAAGTGCCCACACCACCAGAAATTTCAGGTATAAAAAGGTACTGCAAAACAGAAAAATAAAGAATTAATTTCAGGTCACCTGTGAAGAACTAGAAAGAGAAAAAAAACCACATTGTTTTGCTTAAAAGAGACAAAAAGTATCTTCATATGCCACAAAAACAAGGGAGATAAAGGACAAAAGGAGACACTGCCCAGGCCCGTCTAAATTTCAAAAGCTCTGGGGTTCATTCTGGGACCCACATCTATCAAAGTGAGATGGTGACCAAATATACTTAGTTCCATTTAAGATAGAAAAAATTAAATCTCGCCACTATTTTAAAATGTGCCAAGTCTCTGACTTTGAAATACTGCAACACTGTCAAAATTACAGTGCTCAAGCTGCTCTTCATTAGAAGAAAATGCCACCGTGGAAAGGCTTGCGGTTTGTTGTCTCCCTGCCCTCCACACCTGTCCGAAGTCTCTGACGTTCTTCATGTGCATCCCACATGCCTGGAGAATCCTGTTTCCCTCCACCCCCTCTTCTCCTCTTGCCTCTCTATGTCGTTTTCATCCGCATTAACCAAATTAAAAACAAATGACTTCCCAAAATAGCCAGAAACCAACTTAGGGAGCAGATGCCAACGCTAAGCGCTGAGGGCACAAAAAGTATCCATTAAAGAAAAAACCCCTGAAGCATCCCAGCCTTGTTCGATAGACGCGCACTCCCGCTTCCCTCTGGACTTACGGTAAATAGAAACACACTTTGCCAAACCAGTCAGAACATACATCTAACCGCTACACAACTCAAAACAAGGGAATGGATTTTAAAAAATATTTTTTATGTAATCTAAAAGTCCATTCTTCTAGTTCATTATCTGTATAATAGACAATAGAAGTCTTCAGCTTCTACCTATGAATAAGCCCCTAAATTCCATGTCCTTAACCCTGTTGATTCTGGAGCAAGTTAAATTCAGGTTTTTTAAAGGTTTCTAAAATAGATGGATTGGAAATAAAATTCACTTTCACTCGGGCTAGAGCCTTGCATGGTGTTTTGCAATACAAATATTCCAATAATGATGTAATTAAATTAATTGTATATATACAGCAACAACAAATCACAACTTTTAGTAAATAATTTTGAAATAAGGTACAAAAAGACTTATACCTGGGTGGGGGGAGGAAACAACAAAAACAGGATCCAACATTGAGGACCCTTTCTGTGCCCTCTGAAGCCACATGGGAAAAGATGTCAAGGGCAGACACATCCGGCCCTCAATGATACAGTATCATAATGACACACACAATTTGCAGCTAGGGTCAATTTCCAATACTAATTCTTGGTAGAACTTTTGGAGCTTGATAATAAGTTTCAATTAAGAGGTTTACTGAAGAATAGAGGAAACTAAGGCAAACCAGGAGAACACAGACTGGAATCCTAAATCCTGCCTTTTAGTTTCATTTCACTAGAGTCACATTAGCCAGATAAAGAGAGGACCCTCATTCTCACTCATTAAATCCCATCACTAGCCCAGTGGACAGCGAGGCAGATTTTATTGGAAGGAACTGAATCACACAGGTGTTGGGAACTGCCCTGCCTGGTTTCAAAAACTAACCCCTTGTGCCTAAGGCTGAGTAAAAAGACTTTGGGACCCTAAGCCTATAAGGAGACAAAGTTTATCTCCCTGGAGGGGCGCCATACTGCCCCCTTTTACTTCACCCTGCTTGGCCCTGAGCGGATGACTAGTTAGCCAATGACGGGTAAGATTCCTCAAGGGAGGAACAACCTAAGACAGGCATGGTCACGAAGGGGGCTCTCAGGGAAGGACTTGGGGGGCTACAGAAAAAGGGGGTGATGGACCCTTGCCCCTCGGCTTTGACATAGCCTGAGTCCTCATTCTGTCTTTGAAAAGTCCCCTAAACTCTTGGCTGCCATACTTCCTCTACTGACTCAAGCCTGAAACAATGACAGAGGGCAGTGCAGCCCTGTGTTGGAAGGGGCAGGTTCCCTGGATTAATCAGGCCTAAGAAAGAATGCACAAAATCCTGTGAAACCTGCTTTGCTAAGAATATCCTCAGTTTTCTGATAAGGGTCCAAGCAGGAAATGAGTTTGTTTCCCAAAGCTTTATAGCTCTTTAGCCAGCTAACCGAACTCAAAATAAGCCCTCATAGTTCTTGGTATGTTATCTATTGTTTGATCCTTACTGCCTGACAATGATAGATGAGCTTTACCTGTATTCCCATGCAAACTAAACCCAATAAAAGCCCACTGAGGAAAAGGCTCCTGGCCCTTCTCCTTTGAGAGATCGGCTACCTTTCCTCCCCAAGCAGATTATGTCTTGGTAGACTTATTCTCATCCATGGTGGCCGGGGGAAGCTCTGAGGGTGGAGCCCCCACCCCTCACAGGCATTCAAGAGCACAAATAAAGTTTGCAATTAGATTGCCAAGCTGCTTGGCTTTAAAACTAAAAGAATTTTTCCTTGTTTCTAGAATTATTTCTAGGTTTTAAAGAATAAATAATAGTTCCTCATCCACGTTTCTAAGGCATTTAAGAAATGGCATTTACTTCTCTAAGGAATCCTTTTTTCCATGGGGCCGCCTCTGGAATGTAGCTGGACCTCACGTCTCGAGTCAGACCATCCCGCAGATGGAGAAGGTAGAGTGCTACCAACCGTTCTGTGCCCCGAATGCTCCCAAGGCACAGCTGGATCCCAGCCTAACCGGCAACATTCCATATCACTGTGTAGACAGTACTATCCACAGAACGGCAGTCTCTACTCAATCATTTCAATCTAGGCCAATACAAAAAAGATCACCTTCGCTACAGCAACTCCTCTTTTTCTTTTCCTTCTTAAAAAAAAAGTTGTATTGATTTATTTTTTATTTATTTATTTTTTTTACAGAGAGAGGAAGCAGGAGAAAGAGAGAGGAAAAAAATTGATTTGTTGTTCCACTTATTATGCATTCATTGGTTGATTCTTGGATGTGCCCTGATGGGGGTATTGAACCTGTACCCTTCCCCTATCGGGATGACGCTCTAACCAACTGAACCACCCTGCCAGGGTGTGACTACTCTTTTTCAATTCTGTAACTTCAAGGGGGTTCCCTTTTACCTATTTCATACCATTTCAAACTACTACTCTAATACCTCTGATGTTCCTTGATACCCAGTTCTTACTGAGTCACAGTTTAGAAGCACAGATATCTAAGGAAACATGATTTTTCGCAAATATGTGCCACACTGTTGGCTTTCCTCAGGCCCTTTAGGTAGGTCTGCATCCCAAAATCAAGAGGCAATCTAACAAAGACAATTTTACTCTAGGATGAATCTTGAAGAATTCTATTAATTCTGTATTATAGGGTTTCAAAAAGCTTTATGACAGTCACCTGACTCAATATTCTCTTAGCCCTCTTTATCAGTCAATTATTTCTGTTATCCTTCTATAGGTTAATGTGTAAAAGTTAAAAGACAAGTAACCTAAAATAACTGCTTATCACTGTAGAAACCCTGATTCCTTTCTTCAAATATACTGAAGGTCATATGATTTTGTGAAATCCAAAGAGACGACATCCTAAAAGGGGGAAAAAGTAGATGGGTTTTTAAGCCATTATAGCATTCCAAAATGTTTCTTTTAAACCAGGGGGAAAATATGATTAAATATAAAATATTTTATACATACAGTTCATAATATGACAGGCTAACTTGATGTTACTTTAATTCTCTGATCCAAATAAATTTACTAAGAACTATAAAACTTCAGACAAAGCCTTAACAGCCTAACTGCAACAAAAAGATATTCTGCATAATGATATAGGAAACAAGGGCAGACTGGTAATGTCTTCTGATGGTCTTACGAGCCTCTATTCTAGGTTCCAGTGAAACAGAGAAGAGACATGTGCAATTAACAGGCTTCATGGTGGTGACTCTTTCAAAGTGCATATTAACTATAAGTTTCCTCCCTCCCCCATTCTATTCCTACCTTTGCCATTTACAACCATTTTTTTTTACCTGAATCTACATGGCAGTACCCTCCATCTATGGATTAATGATCTATGAATAATGAAAAGTAGTATTAAATATTCTTCTTTTTCCAAGTAAAGTGCACTTTCCTCTCTAGTATCTCTAGCTGCTTGTCACTTAGATCATTTTGTGGAGTCCACATAATTATCATGAGGCGGCCATCAATCCTTAGTACCTGACCTTTCCTCTAGGCAGACTAATGATCGTTTAGTTCACTTGGTCCTCACCACAGAAACAACTCTGTGGAATATTCCACTGGCTGTGCTAGAGGCCATCTATCTCAATCCCTAGCTTTTCTGTCATCTCTGTAATAGTAACAGAGAATCGCTTCAATACTTGCACCAAACTGCTTTGTCTTCTCTGTTATCAAATATTTCTCCCTATTGGCTCTGGCTGGTGCAGCTCAGTTGGTTGGAACGCTGTGCTGGAACCAAAAGGTTGGGTGCTCGATTCCTGATCAGGGCACATACCTAGGTTGTGGGTCTAAGCCCCAATCCGGGTGTGTACAGAAGACAACCAATCAATGTTTCTCTCTCACACTGATGTTTCTCTCTCCCTTCCTCTCTCTCTAAAAGCAATAAAAAAAATGTCCTCAGGTCAGGATAAAAAAATTAAAAAGAAATATTGCTCCCTATTGGATATTGCCTCTAGAATATTCATCCAGCCTCTTATCCAATTGGTATTACTTCTGAAGTCTTATTATGTGTGATTATAGTCGTGCTGCACAAAGTGTGGTCCACGGACCAGCAGCATCAGCATCATGTATAAGCTTTTTAGAAAAGCGGTATTTTAGGGCCCACACCAAGCTTGTTTAATCTAAGCCTGTATTTGAGTCAGACTCCCTAGGCCATTTGTGCATACATTAAAACTTGAGAAGTACTGGTGTGCAGTATAAACTTTTCATTGTCATGGAGTTTCCACTAAATTCCAAAATGCCTCAGAAAGAAAACAACGATCTACTCAGATAATCGGTACTGATCTCCAAACTGGTAGGTGTACCTCCCTCAACTGGGAATATTTAAATTGTCTAGGGTTAATTCTTCCATTTTTCTACATTTCTTTCTGAGGCACAGACAAAATCCCTACCTAAGTACAATTTAAACTACAGGAGGTACAGTTCCATTACTACTCATCCTTTAGCACACAGCATAAACATCACGTGCTCAGCAAAGCACTCCCTGACCCAAAGTAAAGACCGTTACCCTACTACATGCTTACCTAGCACGCTGTGCCACAAGAATAGTCAAATTTCTTGTTAAATAACATTCTGTGTGATTAAGTGTTTAATGTAAGGTCCTGCCCACTTTGTTCCCTGCCTTGTCCTCAGTGCCCAGCACGGGACCTTGCATACTGCGGACGTTGGACAAATGACCTGCAGTGCACAGGAGTGTTCAGGGCCACAGTAGGGCTTTTATCAAAGCACACTTACACGGAAGGGAGAGGGAATGCACAGGTGAGTGGGAAGGTGCCTAACAAAGCAACATCAACAAAGATAACAAATGCAGCTTCCGCCTGAAGGGTTACCAAGCACATGCTCCCAATCTGTTCTGACTATTCTTTACGGAGAAACGACTCCCATCAGCCTTGTTCTGGATGCCAAACTATCGCTCCATCTGGCCCACCTGCCACTGGCTCTGACTACAGCAGGGGTTCTCAGAGTGTCTTCTGGTAAGCCCGACATTAAAGAAATCGGGAAAAATGTAAAACCACATCACTCTTCTCATGGATTAATTATTGTTATTTTTATAAGAACTACTAATTGCTTTATGTTTTTCCTGTCTTAATTTCTAATACCGTAAAATGGTGGAGCACAGAAGGTTGTGCGTGAGCCTCAAGATAAAACGGACTAAAACCAGTGCTGCATTCTGCAAGCACATCCTTGTGTAAACCCAGAAAGGGGCAGCCTGGGAGGACCTAAGCTATTCCCTCTTTCTCTTCTCCATTCTAAGCCCCCAGCAGATTGCACAGAGAACCTTTCCACAGTCTGTTACACACACACACACACACACACACATGCACAAACTCAGACTGAAACATACACAGCTGCTGCAGTGACAAATCTAACAGTGTGAAATATGCCCAGTTTAAAAGGGAAAACTAAACCTGAAACTTTTTAAAAACAAAAAAGAAACCTAGAATGAAAATCACTAAGAAAAGTTCTAAGAATTGTGTGGTACAGAACAGTGGAACCTTGGTTTTTGAATTTAATTCATTCCCCCAAACTGTTCAAGAAGCGATTTGCTCGAAAACTGAATCTCCTGTCACCTGAGAGACACATGGCCGATCACACAGCTATCAGCAAGAAAGTGTTGTCAGGTAGAGAATGGAGACCTAAAACTTTGTTAGAAAACCGAAACTTTTTTTGGTGAACACTTGGTCAAGAACCGAATTGTTCAAGAACCGAGAGGCTCAGGAAACCAAGGTTTGACTGTACTTTTATAAGAGATGACATAGACTACAGGAATATCAAGGACAGGTGGTGTAACATAATTCAAGCGGGGAATTTAGAATTTTAAAATTTCTGCTTCAAAAACACTTTCAACAGTGTGAATTCTATAGGGTTGAGGTGGAGAGGGGTTAAGAAGCATATCAGGAAGAAACAACCCATAGTACGTAAAAAAACTGTTAATGCTGAATGAACATTAGAAATTCATTTCACAAGCGAAATAAGTATTACGCTTCACATCTTTAATACCTAACCATCATGCCTTCATTCATATCACACTTACAATTTTTTCAAATGCTTTCATATTAATTGTCTCATTTTATCCTTGCAAGTATGAAATAGGCAGGGCAGTCATTACCATTTTATAGGAAAGAAACCTGAGTAACAGAACACTGACAGGCTGAAGGGCACTACTGAAAGAACACAGAAATGGGATTTAGGAGACCACAGAGAACCAAGTGAATTCTACATAAAACTCTATGTTGCTGGGAAAGAAAAATTGGAGGTAAATAAATGGACAAGAGATTAAATGGGGATAAATGCAAAGAAACTTTTATGTAAAAAAGAATCCCATTTTTGCGATAAAGAAATACATGCTTGCTTATATAGAAAAAAAAGAAACTATAATTACAAATTATATAACAGTGATCACCCCAAAGCAGGAGTACTAAGGTCTTTTACGTTACAGTTATACATGTCATATTTTTTTTAATAACAAGCATGTGTTACTTTTAACTCTTCATTTTGAAGTAATTTTAGACTTAGAGAAAAGCTGCGTAAATCGTATAAAGAATTCCCTTATATATTTCACCCAGATTTTATAAATGATAAAACTATTTTATCAAGTTTCTCTTCTTATTCTGTCCCTATATATATATTATATATATATATATATACACATATTAGTTTATTTCTAAACTATTTAAAAATAGTTGTAGACAAAATGGCTCTTTACTCCTAAATTTCATGAAAACAAGGACAGTCTCTTATAACCACAGCACAATTACCCACTGCAACAGCACTGGGTTGGCCAAAAAGTTTGTTTGGTTCTTCTGTAAGACGGCTCCAATAGCAGCGTTTAGCGGCCTTTAACGTCATTCGAAACAGTTCTGTTAGACTGTAATGTGACAGCTGTCATAATCAGTGTCCATTAAAAAAACCTTACCAAAACTGATGAATTTTTGGATAGCTGTTTTCATATTGAAGGAGGAAGAAAATAAGCAACATTTTTGGCATATTATGCTTTATTATTTCAAGAAAGGTAAAAACACAACTGAACATTAGAAGATTTGTGCAGTGTATGGAGAAGGTGTTATGATTCATCAAATGTGTCAAAAGAGATTTGTGAAGTTTTGTGCTGGAGATTTCTCACGGGACAATGCTTCAACAGGTAGACCAGTTGAAGTTGATAGCGTTCAAATCAAGACATTAATTGAGATCAACATTATACCAGAAACAAGATAGCCGACATACTCAAAATATCCAAATCAATAAAGTTATTGATGAAAATGAAAAATGCGTCTTTTATGGAAAAAAACATATGGACTTTTTGGCCAACCCAATACTATTATGTGATCTACAGACCTTATTCAAATTTCAGTAATTATCTCACTAATGTCCTTTATATCGATAGGTAGGTAGGCAGGAAGATAGATAGATACGACCTTGTACAAGACACTCTTGGTACCTGTTGCTTCACCTGGAAAATGAAGATGATGACCTTTCCCTACATGTAGTGGTGGGTTCAAGAGGATCACATAAGTTATTACACATAACCACCATTCAGAAAGGATGAAACTACACAAGATAATAAAAGAGGACAGACTTTGGTGTTGGACAGATGTGGTTCTCTATCAAAGTAACTAAACCTCCAGCAACTTCAGTTTTCTCACTGTGAAACCAAAGCTAAAACACTTACATACCCTTACTGGAACTAAATAAGAAAACGATGATAAAAATATTATGGAAAAGCAGAAACAACAAATAACTTTTTAAGCAATTTCCCTGTGTCGAGCACTATGCTAAGTATTTTATGTGACTTATCTCAATTATTCTTATAATAATCCTATAAAGTAGGTGATGAATTTACTATCCTCGTTTTACAGCTAAGAAAACTGAAGGTTAAAGCAGATTAAGTGAACTAGAGTTCAGGAACATTATTTGAACCCAATTTATATGAATTTAAAGCCCACATGCTGATCCATCACACTGGAGTTTCTCATCTCACATTTGATGCTCAATAAATATTACTTTCCTTCTTTATATCCCTTCCTTCATGCATATTCAAGTTACACGATTCTTTAATTCTCCAACAGAACCAGTTTTTTAAAAAATGAGATGTACTTTATGAGAGAATAAACCCTTATTCTAATTCATAAATTATAAATCTGTAAACAACTTGTAAACACACAATGAAGCTCTGTAGAAAAAAATTTTTAAATCAAATGTTCTTTGAAGAAATAATATAATGGCACAAAAGGTGGGACAACTGAAAACAGATTTCCAACAATATTCACAGCCCCAGAATGGTCACTGTAATAAACATGTAATTTAAAAATAAAAAGACAACTCTGAGCACGGGCTGCAAACCAAAGTGTTGCAGGTTCGATTCCCAGTCAGGGTACATGCCTGGGTTGCCGGCCATGACCCCCAGCAACCGCACATTGATGTTTCTCTCTCTCTCTCTTTCTCCCTCCCTTCCCTCTCTAAAAAATAAATAAATAAAATCTTAAATAAAAAGAAAACTTGGAAAAGTAAAAACTAGCTTTAAAAAAATAAAAAATAAAAAGATAACTCATTTCTTTAAAAAGTCAGAAACACAATGAACAATGAGTTATACCTTGTCAAGCTTAGAAAAAGACAAGAAAATATTACTTATTACATCTGAGAAGGAAGACTCCAACCCTGTATTTCTCTCATCTAAGGCCAGATTTTTTTATATGACCATGAACATAGTACTCATTCTTGCTAGAGTTCAAGTGTCCTTGCTATACATGACAGGCTAAGTACTGACTTCATTCAGTATTGAGCAGCGTATTTGGTTTTAAAAAATATTTTGAAAATGAACATGCCCTGGCCAGCTAGCTCAGTTGGTCAGAGCATCATCCCAATATGCCAAGGTTGTCTGTCGATCTCCAGTCAGGGCACATAGAAGACTCAACCAGTGATCACATAAATAAGTGGAACAACAAATCAATGTTTCTCTCCCACCCCCTCAAGTCAATAAATAAAATTTTTTTGCCCCGGATGGTGTAGTTCAGTGGATTGCAGGCTATGAACTGAAAGGTCGCTGGTTGGATTCCCACATGTCTGGGGTGCAGGCCAGATCCTCAGATGGGGGTGGGCAAGAGGCAACCCATCCATCCAAAGTTTCTCTCCCTCTCTTTTTCCCTCCTTTCCCCTCTCTCAAAAAATAAGTGAAATATTTTTAAAAATTTTTAAAGAAAATGAGCAAAGTAATAATACAATTTTAAAACTGAGCAAGGCACTAAGGGATATACAGTTCAAGAAAATTAGTGAAATGCAAACAAAAACAGAATGAGATTTTTCTAGCCACCTTCCCTGTGCTGGGTAAGAAACAGATCCTAAATAGCTCAAATGAATAGGTGGTATC
This sequence comes from Phyllostomus discolor, assembly GCF_004126475.2. Taxonomy (NCBI): domain Eukaryota; kingdom Metazoa; phylum Chordata; class Mammalia; order Chiroptera; family Phyllostomidae; genus Phyllostomus; species Phyllostomus discolor. The sequence continues at coordinate 15,935,413 of NC_040907.2, read as the reverse complement.
TATGGATACACATCAAGTGGGCTATTGCACTATTTCAATCCACTACTAAATGCAAAACCTCTAAAAAAATAAAAGGCAACAAAGGAGATAGGGTGAGGATAAATCACTTTTGATGTCACAGTCTCATGACTCAATGTGAACACATCATCCTTAATAGTAGCACAGGAAAAAATACAAAGGAACAGAGGCCAGTGCTATGGAAGGGTCTCAGAGGCTGGGGATGACAGGCATCCTAGAAGGCTGATGAGCTGAGGTCAATTTGATGTCAGTTAGGTAAATGCCAAAGTAAAGATGTAATGCCTCAACAAATGTACTCTAACAGTTGGTTAAATCTTTGGAAGTTCCCATGAGCAGGATTCACGTGCCTAAAGATAAGAGACCTTAAAGAAACCATCACTCCTTAGGTATTTGAAGAATCCACGATGGGGAAAAAAAGTCTAGCAAAGAATTTATGTTTCTACCATTGGTATGTTCCATTACACTTAAGCAGCTTGTTGAACAGACAACCTACTTTTCTTCTGGGCCTACTTCTTGAAAATGATCCAAGTAAACTGAGTACACCCAAATCTAGCGAGCCTAGAGAGTAAAGTAATCAATATATTTGAAGAGCATACTACATTTCATCAAGAAAAGTAACCCAATTATAGTATTTCACTTTGAGTTTTTAACTATGTTGGTAAAATCTCTTTCTGACACTCCAGATTCCATAAGACATATATTGTACAAGTTATATCTTGTTACATGCCCTTAAGTATCGCCTGGATGGTAGCCTAGAAAATGACGTGAAACAAAACAAAACACACTTATAAAACCACTTATTAACCCTTATAAAGGGTTAATATCAGTAGGGAGATCTGGGAGAAATGTACAGAGAAAAAACTCTGAATATATAAGTACTTATAGAATATGAATTGGGTCCACCATATACAGACCTATAATAAGAGTGAAAAAATAAGTTGTTAAATATACCATTAAAGTCAGTCTCCAAATCTAGTGAGGTTCAAGAAAGCCCTGAAGGAATCAATATGAAGAGAAAGGAGAGTATCATTGATAAAACAGGAAGCTTTTAAGCAAATAATCCAAAACAGATCATGTTCCCTCCTTTCCCGGCTTCAGCTGGTAGCAGCAACTTAAAAGGAATTTTTAAAACATCTAATGAAACTAAATGCCAAGAGTGCTCAGAATCATAAATGAAAGTTAGAAGAAAGCAGTTTTTTCCTAAATCCTCACCCATGGACATATTTTTTTATTATTGCTTTTAGAGAGAGGAAGGGAGAAAGAAACATCAACGTGCGAAAGAAGCATCGGCTGGCAGCCTCCTGGACCGGCCTGGACCGAGCAACGTGCACACTTGGGCTGGGGACAGAATCCACAGCCTGGGCATGTGCCCGGACCAGAAATCAAACCCAAAACCTTTTGCCTCCAGGATGACCCTCCAACCAGCTGAGCCACACTGGCCCAGGCAGAAAGTATCAATACTTTTTTTTTTATTTTTAATGTAGTACACTACTAGTAAAAATTAAGGTCAAAAGTCCAGTGTGGCAGGGTTTTTTAAATATATTTAACCAAAACTACAAATAAAAGGGTTTAGCTAAACACCTCACTGGGAAGGTTAGTGAAACATTTCAATTCTCCATTGTACCAATCAATACCCCTCTAAAACAATACTGAATTTATCACTTTTAAGTCAGGTCCAGCATTGTTGAAATTAAAGCCTACCAAGACCACCAAAAGGCTAAGTAGGCTTTGAGGTTGCAACATTAGTATCTGGGATTTCAGTTGCAGAACACGTGTAAAATCAAGGCAGCCAAGGGTCATGTCAGCCTCCAGTGGCTTTAATAAGCATATCCCAAAGGAGCCTAAAACTAGGCTTAGGAAACAACATTCGGAAGGCAGAAAAAGCAGTAGAGAGACATTTGTGGAGACCAGATCATTGAGACAAGGGTTGAAAAAGGACATCAGGAAGCTAAAAAGGATGCAAACTTTGACCATTTAAAAAGTTAAAGGCCCAGAAACTCCTCTGAAACAAAGATGGGAAAAGTTATCATATATACCAGGGTCCGGCACAAATAACGCCCCTATTTCATTACAAAATCATGAGTACGTAATTCTGTAACATAACAGTATCACACTCAAGCACACCATATGACATTTTAGGTGAAATGTTCAAATTAAAGCTATAAATTATTACACCCATATTATCATCCTTCCAACCACACTTAAGCAGGCCTTACTTCTGCCAGACCCTGTATATGTATTTGCCAGCCAGTAAAGTCCTGAGTCCTCAGTAATAGTTTTAAGGCATTAAGAAAACAAACAAACAAACAAACAAAAAGTAAGAGACACGTAAAGTATTGCACTACCTCGGCTTCAGGAAACATGCTGCACACAGAACCAAGCACAGTGACAGAAGTATTCATAAATTCATAAGGGAAGAAGTGCTTTCTTCAACCATCAGTAACAAAGATATAAAATAGTTTCCTGAAGCTTAAAACACATGCCTTACATAAAATGCTTACTTTTACTTATGTAAGTAACAATTTTAGCTGCAGAGACTTTAAACATAAATGTTTCTGCCTCTGTCTTCTACCTACCACACTTATCTCTTCATCTTCCTATTATAAGTCAGTAATTTCAGGCGGAAGGGAGTGAGGATATGGCAAGGTGAAGGGTGGGTGAATCCACAGAATCCCCTTAAGGCTTGTAAAATCTACATGGCACCCCAACTCCACTTCACCTGGAGAATCACTGCATGTAATTGGATATGACTGTTGGGAGTGCCTGGTGCCTGTGTGAGGGCAGATCCAGGGAGAGAATCACTGCCATAAAACCCAACATGTAACATTAAGTGGAATTATTCATTTTACATTCCCTTTTTAATAACTATTGTTCATAACTTGCAAAGTGCTTTCACATCTATCTCATTTGAGACAGAAAATATTCTCTCACTTACAGTCTACTTCACCATAAAATAGCACAGGGCAAAATAAAGCTGTTAATGTATCAGGTTAACCACTAAAATAGCAAACTAATATTTAATTGAACACAAATATTTTTATTTGAACAGAACTCAAAGTTCTTTAGAACCTCAAAACCACTGCACAAATTTAAGAGGGAATTACTATGACCTGCTGGACTGTAAACTTCCTGAAGACAAGGAACTGTCATATCCTTTACCCTCCCTAATTCCCCCGAACAATGTAGGTTCTTAAAACAGGGGAATAGATTAGCTTATACTCATTTATCAATTCATTCAACATTTATTGAGCAATGAATTCCTACTGTGCCAGGCTCTATGCTGGCTCAGATTTTTTTTAAAGTGACATTTTAGCTCTTAATTATATAAAAGAAAATGATCACCATTCCTGTTTCCTTTCTCTCATTCTTGATTATTAACTTGACTGGAATAACATATTCCTAACAAGTCAATTTTCAAATGATAGGCACATATATAAATGTAGCTCACATTAAAATAATGTCTAAAATCTATTTTCCTTCTACCATGCCCCTGAAACAAAATTCTATCACAACCATTGTACTGGCAGTAATAATATCATTTGACAATCACCTTGGTCACAGTTGTTGGATTAGAGCCCATGATAAAAAGCATTATCAGCAACAGAATTTCTTTCAACAAGACCAAGCAGCAACTGACACTTGTTTTTGACTACTGGACTTTTGTTGATAGTTGTATCAAATCTTATAGTCTTTCCTTCCTCCTTAAGGGGTAGGTCTAACATGTGATACTACAGCAAATAATATTTCTATAGCATGCTAGAATCTGAAGAGTTTCACAAACTGTACATATCTCCTTTAGTCCTCAAAACTCATTGGAGAGATGAAAGAACTGGGGATCAAAGCTGGGGTTCCCTGCCTTTCCAAAGTGGCATTTTGAGAATGAACCTAGATCTACTGATGCCAGCAGTCCAGTGCTTTCTTCACGAAGGCTGCCTTTTTGCTATCCCAAAGTTCAGTAAGTTGTAGCAACTGAAAACATAAAAATAAGACGTCCATGAAAGTAAAAGTGGACAAAGTAGTTCTCAAAATTGTCAACAGAGCTTCAGAGGGGAACAAACAAGAAGAAAGCGCTCTATTTAATGAGACCAAAACTGGCTAGACGTTGAGAAACAAAATGGGCAATAGAAGGTGTGAAAAAGTTTAGTACAGAGTTAAACTTGATGATCAACAAGAATGTGATATTCACACAAGCTCAAACATTAATTTATAACTGGCCCACACATTATGTTTGCTTTAGAAATAATTTAAAATTATTTTCTCTTCCTTTTTTTCTTTATTTTCCTTGTTGACACTATTACAGATGTCCCCATTCCCCCACTGCCCAGACCCCTTCTAACTCTCTTCTTAAAAACAGAATTGGAAAAAAAATCCTATGATCCCATTCTTCAGTCCAATACTCCATAATATAAAACTAAGAAACAGATAGCTAAAACACTAATTTGATATATGATGTAAAAATATATTTAGGTCTTTTATTAACAATTAACTTAAACAATGCCAAACAGATTTGAGAGCTGAAGCACTGTTTCTTAAAATTTTACACATGAAATTCTAATTCACTTGCATAAGGTATTTACTATTAATCTTTAACATAAGAATTCAAATTGCAAAAGATTACCAGTAAAATAATCTTCTTTAGACAATGAAGTCACTTCCTCACATTTACTCACACTGATTGAGTGAGTGGTTGCAATGGGGCATGTACTAAACTGGGCATATTTGTCCAAATACAAAGAGAAGTTGCAATATAACAGAAGACATGTAAACAATGCAGGATTGGCAATCTTGCTATAAATGGAGATGCTTTTCATATATTACTGTAAATAGCAGCCAATCAAATGCTGCAGATGTCCTTTGTCTACCAACTCTGCTGTATATACTTTTTTTCTATTCTTGTATCAAATCTTTTTCAAATCTTTTATTTAGTTGTTCAAATCTTTTTCAATATTTAGTTGTTCAAATCTTTTTCAATAGCCAGGGGGCAAAAGCCATTTTGTTATTCAAGAATTAGAGTGTGTGTAACTTGAAGAGACCTCTCCTCCATCCATTAAATTTATAGGAAAAAAAATTGTTTTCTTTCACAGTTTCAGTTAAAATGGTCAGATTTGATTGATTCAACATGGATTTTGGTCTGTTTTACTCACTGCTGTACTCTTACCGGCTAGAAAGGGCCTGGCACATAGTGTATATATTTGTTGAATGAATGAATGATTTCTATGATCTATGGCTCATTACATAAGAATATATTCAAGAACTTTTCACTTTGACTTCTTAATGCTTTTAAATTGGAGATAAAGAAACCCCCCGATGTTTACAACAGTCAGCTGCTTGTGAAAAAGCACTCATTCCATTCGTGTAAACAGTAGCATGTGCAAGGTGTACAGTTATGCTGAGACAACTAGGGTGTCATAAACTACCTCATGTACTTCCTTAAGTCCCACAGCTGAAAGAGCTAAACTGTAAAACACCACGAAGGCTCATTTAAACCTATACTCACAGGCTGAGAATTCTCCTTTGTAAACTAATTACTTTCTCCACTGAAACAATTTCTTTATCAAGGCAAGAACCATTTAGAATTAGCATTCTGAGTAGATCCAGAAAATAACAGTCGTACACAAATTCTGCTCAGGGAAGCTGTGATTGTCACTAAGTTGCCCCATGAACCTGTTGTCCGCCCCCCCCCCCCCACCTCGGTGTACTGAACTCAGTTTCTACTTAAAGGGACACTGCTTTCTTCAGGGGGAAAAATGCGAATTGGAAGAAAAACCCTTTGGAAAGGTTCGAAGAAAACCATCCGCTCGTAACTGTCAAAATAACGCTTGTTGACGAAATGATCATCAGCTCCTTTCGAGGCTGGAGTGGGGCCACAGGGCATGATTTGAGTGTATCGGCTTCAGCCCTCGGTGCCAAGTTTGAGATCCCATAAAAGAAGTAGAAGGCGAAAGAAGGGGCAACGTGGCCATCTGCCTGGTCTGCCAGAGGACCGCGGGGACACTCTCTGCTCCTAACTTTGTCAACCTTTTTCCCCCTAGTACATATGGTCCTCGAGCCTCCGGGCTCAGGGTGGTGATTCCCAAGCTAGAGTCGGGCTGTGGGGCCAGTGGAGGCCGGTCCGCTTCCGGAATGGCCCTCAGGGTGAGCAACGCTGGCTGGGGGCACAGACAAGGAGGGGGCTCACTACCCCTCCCCCCTTTGCCCCCCCAGCGGGGGGCCCCCCCCCACCCCAGGCGCTCCCAACGGCAGTGCTGTGGCTCCCTCAGCTCGCGCCCCCCGCGCCCTGCCTACCGAGCCGGCGGCCCTCGGCCACGCCCCGCGCCCCCGGGACGGACCCCCGGCGGGCGGGCTAGGGCCCCCAGTGCAGCGCTCCAAGGGAGAGCCCCCAGCGCGGGCGTGCGGCCTAGTCGGGGTTACATAACGGGGCCCGGCCCTCCAGAGCGGCCAGGGGCTGCGGGGCCCAGGCCAGCGGAGGAAGGGAACACTGCCGCTCACCTGCCGTAGATGCCCTCGGTGATCCGGTTCCGCTTTAGGGGGCGGCGGAGCTTACTGCAGTCGGCGTTCCGCCGCTTCATCCTCCCGCTGGGGGGCCGGGTGCTGCTGCTGCCGCCGCCGCCGCCGCCGTCTCTCACCTCAGCCGCCGCCGGCCCGCCCCGTGTCGGGCCTGGACTCTACCCCTGGGGCCGGTCACAGAGACATGGAGCCAGCACCAGGGGGAGGGGGGTGGGACGGGAAGGGGGGGTTCAGAGCCTCCTCCGCCTTCGGAAACAAAGAAATGACAATTCCGGGCCGCCCGCCCCAGCACCAGCCAGCCATCTGCCCCGCCTACTAGGCTCCGACGGACAGCCCTTGAGACCAATCAGAGGCACTGCTATGCCACTGTCGGCCAATCCCAGAGCCCATTGAGGCAAACCGGACTCTAGAACCCGCCTCTTTGAAGGACAGAAAAATGCACCAATCACTATAGTGTCTGGGCCAGTGCCTGGGCCTATCAGAAAAGATTTAAATAGAGGCTTATAAATAGGCCCTATAAATATAACATCCTATATTATTCCTTGTTGCGAAGGTACATTTCATAATTATTGGAATGCGTTTCACTGTACTGTAATCCGTAGTGGAGTATACCGTGCTATTTTCATTGTAATCTATCACTAGCACCAACGAGGCCTGGGTTTGCGGCAAGTGCTTGTCCTGCGCTGACATGTGCTCCAGTCCGTCGCGTCATTATGTAAGGGGCTCGCAGCACCCTTCCTATCCAGGAGCCTCCGGCCTCAGCGCTGGGGACCTTCTCTGCGAATCCTTGACCTCTCCGCCCGGCGGGCCTCGTCACCTCACATTGGGAGTATGAATGACAAAGCAACCCCCCCAATACACAAATACACGCACACGCACTCACACTGCCGGCTTCTAGCGAGCTGATGACAGTGCGACGGCCAATCGGAGGAAGTGCAGAGCGGGGCTATTGTGGTTCTGCCCCCTGGCCTTACGTCACGGGGGCGGAGCCGTGGGTGCGCACGAGACGTTCTTCGGGGTTGTAGGTGTGGTGTGTGGGGCGGTGCAGCCGGGGTTCCACGTCCGCAGGGAGGGTCGGGCTGCGGGCTCTGATGGCACTGCGCCTGCTGGACAGGGCTAGCGTCAGGGTAGGAGGTGTTTCTGCCCCGGGGGCGGGGCTGCAGGGAGTGAGGGTTAGGCGGGAGGCCGTTCAGCTGCTCGACCAGGCCTCGGCCAGGCTCCTCAGAAGTAGGGAAGCTAGGCCATTGACTTTTCTCACCTAACACTCCCAAGGCACCGATTTTGTGCCAGGCACGGTTACAGGGTGTTTTGCATCTGTTGTTCACTTGTTCCTCATTACTCCCCTGCAATGTAGGCATGGCAAAATCATTACTAGAAAACACAGAAAAGTTATTTTTTTAAGAGAAAAAGAAGAGTGTATGTCATTAAAGAAAACAGAAGAGGTAGGAAAGTCACTGGAGGGAAAAAGCACCCATGTATCTCCTCACCCTAACACAACTACTATCTGTTAGTATTCTATATTTTTTTTCTGTTTTCTCCCATGGATAATATTTCTATTACTCTTGTTATTATTAAAGAGAACAGTAATAATACTAGACATTCATTTTTGTATTCTGTATTTAATATAGGCATTTTTAAGTGTTATTATGCTCCCTTCCTAAATACTTCTGATGTTTACAGAATTTCCTAGTAAGTGTGAATTAACCACTCACAAACAGTGAGACTGTTAGGTGGTCTTCCAACACTTTTTTGAAATTCCAGGACGTAGACTTCCTGCCAAGATGGAAGCATATGTAGATACACTGTGCCTCCCGCACAACCAAAAGAAAGACAACAACAATTTAAAAACAAAAAACAATGAGGACTGACAGAAAATTGAACTGTATGGAAGTCTGACAACCAAGCAGATACAGAAGAAACATTCATCCAGACCAGTAGGAGGGGCAAAGATGGGCAGTCGGGTGGAGAGGATTCCTGGAAAGGCAGCTGCTGGAAGACTGGAGTAGGGCAAGGCGATGGCTGGCAGACAGATAAGGCTGTGGATTGCGGACCAGGTGGTCCGATGTTCTCACGCAGATAAACTGGGAGGAACAACTGGGGAGCAAGACAGACCTCGCAATGCGGGGAAATAAAGCTTCAAACTTCTGATAGAAAACATCTGTGGGGGTTGCAGCAGGAAAAACTCCCAGCCTCACAGGAGAGTTCATTGGAGAGACCCACAGGGTCATAGAACGTGCACAAACCTACCCACCCGGGAATCAGCACCAGAAGGGCCCAATTTGATTGTGGGTAGTGGGGGAAGTGACTGAAAACTAGCAGAGATTAGAGCAAGCACCATTGCTGCCTCTTGGACTGCAGCGGTGGGGTTGCCCCACCGTGGTGAACACCTAAGTCTCCGCCCCTCACTACATAAAAGGTGCATCAAGACAAAAAAAAAAAAGGCCCAAACAAAAGAACAGATCAAAGCTCCAGAAAAAATACAACTAAGAGACAAAGAGATAGCCAACCTATTAGATGTACAGTTCAAAACACTGGTAATCAGGATGCTTACAGAAATGGCTGAGTATGGTCACAAAATAGAGGAAAAAGTGAAGGCTATGCTAAGTGAAATAAAGGAAAATGTACAGGGAACAAACAGTGATGGGAAGGAAACTGGGTCTCAAATCAACAGTGTGAACCAGAAGGAAGAAAAAAACATTCAACCAGAACAGAATGAAGAAATAAGTATTCAAAAACAATAAGGAGAGGCTTAGGAACCTCCAGGACATCTTTAAATGTTCCAACATCCAAATCATAGGGGTTCCAGAAAGAGAAGAAGAAGAGCAAGAAGTTGAAAACTTGTTTGAACAAATAATGAAGGAGAACTTCCCCAATCTGGCAAAGGAAATAGACTTCCAGAAAGTCCAGGGAGCTCAGAGAGTCCCAAAGAAATTGGACCCAAGGAGGAACACACCAAGGCATATCATAATTACATTACCCAAGTTAAAATGAAGAAGAGAATCCTAGAAGCAACAAGAGATAAGGAGACAGTAACCTACAAAGGAGTTCCCATCAGACTGTCAGCTGATTTCTCAAGAGAACTTGCGGGCAAGAAGGGTCTGGAAAGAAGTATTTGAAGTCATAAAAGGCAAGGACCTACAAGCAAGGTTGCTCTATCCAGCTAAGCTTTCATTTAGAATGGAAGGGCAGATAAAGTGCTTCCCAGATAAGGTCAAGTTAAAGGAGTTCATCATTACTAAGCCCTTATTATATGAAATGTTAAAGGGACTTATCTAAGAAAAGAAGATAAAAAATATGAACAGTAAAATGACAACAAACTCACAGTTATTAACAACCACACCTAAAACAGAAACAAAAACAAACTAAGCAAACAACTAGAACAGGAACAGAATCACAGAAATGGAGATCACATGAAGGGTTATCAGCAGGGGAGTAAGAGGGAGAGAGAGGGGGAAAAGGTACAGAGAATAAGTAGCATACATGGTAGGTAGAAAATAGGCAGGGGGAGGTTAAGAATAGTATAGGAAATGTAGAAGCCAAAGAACTTATATGTATGACCCATGGACATGAACTAAAGTAGGGGGGTGGGGGGAATGTGTATGGGAGGGGGTGTGCAGGGCAGAGGGGAATGAAGGAGGGAAAATGGGACAACTGTAATAGCATAATCAATAAAATATATTTTTAAATAAATAAATAAATAATAAGGTAAAATTCCAGGAGGTAAATGGCATCTTGTTTTGCCCCAGGACGGATAGACTTCTCCCTGCCCTGTGAATATTCCTTTAATCAATACCCACCCCAAGGAGGAACTGGTCATTTATACCAAATGCATTGTCAACCTCTCTCTGTTACTTTCTCCTGCTCACAAATCTTCAAGTATCCCTCGGTGCCTAAAAGACAAAACTCATTTTCTTTATTACAGCACCAGAGCTGGTCACAGCAGGGCCCTGCTCTCCTTTTCCAGGCCTACCCAGGCAAACAAGCCTTATCTGCTCACTGTCCTCAAACCCACTACGACCTTGTCTTCCCTCCTTCCCAACCTTGCGTTTACACAGAGCATCATCTCCATCAGTACTGCTCTTAATTTGTGGTTTCTTGGGTGAGGCTTGTCCGTCTGAAAAGCTTGTTGGGGACTGGATTCATACCCTGCAGAGATGCAATTTAGAAAAATGGCAAGAGTACCTGCTTCTTCAGACCAAGATTGAAATTCCAGCTGGGCCACTTACTAACTGGGGCAAATTACAGAATCTCTTGGAGCCTCTGTTTCCCCTCAGGTGTGTTTTAAGGCTTCCAGGATAATGAACTTCAGGGCCAGACATTCAGTAGGTGACAGCAAGTAATTACTGTTAATAAGATACTTGTTTTTCATTCCTCACCTGTACTCTGGCATGTTGATAAAGTGGCACTGGGTAACCAGGGATAAACTCAGCTCAAACTTTCACCAAGACTGCCTATCATTGTAAAAGGATCTGAAGGGTAAGCTCTGGATGGTACATTGTGAAATCCTGGATCCTGGCTCCAGACTCCATGGGGAGCACGTATCTGAATAGCTTTCATCTCTATGACTTCAAGGTTCCAGATTATCTGGGCCAGAGATCGAGACAGCCAACTCCTTGAGGTTAGGGGCTAAACCTGTATTTTTCTTCCCACCCCCCTCTGTGTCCCTGTTGTCTAGGACAGTACCTTGGCACACCGTGAAAGAGACAGGTGAGTAATCCAGAGAAAAAAATGAGAGAGGCTCTAGGGGCACGTGCCAGCTTGCTGGAGTCCACATGTCTAGCCTACTGATGGGGATCCTGGCCCGTGGGGTCCGTGTGTTGTGGATGCAATGAACAAATGCACACGGACTGCAGAAGTCCTGTGGAGAAAAAGGGGCGGCATAGCTGCTCTCTGAGTGAGAGAGGGTCCTGACCCCTGCCTGGACAGGCTTCTGTTGCTTTTCTGGGTACATTACATCAAGGATGGTCCTCGTTTACGATGCACAGGTTTCCGGTAGCTGATTACCTTCTACAGATAACAAAGGAAAGAATGTTGCTAATTATGTCAAAGAGAAGGATGTTTCAGATGCAAGGGGAAAAGTGGTTGAACTGGTTACACCCCATACTTAGGAGGTTTAGCACAGACTTTAGGAAGCCATTTTAAAGATATGCAGTAGACATTTGCTGCCTCAATTCAGGGTGAGGGAGTTTTAGCAAAAAGCAAGCCTCAAAGCAGCCTAGGTACAATGCAGACCTGATTCCCCACGGGCAAACCTGTCCATGGGTTTGGCCCCTGTGTGCTGACCTCGCTCCCCATCGGTTTTCTGAATCAGGGACTGGGCTACACTCACCACTGCCACACAGACAGGTTCCCTACAGCCTACCATCAAATGGGTTCCTGACAAGGGCATTCCACACTCCGGCAGAAGTGTGGAGCAGCTGGGAGCTATCAGAGAGTGTGGCTAAGAATTACTGTTGGGCTTGAGACTCCATGGGAGCAGAGAAAGGGTAGAGAGAATCTCAGGGTGATGGCCCAAGAAAAATCAATCTGGAGGTACGGGTTCCAGTCCCAATTCAGATGCCGACTCACCGGGGTCCTTAGTTTAGTCACCTGTCCATTCTATCCAAGACCCCTCTGCTTCTAACCCTATGTTTAGAAGCAGGTCATGTCAGCCCCATTGTTTCTCAGGTGAGAACAAACTGAGGCTCAGAGAAAACATGGTAATGCACTTGGTATGGTAGATGAATTTAGTTTAAGGCACAAGCTGAACCAGACCAAGCCTTGATGCTATAGGTGCATGCTCTGGCACCTGTAGATGGCTGTTGGTAGATGCTGTTGGTCTGGTGATTGACTGGAGTAGAGTGATGGGAGTGGCCTTCTTGCCAAGAGCCCAAGCACAGGCAACAGTAAGACTGCCCTTCTCCATTCTCTTCTCCTTCCTCCCGCCCTAGCTGGACCCTCTCTTTTCCTGATCCACCCCAGCACAAGGTCCTTTAGCTCTAGCCAAATGCCAGCCTTTTCTCTCTGAGCCCTGAAATGGCCCTTCAGGATACTAAGGGCACAGAACTGGCCTGAGATGAGGCTGGCCTGCTACAGAGTCCCCCCAGCTTCCCACACCTCCGCCACCATCCAGAAACAAGGGAAGATCAGCAGTGACCATTTTACAGATGAGTAAAATGGAGAAGGCAGCTCATTTGCTCTCGTTCAAAAGACTAAGGACCAGACAGGAATTTGGGTCTATCCCTCCTCTTTTCCTAGGACTTCTGATGGGCAAGGGGTTGGAATTTGAACTTGAGCTTCAACCAAGCTCAGGATAGCCTAGAGAGACATCATCACACCCTGATTTACGAATAAGGAAATTGCATTCCCACCTCTTTCAGCAGTTTTGACCCCCTCTAGCCCACCACACAGAGCTGGCCCAACTGCCTCAAGTTTTGTTCCTGTTCCACCCCAGTGGTCACAGAAAAGTTCAGACATTGAGATAGCCGCCTCGGATACATGTTTCTGTATCCCCCAGAGAACCCTGTTCATGGACGATGTTCTTTGTAGTGTTTAGAACAGAAACCAGATAGAAATCACACAGATATCTAACAAAAGGGGCTGGTCTAACAAATGATCACACACTCTCACCATGGAAGTCAGCACGGCGTAGAGACTGATGACACGTAGCGCTTGCTGTGTGAAGTTACTGCTCAGGGTCCTGTATGCCTTTTGATGCAATTCTCACAACAGCTCTATGAAGCAGAGATTGTTACCGGTGCAGTATCACAGATGAGAAAACTGTGGCGCAGAGCAGTGAAGTCATTTGCCCAAGGTCGCACGGTAAGTGTGATAGAGCTGGGATTCAAACTCAGGAAGTCTGGTGTCAGAGCCTGTGCTCTGTGCTCTCAGCCCACATGCTGCAGTGCTGTGGAAAGAGTTTCCTGGCTTGGAAACTGCTTATGATCTACTGTTCATGAAAAAAAAATCAAGCTACCAAACAGCGACGCTATATAATCCCATTTTTGTAGGGACAAAAATGAATTCACATGAATCAAAAAAAATTCTGAAAGGATATGTGCCTAAAGAAGTAGAGCTGCTTTTTGGAGATGCTGAAATCATGGATGTTTATGTGAGCTTTATGCATCCCTGCATTTTCAGTTTACTACAGTAAATGCAGCAAGCTTGTGCAATAATAACTATTAACATTTATGGAACATTTTCTACACATCTGATACTTTATGTGAACTACCTCATCTAATCGTCACAAGCACCCTACGAGGCTGACGCTGATTTCCTCCACTTTACAGATGAAGAAACAGACAAAGTGATCATCTTACCCACAGTCACACAGCAGAGGTAGGATTTGAACCCAGGTCGCCCGACCCTGAAGCTCATGTTTGTTAAATGAATGAATCATTGACTTAGCCACACTTGAACCAGAGTGTGCCCAGAGCAATATCATACCTTCGGTGTGGACAGGCTTCTGTGAGGGACAATGGAGGGACCACTTATCCCCTTGGTCATTGCCCTTGACTGAGTTTTACAATGTCTTACTCAGGTGAGGAGGGCATGGTGGGTATTCTCACAGAGTCCTGCTTTTACGTAAAATGCACAATCACATGTGAAAGCTGCAAGTCCATCTGACCTGATTCATCACACCTGGTCACTCAGCCCCCGGAGGCTGCCGTCATGACACCAGTCGCTCACCTTCATTTCTACAACACAGGTGCCAAGAATGCTCATGTATTCTTATATTTACAAGAATAATAATCCTGTGGAAAGGCAGAGCAGCTCATCTCACTTGACTCATAAGGACACTGCAGCTGCAAATGCTTTGGTAAAGGGCAGGCAGAATTGTAACGTAGTTAATGGCGCAAGCTGTGGCGTCAGATGGATGTGGGCTGGGTCCCAGCTCTTCCACGGGCTCACTATGTGACTGGGTGTTCACATCATCTCTCCGAGCAGCGCGTTCCTCACCTGTGAAGCAGACGTGAGGATGCCTACACCCATGGGCTTGAGGGGGAGATTAAACGAAATAACATATGCAAAAACCTTGGTCCAGCGCTTGGCATTCCAGAAATGGCAGCTCTTATTCACCAAGTATTTATTAATCACCTACTGTGGACCGAGCACCAGGTGCTGAAGATAAAACAGTCAAAAGCCCCCGTTCTCTTGGTGATATCTGTTGGGAGGACTCTTTCAGGCAGAGGGAGTAGCAGGTGCACAGTGCTCTTTTCCCTGGGTTGTATTACGAAAAATTTCAAACATATACAAAAAACGTTGAAAGGCTTGCTCGGTGAAGTCATTCACCTCCCACCTAGACCCAACAGATAACATTTAACTCTACGTGTTTGATGACATAGCTGCTCTAAATCTCATGTGCTTTTTCTCCTGGGTGATCTGCCGACAGCCTGGAAGTGCTGTCAGAAAAAACAGGGGCCTTTTGCAAGAGTCAGAGGAGGAGAGAGAAAACTCCCCTTCGAACAAATCTGTTGCAAGAGGCCAACAGCATGGGGGGTGGGAATCTCCCTTATTAACGAAAGCTCTCTCTGTTCAGCGAGCAGCTTGGCCCTCTTGTCAAGCAGCCAGGCCGTCACCGAGGATCGGGATGCACAGGGGTTTGGAGGGCTGTGGAACCAGCTGCCATTCACACTGAGTTTGTCAGCTGGTAAACACAACCATCTGGAGGTTCCAGGCACAGGGGCTGCTGGCGACTGGAAATCTTGTGCTCATCTGGCTGAACTATAAATAAGGGATGCCTGGTGCCCCTTAGGTAGGTCCGGCTGTCTGCTTTACAAGCTGCCGGTACAGGACCCAGGCCAGCAGGGTCACATTCGCTTTTTCCCCCACACAGGGGACTCCCTTCTTAGGGTACCCAGGTCATAAAAAAAAAATGCCGATGGCCAGAAAAAGGCCAGAAGCCAGAACCGAGTGGCCATGAAGGGAAGGGAGACTAGGAGTCAGGACACGTGCTCCCTTATTTACCGTTGAGGTAGCAGAGGGCTCAGAATCCTCCATCCCTAGACTTTTGGAAATGGAAGAAGACTTCGAAGTTATCCGGGATAGAGTCAATTGGCTAAACACCCAGACGCACAAGTCAGACGGCCTGGGATTAAATCCCTGCTCTACTACTTACCAGCCCTGTAAACCTGGGCAAGTCACTTAATCTTTCTGCACCTCCGGTTCCTCATTTGCAACGTAAGACTAATAGTTCCCATCTCACAGTTCATGACTGAGTTTACACGCGTTAAGTGCCTAGCAACTTGGTAAATACCATGGTAAACGCTTAGTAAGTGTTCGCTCCCGAAAACATCTAAAACAGAAGTAACCAGTGTTAGTGGTTTGCAGCTACATTTTCCCCTGGGGCGTGCATTAACATGTTGTTTCATTATTATTTTCCAAAAGTGGGAATATACCATACACACTGTTCTGTAACCTGCTTTTTCACCAAATAGAACACCCTCTGTGCCACTTTTGATAGACCTTAAAAAAATTTTCCTCTGGATTTTTCCACATGTGTTCAGAACCATCGCATTGGTGGCAAGGTGTGTGCCGGTGGTTTACTTAACCAGTCCCCTATTATTGGATATTTAGGTTATTCTCATTTTTTTCTGCTTTTAAATAAAGCTGCACTGTGCAAGACGTGAGTGAGGCCAACTGACTGTATGGCCTTCTGGGTCTTAGTTTCTTCATCTGAATATAAAATGACAAGATTATATTGGGTGATTAAAATCTGCTGCCATCCATGTATGAATGAATCGCTTTCCGGACATCTCTGACAAGTAACCATCAGCTTCTGCTTGTATTCCTCTAGTGACAAGGTGCTCACTACCTCATGAGCACTCTGTCTCATTGGGCAGCTGTAATGATCAATGAAGATCCACTCATGGCAGGACAAAATCTGCCTCCTGGCAGCTCCTAGCCTAGCTGTATTCTCTGGGGCCCCACAAATTCAGTCTATACTGGCCACTGGCTGGGGCCAGTGTAAAAGGTAAGGAAACTTTCCTCCCTTCCTCCCTTCCTCCCTTCCTTCCTTCCTTCCTTCTTCCCCTCTTCCCTCCCTCTCCTCCTCTTCCTCCTTTCTCGATGCTTATTATATGTCAGACTTTCTGCTGTGGCATGTGGGCCATAGGAGAAATTAGCTGCAGGGTCAGAGTTAGAAAGCAGGTAGCCTAAATCCCATTTCAAGGGATGTCCAGCACTGTGAGTTGGCGATGCCGAGGCCAGTGGCCCTCCTCAATGCCCCGTGGTGCTCACGCCCCAAGCAGAGTCCTGGGCTGCTCTGTGAGGAGGTGACCAGAGGTGGGGGCAGCTTTAGCCCAGGACGGGATCAGGACTCCTGCCGGGTTGTTATTAGAGCTGGATCCAAGGCTCCTTCCTTTTCTCCCACTTCCCTTAAGAGATTTAGAAACAAGTAGATTTAAGTACAGATTCAAATGCATGTTTCAGCTATGTAACTCTGAGGAGTTAGTTCTCCAGGGGACCTGCCTATATCCTCCCCAGAGCTTAGTATTATTACACTTTGCTTTCATGCATCCATTCATTCTCATTTAATACATCCTTATTAAGAGCTTACTGGATGCTGACATGTGATAAGGCTTTAAAGAGAAATTTTGCCAATCCAAAGCCTCCTCTGAGCCTTAGTTTCCCCATTTGTAAAACAGGAGTGTTGATCCATTCTCTGCCTTTCTTGTAGGAATATGGTGAGGGTAAACTAAAGGAAGTGAACTTATGTTTGGGTGCCAAGTGAATAGATACCATACCTTTTAAGCCGAGTACAATGCCTGCCCTACAGTAGGAAGGCAGCAACCTCTTGTTGAATGAATAAGTAAACGAATGATCGATTGAGTGAGTGAATGAATGAATGAATGTTGGAATACATGCATTTCTTCCCCCTCGCTGTCATAGTCCCTCTGCTCCTGTATTAACTCCATAGGCAGGCCAGCACAGCCAGCCTTGCAGCTGGAGATAAGGCCTTTGGCGGGAGTCTCCCCATCACTCCCTCCCGTGGGTGTGAGGACAGAGGGGCAGTGCCTGGCGCTGGTGGAACCGTGCACAGAGACGCACACAGAATGGGCTCTAAGTACCCAAGGTCTATGCGGGGCTGCCTGCCCCTGTGGACCTTAATGCTGGAGGTGGCTCTCATTCTCATCTTCTTCTTTTTCACCAGCTATGACAGTACCTCCAAGGATCACAGGACCGTGGGGAATGAACAAGGTGAGTGCCCAGAGGAGAGGCGGTCGCAGAGGCAAACAGGGGCAGAGGCAAAGGAGGTCTGTGGTCCTCCAGGAGCCTAAGTGTTCCTTTCCACGAAGTCTCCAAGGAAAGGGGTTCTCTCACCTTCTTCCACAGATTGCCCAAAGACGTCGCCAACCACGCAGGCTCTCTTTTAGGACCAGCGCAGGCATCACTTCTTCTATGAAGCCTTCCTTGATTTGTCAGGGCAGAGTGAGGAGCCTCTTTTTTTTTCTGTGCTCTCAGAATCTCCCTTGGCCAAATAGTCTTCATAATTCTGTGCTCCCCACAACTTCTCTCTCTTTAGTGGCAAGGAATTTCACATTGTCGGGTTTTTTGTTTTTGTTATCTGGTTTGAGTCTCTCTTGCTCATTTCTATACCAACCTCCTTTTAGGGGCTTTGGCCTATTGCCCCTCCCCCACCCCAGGCCTCTTCTCACTGGGAGGCTGAAGGGTCTGCATTCTGTCCTCCAGAGCCCTAAGGGATGACTGAAGGGGAGTGCAGGATGGCTGGTCATTTACATGTGGCTAAAAATATTCAGACAGTGATGACAGCAGCAGTAAATAAGACGGATGTCCTCAGTGGTGTGGCTTTTGCTTTTTACAAAACTTGAGATAAGTTTTCAAGCATCTCAGTGGGCAACATGTTGTTTATGATAATGGACAGTCCTCCTTGAGCAATGTTGTTGAGATAAAGCTGATGCTTGAGTTTGGTTGAGTACTTGCTTGTTACTTGGTGATATTAACTAAGTGTTGCTGACAGCTGGAAGCAAAGGGAGGGCACCTGTGGGCCCTCAGCAGTGGAGAGTAGGACTCAGGCAGGGAAACCCCTAAATGACTCAATGGTCTGGCCCAGCAGAGCCCTTGTATTGTAGACAGGCAAGGCCTGGGCACAATTCTAATTCATTTCCACTTACTTTAATTCTTTTCAACCCAATACAGTGTGATTCAGTGCATTCATTCATTTGTTCATTCATTCAACCCTGTATCACAACCAGTGTGTGATCCAGACACATGCTAATTAGGGCTGATATTTAATGAGCTCTTACTGTATACCAGGCACTATTCTAAATGCTTTCACTGAACCCTCACAATAACCCCATGACATGGACACTATTATGATCTCCGTTTTTCCTATGAAGAAATCAGGTGCGTGGATGTCAAATAATTTGCCCAAGGTCACTTGGCTAGCAAAAGCACAGCAATTTAAATTTAGTCAGCCTGGTTTAGGTGTCATACACTTGGCCATTATATTTCATGGCCCGATTTTACAGTGACGTAGGGTCACCTGTCATACACCCAGCCAGTGCCAGGGCCGGTGTTCCAACTCTGTCGATTGGCCCCAGGTCTAAGTCCTTCACTCCTGTGCTGTGCAGCTACCACAGATATAAAGTGTCCTCAGACACTCACTCCATGTGGAAGCACAGAGGAGGGCCCACAACCCATGCAGGAAGGTGACTACCCAGTCAGGTCTTAGAGGTTCAGTAGGAGTTAACCATGTGAGAACAGAAGGTCAAGAGCACAGCAGGAACCATTGCACGTGCTCTCACTGGAGCGGACCAGGTGGGGGTTTGAACATGCAATGTTGTTGGAACATCAGGAAGTGAAAGGGCATGGTGGGCCCGCTGGGTTCAGTTAGGAATTCAACCTTCATTCTGCTGACCTAAGAGGACGTAATGAGTTTGGGTTCGGGTGATGGAGGAGACCGCCCCAGGGCTGGCACAGGGGGTAGGAGACAGGGCGTGACTCCAGGGAGGACACCGGTGTGGTGGCTTCAGGCTTTTCAGACTGTCCACTGATGTGGACCCCAGCCCATGGGGTCCGTGTGTTGTGGCTGCAATGAACAAATGCACACGGACTGCAGAAGTCCTGTGGAGAAAAGGGACAGCATGGCCACTCTCTAAGTGAGAGAGAGGGCCCCAACCCCTGCCTGAACAGGCTTCTATTGCTTTTCTGGGTACATTACATCAAGGATGGTCCTCATTTACGATGCACAGGTTCCCTCTGGGTGAATCACCTTTTACAGATAACAGAGGAAAGGATGTTGCTAATTATGTCCAAGAGAAGAATGTTTCAGATGCAAGGGGAAAGGTGGTTGAACTGGTTATACTCCATATTGGGAGGTTTAGCACACACTTTAGGAAGTTACTTTAGAGATAAGCAGTAAACACTTGCAGCCTCAATTCAGGGTGAGGGAATTTTAGCAAAAGCAAGCCTCATAGCAACCTAGGTACAATGCAGGCCTGATTCCCCACGGGAGAACCTATTCATGAGTGTGGGTCCTGTGTGCCGACCTTGCTCCCCACTGTCCTTTCTGAGTAGGGGCTGGGCTGCATTCCCCACACCACACGGATAGGTTCCCTATAGTCCACATTTTCTAGTCTACACCAGATTTATATGTCATGGTGCACAAATATATTTTGTACATTATAATGTACAAACATACATCCAAACTAGAAAATTTGAAAGATCAAAATGAAATATATTTTCTGATTATTGATCAGGAGGATGTCAGTCTCAACATAAGGTCCAGTGTTACCATTACTGATAGTGGATGGAAATTCATTTCTCAGAGTCTTCTTGATAATTTCAAATTATGTTGACTGACTTCTTGCCAGCTGATTAGACTGACATTTTTTTTTAAACCTTGAATGTGACTGATAAAGAATTTGCACAAGGGAAAGTATTGCAAAAGTCATTTAAGCCACTAGTCCATTTTGTGGTTAGTTAGTTAAAACTAGGTGATTAATCGACTTAATCTAATCTAGTCCAAGTAAACTACAATAAGTTATTTAAACAAGCCAACTCTAAAAAAAGACTTTAAGAAGCCCTGGCTGGTGTAGCTCAGTGGACTGAGCACGAGCCTGGGAACCAAAAGGTCAGTGGTTCGATTTCCAGTCAGGGCACGTGCCTGAGTTGCAGGCCAGGGCCCAGTAAAGGGCGTGTGAGAGACAACCACACATTGCTGTTTCTCTCCCTCTCTTTCTCCTTCCCTTCCTCTCTCTCTAAAAGTAAATAAATAAAATCTTTTAAAAAATAAACAATAAAAACATTTTGGAGATCATCAGGGAATCAATATAGCATAAATATTATAAGATACACAGGAATTTTGTTAGTTTTAGATGTGATAATAGCATAGTGGGTTTTTTTAAGCCCCTCTTTGTTAGAGAAGCACATTGAAATGGAATAATGTCTGGGGTCTACTTCATGCCGAAGAAAGAAAGACTGAAAGAAAAGCAGAGAGAAGAGAACAAGGGGAGAAGGACAACGAAAATAAGGCCCACCCTACGGGACAGCCATCAGTGCTGGGGACGGGCCATGGGAGGCTCTCTGTGTGTGCATGTGCTGGAAATTTTCCATAATAAAGAGTTAAGGTTTTTTTTTTAAACCTGCAATTAGTTGCAACCTGATGAATATGGAGAAACTCGAATTAACCCCTTCCCAGGGTTTCAATATTCCCTCAGGACACCTTCCAAAGCTAGGACAGCTTCCAAGCTATCTGACATCCCGTGCAAGTAGGAGGAGACTTCTAGGTTAATGTAAATATTAAATACCTGCAGTGCTGCCAACTTCACCAAGTGCCGTTAGAGGCAGAATAGCATAGGTCAGTGGTTCTCAAAGTGTGGCCCCCAGACCAGCATCCCCTGGGAACTGGTTAGAAGAACAGGTTTCCAGGCCCTGGTCCCTACCTACTGATCAGGAACTCCAGGGGTGGGGCCCGGCACTCTGTCTTACCAACCTCTCAATGTGACTCTAACGAAGTGTTGAGAACGACTGGGGTTAGACTGGTTCACATCTTGCCTCTGCCTCTTCTTAGCTGTGAGACCCTGAGCAAATGACTCAACCTCTCTCTGCCTCCATTTCAACCTCTGTGACATGACAGCTCTTACTTCATCACATTATTGAAAGGACTGAAATAATTAACACATATAAATTCTGATACAGTATTAGCTTTTATTATTAATAGACTTCAATTTTTTATTTTTTTAAATAAAAATAAGTAAAACTAGAAGTACTAATATCCCCTTCGGCAATCCATATGAATTGTCGGGAGCATCTTCTGAGGTGTGTGTTCTCTACTCTGATCACCACTGGTCTGGATGACCTGCAACGAGGCCAAATGGGCAGGAGGAGTAAATGAGAAGCAAGAGTTGGATTCAAGAGATAAAATCAGTCCTGGCTGGTGTAGCACAGTGGATTGAGTGCGGGCCTGTGAATCAAAGGGTCGCCAGTTTGATTCCCAGTCAGAGCACATGCCTGGGTTACCAGCCAAGTCCCCAGTACTGGGAGCTCAAGAGGCTCCCACAATTAATGTTTCTCTCCCTCTCTTTCTGCCTCTCTTCCCCTCTGTCTAAAAATGAATAAAAAAATCTTTAAAACAAAATTTAAAAAAAGAGATAAAATTAGCTGCGCTTGGTGAAAATGAAGGAGTTGTCAAAGATGGCTTCAGATGTGCGGCTTGGCAAACGGAGGTGCCAGTTCGTGAAAGGAGAGGCACAGGGAGGGGCAGACTGTGGGATAAGTGAACAATGACATGTTTGTTTTATGCTTGGGGTTGAGGTGCCTCTGAGACACTGAAGAAAAGCAGAGTGTATCAGTTATCTATTGCTGCATAACAAACCATCCCCAAACTCAGTGGCTTAACATAGCAATCATCTCAGTTGCTCAGGATCATGATTCTGTGGTTTGGCACTTTGGGCTGGGCTCAGCAATGTGGTTCTTCCGGTGGTTTCACCTGAAGTCACTCATGCATCTCCAGCCTGGAGACTTGACTGGGGCAGACAGCCTCGGATGGTCTCATTCACATGTCTGGCAGCTAGCCCGGGTGGTGCTAGCTACCAGGCTTCTTCACGTGGCAGCAGAGGGCAAGCCCCAAAGTGCAGGTGCTTTTCAAATCTGTTTATATTATGTTTACAAATATGTTTACTAATGTCCCATTGGCCAAAGCAAATCACAAGGCCCAACCCAGATGGGAGGTGTCTACGTTGGAAGGCATGAGTCACTGGGGGCATTACTGTAAAAATCTGTCACACAGAGCCTACTGTAAGGCTGCCAAATTAAGGACAAGCCTGGGCCCTGCGCTGTGACTACCATCCAGCTCCCCCCATACTCCTCAGAAGCCGGAAGGAGATCTACAGAAAGACAACAGGAACTTTGCCAGTGACTCAAGAATACCATCAAATTCTGGTGCCTTCCACATCTTAGCTTTGGCTTTCCTCTGACTGGGAAATCTCTTTTCTCTTCCCAGGCTGCTTCGGGGGAGAGGGTGGGAGTAGAGGGTGTGGGGAGGGGAAGGCAGCATGAGGCTCCGCAGACAGGTCCCGGTCCAGGCCTGCAGAGGTCTGCCCAGCCAGCAGTGGGAAGCACCGTGTGGAGGTCAAGCCCAGAGCTGAGGGCAGAAGGTGGTCCTAGCTTCAGAGGTGATGGTGCTGAAGTGTCATCAGGCCAGGAGGAGGGGCAAGGGTAGGCACGGTCTTGCCCAAAGTCACACGGCTAACAAGTAGCAGCCACAGGATGATAGCTACTCGCACTGACCATGCACCCAGCGCCAGGTTCGGTGATTTGCGTGAGCCAGCGAGCTCAGGGCTCATAGCAATCCTCTGAATAGGTTCCGATCTCACAGATTAAGAAGCTGGGGCACAGAGGCAGAGCCAGACTGTGAACTCTAACAGGCTCACTCAGAGACCACACTCTTCACCATCATACTACGTATACTGCATGGAGAGGCCGGATTGTGTGGTGGTGATAGCCAGATGGTCAGGGTTCAGAGCTCCCACCACCATTTGCTAGCTGTGTGACCTGGGTTAGTTACAGCACCTCCCTGTGCCTCCCTTTACCCGTCTGTAAAACGGGGATAATAAAAAGCACGTACAGCGCAAGGTTGTTGCAGGTTAAGCCTGCCAGGTGCTTGGAACCACAGCCTGATATGCGGAGGGCACCATATGTGTCTGCTGTTACAGTGATGGCAATTGCTGCCTCCTCTCACGCTGCTGGACTCCCAGGTTAGATTTCCTTTCTCCCAGTCATACCTTAGACTGCAAAACTCCCGTCCAAGGCCCCGTCACTGGGGCCCTGGAGCATGTCCATTCCTTATCACTCTTAGACACCTTAGAGTCAGGAGCATATCAGACCAGCCACTGATGTGGGTGTAACCCAGTCTCCAAGAGATGGTGGCTGACATCAACAGGGGTGCCCAGAGCTGGGACCCAGCCCTGAGGTGGGGGTCCGGGCAGTGAGACACGGGAGGAGCAGGTGTGGCTCCCAGCACCCTGGGAGGCCAGGAGAGGGGAGGGGAGGGTGCAGGGGGTAAAAGAAGAAGAGGCCTGAAATCAAACGTTATTTACTGACCAGTGTGGGGTGAACGGGCTCTGTCAACAGCTCCCAGAAACTGCCACCCTAATTTCATCCCCCTGGCTGAGGGATGGTGTGGCGTCTTGGGGAGGAAGACCCTGAGCTCCTGGCAGGGGTGGCAGCTGCGCCTGATGAAGCCCCCACCCAAGGCCCTCTGACTTCCACATCTTTAGGGCCCCACCTCTGCCCTCATCCTGGTGACCCTCCTCTCCTCACCCACTGATACCCTCCTCTGAATGTTCCAGAATGATGAGGTCCTTAGAGAGTATCATGCCCAACTCCCATATTACAGATAGGAAAACTGAGGCCCAGAGAGGGCAAGGGACTTGCCTAAGGTCTCTTAGCCAGGTGAGGGCAAACAAGAGCAAGAAATGGCCTACCCTGGTGGAAGGGCGCTATACCAGGAATTCAGAGCTTGCTTCTGCTGCTGGCATGCTGTGTGGCCCTGAGGAAGTCACAGGCTCTCTCTGGTCCCCTTCATAAAATGGGAGGAAAATGGAAGGGTCTCTCTACTCATGCAATGTTCAGGAACCCTGAACCCTCTGCCTATAGCGTTGCTGTGAAATGGCAAGTGTGTTTGTTTAAACAGCAGCATTTAATAAAAGATTGAATTTGAATATCTAAAGTGGGGTGGGCAGTGTCCACTCGGCTGCAGGCCTCACCACTGCGAAGCAGGCATTGCACCCTTCACACACATGGTTTCCCGCTTGGCTCCTGAAGGAGGCCGAGCCGCCCGAGAGGAAGCCCCGTACAAAACGTGCCCTGCCCGCCTCGGGCCCAGCCCCATTTCTAGGAGGATGCCAGCCGGAAACTGACACATTGCCTGCACCCTCCTCCTCCCTCTTGTCAGAGAAGAAAGTATGGGAAGTTGAATCCTCCTGAACGCCCCCTTCTCAGCCACTCCCCAAGGCCCCAGACCCCATGGAGGTCCCCAGAGGCCTCCTGCATCCTGGTGTTGTCTGATTGATTAGGAACATCAACAAGCACCCAAGCCCTATGTGCTAGACCCTAGGTGTGTGTGTTTTTCAATGAAAATGAATTTAAATGTAAACGGAGGGGGCTTTTTGAGACTTTGGAGACCCGTGGAGACCAGGGGAGTTCTTACTGCCGTGATGGTGATGGTGGTGGTGAAGAAACAGCCTCCACCCACCGAGCGTTCTCCGTGTGCCAGGCACCGTGCTGCGAACTGGAGCAAAAGTTACTTCCCTCACATCTCCCAGCACCCTCTGGGGTGGGGGTAGGGGCGGTGATTGCCCTTATTTAGCTGATGAGGAAACTCAGCAACCTATAAGGCCACAAGGCTGTGAAGTCAAAACATATAAACTGCCATTTTTTTAGTCAAAAAATGGTCAAAGGTTGGCAATTTAGTATGGTTTAACCTAATAGGGAATGATAGGGCTGGAATCAACCAGAACTGTCTGAACTCAAAGCCGATGCTTTTTTTTCTTTTCTTTTTTTGAAGTTATTTACTGTCTACAACTGGTTGTAGCAAATTTAAACACTGCACATTTTTTCTAAAGCAAAACTTTCCCAAACCAGATACAATGTCCGTAAGGGTAAAAAAATTCCTTCAAGGTCTCTCTGCAGACATTTATATACATGCAAAAATAGTTGGTGTTTGTTGATAAAATAGCCTTTACTGTTCAGAGTGATTCTGTGCACTGTGCCATCGAATTCCACCAAACCATGCAAGGTGGTGTGGTTATCTTTCCCATTTCACAGACTCAAAAACTAACAGGGCAGATAGTGTTTTAGTTGAATGTGCAGTCTTCAGAGTGGACCCGCTAGGGTTAAACCCTAGCTCCAGCAGCTGGGGCAAGTTCCTTAACTCCTCTGGGCCTCAGTTTTCCTATCTGCAAAACTGTAATAAGCCCTGGCTGGTGTAGCTCAGTGGATTGAGCATGGGCTTGCAAACCAAAGGGTCATCGGTTCGATTCTCAGTCAGGGCACATGCCTGGGTTGTAGGCCTGGTCCCCAGTGGGGGGCGTGCGACAAGCAACCGCACATTGATGTTTCTCTCCCTCTCTTTCTCCTTCCCTGCCCCTGCCTCTAAAAATAAATAAATAAAATCTTTTTTTAAAAAACTGTAATAATAGCATCCACCTTGTGGGTCATTGTGAGAACTAAACAAAATGGTTTATGTAAAATGATTAAAACAGTGTTGGTACCAGATAAACACTTAGTAAATGTAGGCTGTTGTTAAAGCTCAGAGATGTTAAAGAACCAGCTGAAGACATCAGAGCTGGACAGTGCCCGAGTCCTGATTTGAACCCAAGCTTGCCTAGTGCTAGAGACCAAGCTGCTAACCATTTTCCAGGCCTGGATTTAAATCAAAGCATCCACCCCTTTCCTTTCGCAGGACCTCCCTCTAACATTAGGTAGGTCTCCTGTACTCGCCTGACACAGCGGCCGCTGCGCTGGGTCTGAGTTCGGGAAGGTGTGGGTCACCCAGGTGGTCCTGGTGTTTACTGCTGGCCCACCAGGTCCGACTCAGCAGGTGGCAAAGGGAGATGGCTGTTTTCTGCAAAGATAATTTGGGGTTTCTGTCAACAGAACCTCTGGCCCTGCTTCTCCTCACTCTTTTCTGCATGACCTGAGCCAAGCCACTGGCCGCTGTGGCCTTATTTTCTCATGCTCGTGACCAGGAGGTGGAACCCGATCCCCAATAGCAGAAGTAATTCCCTGTACCGAGAGTCAGCTGCGTGCCAACCACTGGCCCTGATGCTCTACACTTGCTCACATCATTATGTTTAATAATAACAATAATTGCTACATTTCCCGAGCACTGTTGACGGGCCAGGCAGGCCCTGCCTTTATGCTTAACCAGTCTAGCTCATCTGATCCCACCTTCGGCCCGCATGGCACAAACCCTCCATTATTCAGATGAGAAAACTGAGGCTCAAAGAGGTGAAGTAACGTGACCAAGCTCTCTCAAATGATCTTTAAATGTCCCTTCCAGCTGCCATTCTGTAAAACTCTAATTTCACACCACCCTTTACCTCAGCGATTTGCACCCAGTACGCCACAGAATTTTCAAAACAAGCAACACCTGACTATTTAGTCGGGGCACTGACCTCTTTTCCCTTGGGGGCATCAAACTCATTGTCACCAGGGGCCACAGTTGCCTTCAAAGGGCCGGATGTAATTTTAGGGCTGTATCAATGTAACTACTCCAGAGCAGTTAAGCGAGAGCTCGGTGCTGCTGCTGGGTAGAAACAACGTTGGAGGGCTGGATTCGACCCTCGGGCCTTGTGTTTGCCACCTGTGCCTTAGATTGTTCAACTAAAAAATGACAACAGCCAACACAACAATAGCCATCCAGTGTGAATGGCTGGATCAAATAGGTATCAAAATTATACCTATTTTTCTTTGGTCGGATCAGCAAAAAAGTGTATATTTTGGTGTGCCACACAATTTTAGTAATTAATTTGTGCACCATGAGATGAAACAGGTTGAAAATCACTGCTCTGCCTTGTCTGCCTCTCTTCCTCCTCCTCCTCGATGTCACCTCCCTCAGGCCTCCTCCAGGACGTCACCGTCATGGCGGCCCTCGGCCTGGGCTTCCTCACCTCGTCTCTGTGGAGATACAGCTGGAGCAGCGTGGCCTTCAACTTCTGCATGCTGGCCCTCGGGGTGCAGTGGGCAGTGCTGGTGGACGGCTTCCTGGACCAGCTCTCCCTTGAGAAAGTGGTCATCAGACTGTCCAGGTAACTGGCAGTGGGATCGCTTTTGGGTCCTTGAGAATATGGGGCCCGAGAGGGTGGGTTCTGGAAAAGCCGGGGTGACCCCTTCTCTTTCTAGCATCAAAACCATGCAATATTTAGGACACACCTACACTAACAAACTACTCACTGTTTATCTAAAATTCAAATTTAACTGGGCATCATATATTTTATCTGACAACTCCACATCTACTGCTCTCCCTAGGCCCTCTCTTTACTACTGAATATGATTGTGTAAACTTACCCAATCAATATGGGTTCAAAGGAAAATGAATGGAGATAGGACAGAAAGAAAAAGAAATGTTAAGAGACTGTCTACACTCAGCTAGACAGTCTCTTAAAAACAAAGGATTCTCAGTTCTCAAATGCTGATCGACAAGAAGTAGCTGTGCCTTTTGTTAAATTTATTTTGATCCATTTAGATGTACTTCTATGAAGTTCTAAGAGCCAGCAAAATCAGCCCATGTTACTAGGAGTCAGAATGATAGTTGTCTGGGGAAGGCAGTGGTTATGAGTGAGGAAGGGGCACAAAAGAACCTCGTGGGGTGCAGTAAGTGTTCTGTTCCCTTGGGTAGTGGTTTATACCAGGGAGTGTATATATCCATCGAGCTGGGCACTCAAGAGAGAAAGCATTGGCTAGCACTTGACGGGAGAAACTAGGTACAACTTTTTCCTTAAATCATTTTTGTTTGTTTTAAGTAACGCTGAATCCCTGTCCTGCCTGGATGACTGGAAATGCCATTTGAGGTATCTTGCAGAACCTGTCACCTCCCAAGCTCACTCCGTCCTCCCCTCTTAGACCCTGCTAAACCTCTGGGCACTGCCCTTGAACATCTGTCCATGAGCTAGCCACTGACCTAGGCATGGTGCCAGGCACTTGACTGACTATTTTGTGTAAAGCTTCCAGCGGGGGGCTAACCTGGTGTACAGGCCAGGCTCAGGGAGCAGAAGGCGCTTGCCTAGGGTCACATCACTAAGTGGTGACATGGCTTTAGCTTTAATTATCTTCCAGAACAATCTAAGTAGTCATGACATTAAACAGTCTGGTTAGTTCCCTACTGGCCCTGAAAAAAAAAAAAAAAACCTCTCCACTTTTTTTCTTCTAAATCATTTTAGAGCAAATCCCCATGAGGATTCAATAGCCTTAGTAACAACATGGGAAGTGATAAGGGAAGGGCATTCTGGGGGAATTCTGACGGTGGTGGCCCTGGTCTGGTGCGCCTGCCACCTGGGCATAAGGTCACGCAAGACGTCAGCCTCCCAATCCTCTGTCTACAGGGCGTCTGTGGGCTCCCTTCTTCTGTGGTCCTGCCTGCGGGGACCTGTTTATTCTTGACTCAATCCAGAAGGATGAGAAAAGGTCATCTGCAGCCTGAGTGAATTTCCCTGCCCCACCTCTGACTGGCTGGATCCTCCCAACCATGACCCCTGCTGAGGCTGGCATCACAGATTTGAAGGATGGGTTCCTTCCTGACCTTTCCAGCTGGACTGGGCTAGTGGGTGGTGCTCAGGCCCGCTGCCCAGATGGAGACTCTCCCTCTCCCTCAGCCTCACCCACTCTGTGCAGTCTGACTTGGCACTGAATTGGTTCTGCCTCAAGTCACCCATGACCAGTTCCTTCAGGGCAGGGACTGGTCTTATTCAACTTGCCCTTTGTTTTCCTCACATAGTAAGGGATTCTAAATAAGTCCTGGCTCCTGTGAGACTCCTTCCCTTGCCCTTTGCCCTCTGACCTTTCCTCTGAAGTTCTGAGCCAGGACTCTACTTTGGCAGCAAACACTGGGGCCGCTGTGCTCGGACATCAGAGCACAGGCTTTGAATCCAGGCCATCTAGGTTTGAACCTCACAGTTGTCATTGGCTAGCTGTGTGGGCATTGCCAAAAAAAAGTCTCCTCTTCTAGTCTCAGGGACCTCTTCCTTGAAATGGAGGTACTGAATGGTGGCCTAGTACCATTTATAGAAGGTTACTTGGGAGATTAAAATCTAAACAAGAAAATCCTAGCCACAGTAATCAGACAAGAAAAAGAAATAAAATGCATCCAAATTGGAAAGGAAGAAGGAAACTTGTCATTATTTGCAGATGACATAATACTATGTAGAGAGAAACCTAAAAATTCCACCAAGAAACTACTAGAACTAATAAATAAATTCAGTAAAGTAGCAAGATATGAAATTAGTTAATATTCAGAAACTGGTACCATTTTTTGTACAACAATAATAAACTATTAGAAAGAGAAATTAAGAAAACAACATTTACAACTGCACCAAAAAAGAAATTTAAATACCTAGGAATAAATTTAACCAAGAAGGTAAAAAACCTGTACTTGGAAAATTAAAAGACATTAAAGGAAGAAATTGAAGAAGATACAAATAAGTGAAAATATATACCGCGCTCATGGACTGGAACAATTAACATCATGAAAATGTCCACACCACCCAAAACAATCTGTAGATTCAATGCAATCCTTATCAAAATACCAATGATGTTTTTCACAGAGCCAGAAAAAAAAAATCTTAAAATTTATATGGAACCACAAAAGGCCCGGTCACAAAAATCTTGAGAAAGAAAAAAAAGATGGAGGAATCACACTGCCTGACATCAAACTATACTTCAAGGTTATGTGATGTGCACTCTGGCCCTCGGGGTCCGTGTGTTGTGGCTGCGATGAACAAATGCACACGGACTGCAGAAGTCCTGTGGAGAAAAAGGGACAGCATGGCCACTCTCTATGTAAGAGAGAGGGCCCCGACCCCTGCCTGGACAGGCTTCTATTGCTTTTCTGGGTACATTACGTTGAGGATGGTCCTCATTTACGATGCACAGGTTCCCTCTGGGTGAGTTACCTTTTACAGATAACAAAGGAAAGAATGTATGTCAAAGAGAAGAATGTTTCAGATGCAAGGGGAAAAGTGGTTGAACTGGTTACACTCCATACTTGGGAGGTTTAGCACAGACTTTAGGAAGTTACTTTAGAGACATGCAGTAAGCATTTGCTGCCCCAATTCAGGGTGAGGGAATTTTAGCAAAAGCAAGCCTCATAGCAGCCTAGGTCCAATGCAGGTTTGATTCCCCACGGGAGAACCTATCCGTGAGTGTGGGTCCTGTGTGCCGACCTCACTTCCCGTCAGTTTTCTGAATCAGGGGCTGGGTTACATTCCCCATACCACGTGGAACAGTTCCTTGTAGTTATAGTAATTTAAACAGCATGGTACTGGCATAAAAACAAACACATGGATCAATGAACAGAACAGAGAGCCCGGAAATAAACCCATGCCTGTATGTTCAATTAATACATGACAAAAGAGGCAAGAATATACAATGAAATAAAGACAGTCTATTCAACAAGTGGTGTTGGAAAAATTGGACAAATACGTGCAAAAAAAAAAAAAAGAAACTAGACCATGTTCTTCCACCATGTACAAGGATAAACTCAAAATGGATTGGAAACTTAAATGTAAGACCTGAAACCATAAAACTCCTAGAAGAAAACATAAGCATTAATATCTCTGACATTGTTCTTAGTAATATTTTTTTCTGATATATCTCCTCAGGCAAGGAAAACAGAAGTAAAAATAAACAAATGGAATTACATCAAACTAAAAAGGTTTGCACAGCAAAGGAAATCATCAGCAAAACAAAAAGATAATCTACTGAATGGGAGAATATATTAATCAATAATACATCCAATAAAGGGTTAACATCCAACATCTATAAAGAACTCATGCAACTCAACACCAAAAAAAAAATCCAATTAAGAAATAAGCAACCCTGGCTGGTGTGGCTCAATAGATTGAGTGCCAACCTGCAAACCAAAGGGTCACTGATTCAATTCCCAGTCAGGGCACACGCCTGGGTTGTGGGCCAGGTCCCCAGTAGGGGGTGTGTGAGAGGCAACCACACATTGATGTTTTTCCCCCTCTTTTTTTCCCTCTTTTTCCCTTTCTCTAAAAATAAATAAATAAATTCTTTAAAAAATAAAAAAAGGAAAGAAATAAGAAGACTTGAATAGACATTTCTCCAAAAAGCACATACAGGTGGCCAATAGACACACGAAAAGTTGCTCAACATCACTAATTATCTGAGAAATGAAAATTAAGACCACAGTAAGATATCACCTCACACCTGTCAGAATGGCTATTGTCAATAAATCAACAAACAAGTGTTGGTGAGAATGTGGAAAATTTCTCATGCACTGTTTGTGGGATTGCAAATTGGTGCAGCCACTATGTAAAACAGTAGGCAGCTTCCTCAAAAAATTAAAAATAGAACTGCCTTATGAGCCAGCAATTCCACTTCTGGGTATATATCTGAAGGAATCCGAAACACTAATTTGAAAATATTTGTATGTACCCCTATGTTCATTGCAACATTATTTACAAAGCTAAGATTGGAGGCAGGCCAAATGCCCATCAACAGATGAGTGAATAAAGATGCCATCCATATATACAATGAAATATTACTTGACAATAAAAATAAAATCTTACCATTTGCAAAGACATAGATGGACCTACAGGGTATTATGCTAAGTGGGATATGTCCGAGAGAGAAAGACAAGTACCATATGATTTCAGTGGTATGTGGAATCTAAAGAACAAAATAGCCCTGGCAGGTATGGCTCAGTGGATTGAGTGTTGGCCTACCAACTGAAAGGTCACTGGTTCGATTCCCAGTCAGAGCACGTGCCTGGGTTGCAGGCCAAGTCCCCATTTGGGGGCGTGCAGGAGGCAACCACCTAACATTTCTCTCACACATTGATGTTTCTCTCCTTCTTTTTCTCCCTCCCTCTCCTCTCTCTAAAAATAGATAAATGAAACCTTTTAAAAAATATATAAAGAGCAAAATAAATGAGGAAACAAAACAGAAACAGACTCATAGATACAAAGAAAAAACTGATGGTCCCAGATGGGAGGTGGGTTGAGAAGCTGGGTGGAAAAGGTAAGGAAATTAAGAAGTACTAATTGGTAGTTACAAAATAGCCATGGGGATGTAAAGTACAGCACAGGGAATATAGTCAATAATATTGTAATAACTATGTGTGGTACCAGGTGGATGCTGGAATTATGAGGTGATCACCTCATAAATTATATAAATGTCTAATCACTGTGCTCTACACCTGCAACTAATATAAAATAATATTGAATATCAACTGTAATTGAAAAAAATTTAAATGAGGCGATGCGGTTGTGAGCCTGTTATACATGATGCTCAACACATTATTATCATGTTCTCCAACTCCTTTTTTCATACTGACTCTACAAATTCTGGTATATTTTACATTTATAAACACATCTCAACTTGGACTAGCCAGATTCCAAATGCTCAATAACCACAGGCTAATAAATGCAATTCTAAAATATTAAATACAATGTGAAATCCTAGATAAAGGACAGGTGAACTAGATCTTGGTAAAATTTGAATAGCAAATGTGAAATGTGGAAATTAAATATAAGAAATGCAATTAATGTCTTAATGTCCAGCACTTTTTAATGTCCTTTTCCTAAGAGGGTAGAAAAAGCATTAATTATAGTTTGCTATTTTTTATGTGAAAGAATCTTATTTTAAGTTATAATATAAACTATTTTGATTATTAGAAAATAGTGGTGGTTGTAGCATCATCATTATCCACTCCCAGGGAGGGACGGGTCTCAGAGAAAGGTACCCAGGGGAGGATGGGTTGGTTTAACCACCACGGATTGCTGTATTCAGTGCCATCTCCCCCAGGAAGCCCTCCCTGACTAGTCCAGTCCACACTATTCTGTCTTCGGTGTCTCCCTTTAGCCTCCTTATGCCACAGATAGTGATATCAGGGGTCATGATGTCAGCTCTGTCTCTCCAGCTCAATCATAAGTTCCTCAAGAACAAAAACTGTGTTCTCCTCCCGAATCCCCGCACTGAGCTTGCTCATTTGTCAAGGGGAGGAAGGAATCAGTAATGGTGCTAATAATGCCTGCTTCTACTCCTCAGTTCTTTGTGCTGCCATGGTGCTAGATACACATGCACAAATGTTTGTTCTAATCCCCACAGTACTGCCATGGGATAATTTTATTATCAGTCTACAGATGGAGAAACAGGCTCAGTGAGATTAAATAGCCACTCAAGCGGAAAAGCTGAGACTGGAAGCCTGGCTTGTCCTACTTCCAAACCCGGTGGGAGAGCAGATGAGGGTGGCTGGCGGGGTACGCAGGGGAAGAGCGCCCTCTATCGAGCATTTGTAAGTGATGACGGCGGAAGAGAAGCTGTAAGCGGAGTCCGGGTTGTCAGATCCCAGAAAGGAGGCCCTAAGGAACATTTGGCCTCTGTAACTCACAATAACATACCTGTGAGAACCTCTGAGCATCCTCAGTGTGGATGCGAGATCAGTCTCTCAGAGTGTAGACGCCAACCTGATGGAAGAGGGGGACGAAGGAAGCCCCAGGCTGGGCAGCACCTGTCCTGCACAGAGGCAGAAACTTTGCCTTCTTGTTCTCCTGCCGCGCCCCGAGTGTCTTGAACAGTGCCAGGTAGAGAGAGAGTAGTAGACCCTCAACAAGCGTTTGTTAAAGGAGTGGATGAATGACAGGTATCCTTCCTCCTTAGCCGTCACTGTCTCGCCCTCTCTCCCCAGCATTCAGCGGGCCACCATGAGCGCTTTGTCCGTGCTGATCTCAGCGGGTGCCATCCTGGGGAAGGCCAACCTAGTGCAGCTCCTGGTGATGGCGCTGATAGAGGTGACCGCCTTCAGCGCCACGAGGACGCTGGACAAGGAAGTCCTCCATGTGAGTCGTGGTTCGGTGAGGAAGGGTGAGGAGGTGGAAAGGGTGGCCTCCATGTGGTGAGGTTTCTGGGATTTAAAAAAAATAAAGCCAGGCCCAAATAAGGTTACAGAAACGTGGCCTGTGCTAAATGTTTAAACACAGCATATGAATGCCGTTAACTTCCAAAATATGATACTGCAGGAATCACAGGATAATTATGGGATGTATAAAAGATAATTCATTCCGGTGGCCCCACCAGCTGTGGTCCAGCAAGCTGCACGGTCCGCCTCTTCTTTCAGACCAGTCAGTATGTATCACTAATGATATATGTGACCTCACGGGGGAAAATGGTCAAAAGTCTAAGGCCGAGGCCAAACCAAATGGTTTTCCCAGCTCTTCCCCTGTAGTTGAGACCCTGTGGCCAGGTGTAATCAAGTAAAAGCAGGCTGGTCACAGGTGAGAAAGCTGATGCCCAGAGAGGGGAAGGCAGTATCTGAGATCATTCAGCAAGGTAGCGGCATTTGTCTCATTCCTGAGGATGTTAACTTTGATTGCTTGTTAAGAAGGTTGTTGCAATAATTTTGGGTTGTGGTGATGGTGGCTTAAACCAAGGTGAGGTCAGTGAGCGGGGGTGGTAAAATTTCTGCCAGTTCGGGTATTTTTTGAAGGCCCAGTTGACAGAATTTAGGAGTAGCCCACTAAGTGAGTCAGGAAAGATGACTAAATTTGATATTCATAAAGCAAAATTAGCATATGCCTAGAATTTACTAAAGCCTTCGGTTCAGTTTTGAGAAGCCTGGCTGTTTCATGTTGCAAGGTTCATATCACTCATAACTCCATGAAATTCTGCTGAAAAGTAGGAAGCAGTGAGGGTGTGTGGTCTTGTGGCTTTTGGCCCCACCTAAGCTAAGCGAACCTCAGCCAAAAGCATTTGAAAGCTACTGATCAGCCCTGGCTGGAGTAGCTCAGGTGCTTGGAGCACACACTGAAAGGTTGCAGGTTCTATTCCTGGTCAACGCACATGCCTACATTGTGGGTTCAATCCCTGTTTGGGGCATGTATGGGAGTCAGCCAGTTAGCCAGTTGATGTTTCTCTCTCACACCCTTGTTTATATCTTTCTCTCTAAGCAATGAAAAAAAGTCCTTGGGTAAGGATAAAAATATAAAATAAAAGCCACTGATGAAACCAACTTGCAACCTCCCTGGAATAAACACTCAGCTACTCATAGGGCTCCTCTGACAGGGGAACTGCTGGGCTGGATAAACTCCGAACACCAGTCTCGTGACTTCAGGTCCCACCTCCTATGCGATGCTCAGAGCTGTCTCCGGGGAGCAGCGGGGTTTGCCCAAGGGCAGGGGACACCGACACTCACTGCTCCCACTGGGTTTTGTTGCAGTCGAACGACCACTTAAGCCTGATGTACATCCACGTGTTCTCGGCCTATTTTGGGCTCACCGTGGCCTGGTGCCTCTCAAGACCTCTGCCCAAGGAAGTGGAGGAGAGACACCAGAGGGCAGTAAGCCCCGGTTTGTTTGCCATGCTGGGTAAGGACAAGGTGGTGGGCGGTTTCACACCCGGACTGAGCAGGTGGCTCCAAAGAGCTCTGCAGAAAACTTCTCTGGGTCACCAACCTGCCTGGGGCGTCTGAAGCCCGTCTACCATGACCTGTTTCCCCACGTGGTGTCCATGAACTCAGACCTTTGCCTGAGGCCTTCCACTCTGGGGTCCTCTCCTCATCCTTCTCCAACTGAGAGGAGACACTCCCTACATTTAAATTTAAATAAGTTTATCCAACCTGTTCATCCTCAACTGAAAGGAGGGAATTGGAGGAGTGACGAAAGCCGAAAGCCAGGTCTCCCCCACACTGAGGTGGAGGAAGGATGGGGGAGGGGAACAGAGGAGCAACCGTGGTGTGCTTGGAGAAGCTGCAGTGAAGAGGCTGAACTCAGACCGCTGGGGAGAGGCTTAGAGGAAGTCAGCCAGTGCGCTTGACAGCAGGCAAATGAAGGTCAGGCCGTGGGGCTGAATGAAAGCAGCATGTTAATTTTTTGAAATAAGCATTTGGCCATCACAAGGCCAGGGTCAGGAGGCCTGGGGTTTGGCGATCTGAAATCTCAGGGCCTTAGTCTCCTTGCCTGTGAAGTAGGTTAGCGGGGCCCCACCGACTTTAGATTTCAGAAAGAACATGACGTGCCCAAAGTCACACAGCGAGAGAGTGACGAAGCTGAGATTTGCCAGCCCCGGGAGTCTCTGTCTGAAGTCCGCAGGGGCTCGGGCTCTGGGGCAGGAATGCTGGTTCTGGCCAATGACCGTCTATGCCCCCCAGGTACCCTCTGCTTGTGGATGTTCTGGCCAAGTTTCAACTCCATCCTGCTAACAGGAGATGAAAGGAAGAAAGCCATATTGAACACCTACTACGCTCTTGCAGCCAGCACAGTAATGGCCATCTCCATGTCAGCCTTGGCTCACCCCCGAGGAAAGATCAACATGGTGAGGAGAGGGGCTGCTCCTTGGGCAGCACTTGGGTCTTCTAGGCCCCGCACACATGTTTACACCTGCTCCCCGGAGCACCGGCCCCGTGGTTGGGGAAAGTGCATGCTTGGTGACGGAGCCTTGTGTCCTGTGCCATGGAGCGTGAGGAAGAGCACTGCGTTGTAAAATGGGCACTAGAGCTTGGGAGACTGTGCACTGATCAAAGGCTTGCTGGCAGGGGTGGGGTGGGGGGGATGGGGGGGATTTAGTCATCAGCGTTGACACCTCACAGACCCGGGTTTGAACCCCGTTTCTGCTAGTTACTAAAGCCAGCCCCCATGAGCAAGAGTCAGCAGAGAAAAACTAGAACAGAATTAGTCAACTTCCCCCTTACCCCAAGAAATTTTGAGATTGGAATGATAAAAATCAGAAGTAAAGAAGTATGTTAACCTGGCTACGTGGACCTGGTGAAGCCACTTGAATTTTGTACGTCAAGTGCTTTCTATGGAAAAAGTGCTGGGCGAACATTAGCTGCTGCTATCAATGGAGCTGGGAGACCACGTGTGAGTTCTGGGGTCGGGGGGAGATGGTGAGAGTGCAGAGTGAAAGAGAAAACAAGTTCCTGTGATGATCAGGGCTGGGGGTCAGCCAGCCAGAGGGGGCAGGGAAAAGTCCAGACAGACGGTGGGGCCTGGAGTGGAGAGAATGTGGCTGTGGATGGCAGGTTAACGGTGCTAAGGGGAGGTGGGTGTCCCCACAAGGGAGTTCCGTGGTGACAAGGAGTCTAGGATCAGATAACATCGGGCCATCCAGGGAGGCAGGTTTGGCCAGCGGGCCGGGGAAGCCCAGAGGCTGGTCGGAGGGCCCAGGCTCCTGGACCCGGTCAGAGTTGAGTGGGGCAGGGGTGAGCAGCGTGAGAGGGGGCAAGGCCCAGTTCTGCAGGGGCGAAGGGCACAGCAGAGATGTGATTCTGGACCCAGCGTGTTGGGTTCAGTCGTGCAGAGTGGCATAGGCACCAAGTAGCCAATAAATATAACAAAAACAGATTAACTATGGCTTTTATTTCTTGAGCATTAACTTGCATTCCATGCCAGGCACTGGGTTAAGGGTTTCATGTGTGGTAACTCATTTAGTTCTCACAATAACTGTATTAAGCAGGTGTGACCCCAACCCCCTTCTTCCGGAGGAACATTGAAGTGTTGGGCTGTGCAAAGCCCAAGCACCCACCCCCAATGAGTGTGAGGGCGGCCGAGTGCCAAGGAATGATTCCTTTGAGCCGATTCCCTAAATGCCTCCCAACAGGGCGCCTGCCCCCTGAGCCCGAGAAGTGGGGTGAGATAAGGCCGTGGACACAGGCCAGGTAGTCTCAGCAGAGGGGAGTGGCTGGTTTCAGGACCACTGGAGCAGGGAGCACATTACAGGGTTGCCTTACTACCAGCTGGATGAAGAGCTTCGGGCAAGGTGCTGTCCCGTCTGTGCCTCACTGCATTCACCCACAGGCTGTTGCTTTGCAGACTCACATCCACAATGCAGTGCTGGCGGGAGGTGTGGCTATGAGTATCCCGGGTCACCAGATTCCAGAGCCTTGGATTGCCATGGTGCTGGGGCTTACGGCTGGGCTGATCTCCATCGGGGGAGCCAAGTGCCTGCCGGTAAGGAGCTGGGCGACTAACACCATCTGCCTTGTCTTAGACCAGAAGGACCCTGGAACCACGGCGGGCCACCATATGGTACTATGGGCTGCATTAGACAGGTGCTGGCGCTCTCTCCATTTGGCTTCAAGGTTTGGGGGAGGGACCGACCCAGGGTGGATGGTGCATATGTTAGGATCTGGGGAGCCAGTGACAGAACCCATTCAAGCTTGCTTAGACAGAAGGGAGAGTTTGTTACAAGGCCATTGGGATGTCAGGAAACCCAAGGACTGGGGTGCTGCTGGGGCTCGGGAATGGCTGGCACCAGGGATGGCAGAGTATGGTGGGGAGCCCAAGGAATCCTTCATCTTCTTCTTTCTTTGTTTCACCTGAATATTTGCTTCATTCTCTCTGTAGACTTCCTTTCTGTTCTACTGCTATTCCACAGGGTAGAACGTAGTCTGTCTCTTCAAGAAAGCAGCTGGGTGGTGTCTCTTGGCCCAGATTTCAAGTTCTTCGAACAAGGGGCTCATTGGTCTAACTTAGGTCATGTGCCCACCTTTGGCTGGGGTGGGGGTGGGGCATGTCGTACATATATGGCTGCTGCCCATGAACCATGAGAACGGGGGGCGGGGAGGGCAGCACCCGGAAGAAAGATGGGCAGGACCCAGAGCCAGGTCATGTCCACTTCTGATTGTTGAGCTCTTCTAAGTGGATGGATTTTTCTTCCTGCAATATTCGACAGGCACGGATGATCTCCAAACACTTTATTATAGCCAGTTTGTTATGACACGCTTCTAAGAGAAATATTTAGGAATGACAAGTCTTCATGGGTTTGAAGGCTTGGTAGGAAGCAGAGGGGTCACTCCCGGCGGCACAGGAAGCTACCTTTGGTTGAAGTGGATATCGAGGGAGGCAGTTTCAGCTCCAGGAGGAACTCACCGACGGTTTGGTTGGAGCAGAGATGGGGCAGTCTGCTTTCCATCTCACTGAGAACAGATGTCTTTTATCTCCTCTGGCTTTGCGGCCCTGTAATGAAAGTGGGGACGTGCACAGCAAAAAATGCGTAAGTTACCACCAGGCTCAGAGTCCGCTGTTTTCTCCGCTTCAGTTTCCTGACTCTATCGCCGGGGGAGTGATTCAAACATGATTCAAGCCCTGGCCAGTGTGGCTCAATGGGTTGGAACATTGTCCCATAAATCAAAAGGTTGCAGGTTTGATTCCTGGTCAGGGCACATGCTTACGTTGCAGGTTCGGTCCCCTGTTGGGGTGAGTACAAGAGGCAACTGATCGATGTTTTTCTCTTGCATTGATGCTCCTCTCCTTCTCTCCCTCCTTTCCCCTCTTTCTAAAATCAATAAGCATGATCTTGGGTGAGATGTTTTTAAAAAAGATAATTAATTTATTCATTCACTCACTCACTCATTCATGCATGCATTCATTCATCACATATGTTTTAACCTCTACCCTACTTCCCAAGCTATTGTGTAGTGAATACAAATTGATAAATAAGCACAACTCAGAGTGATAACTGCTCCAGGAGCACATCTAAGCCAACCTGAGATGGGTCAGGAAATTCTCCCCAGAGCAGAGGATGCCTCAGCTGAGCATTGACAGATAACTCACATCAGCCAGACACAGAAAGGGGAAATGTACTCCAGGCAGAAGGAACAGCGTGTTCAAAGGCTCGACAGTGAGAAGACCCTGTGGCCCAAACGGGGAACAGGAAGACATTCTCATGACTGAAGCACTGAGTTCACCTGAGAGCATGGTGGGACCAGAGTCTGGAGAGAGGGCAGGCGCTCAGGTGTATCTATCTCCTGAGCTAGTCAAGGGGTCTGGAGTTGTATTTGGAAGACTGTGGGGAGCCTAAGGCAGGAACTAGCCCGATCAATGCACATTTGAACCCACATCTGTTGGCTCCTGGCCATCTGGGAGGCCAAGTGGTGAGGTGGAGGAGCATTGAATGGGAGTCCGAAGGTATGGTCAGATTCTTTTCTTCTGATTTTTATTCTACTCAGCCGTGTTGTCTTTGGGATGGCAGGTAGGTTGGGGCTAGAGCAGGAGACCTCGATTACTCCTGGGGACAACTGACATTACCTGGAGACATTCTTGGTTGACACACTAGTCTGGGGGTGCTACTGGCATCCGGAGGGTACAGGCCAAGGATGCTGCTAAACATCCTACAATGCACAGGACAGCCCCCCTCATATCACAGAAGTATAGCCCGAAATGTGAGTAGTGCCTGGGCTGGATTCTTGCTTCTCAGATTGCGGTCTGTGGGCTAGCAGCACTGGCATTCCCTGGGGCTTTGCTGGAAATGCAGAATCTCAGGCCCCAAAGCTGCTAAATCTGACTCTGTAGTTTAACCAGCTCCCCAGGTGATGTGAGCGTGCAGTCAAATCTGAGAAGTGCTTCTTTGGGTGATCCCTGAAGTCCATCTCCTTTTGGTGGCCCTGGGATGCCAAGGATCTGTGGAAAGGGTGGGTAGGAAATGCCAGTCTCACATGTAAATCTGTTTATAATGACGTTTGTCCCCCAGGTGTGTTTTGACCACTTACTGGGCATCCATGACACTTGCGGCGTGCACTACACGTTTGGCCTGCCGGGTCTGCTTGGAGGGATCGCCTACATCGTTCTGATGAT
This sequence comes from Phyllostomus discolor, assembly GCF_004126475.2. NCBI lineage: Eukaryota > Metazoa > Chordata > Mammalia > Chiroptera > Phyllostomidae > Phyllostomus > Phyllostomus discolor. Next base: position 15,894,134 of record NC_040907.2, on the reverse strand, counting down.
GCAAGAGACAAGCTGGATCATGACTTCCGTGTGAGTTGCTTGCCTCACCTTCTTCATACCCCCACCTAACTCAGGAAGAAATGTGCCCAGAGCCCCTAGCTGGAGGGCATGCATTCGGGGCCAGGTACTCAGAGACCACAGTCACTGTGTGTTGGCCAATATTGTTCAGAAATTCTGCCTGGCCCCTACCTTGTGTGGGGTCACCACCTCTTCAGGCCACTTCTTTCCGAGAGGGAAGCCCGGGTGCAAGGCAGAGGCAGATAGTGTTGAGGTTCCCCAAAAGCAGACAGAGCAGGGCAATCAGGCCCAAGCCAGTTGAGCCCAGTTTTCAACCTCGGATGGTGGAGGTCATGGTGAGGAGTGTGCCGGGGAGTCAGGCTCGTCTTGACCTCTCACTAGCGGGGCGTGCTACCTAACTCCTCTGGGCTTCAGTCACCCAGTTGTGAGTGAAGGTCACTAGCTCCTCGCACACGGTTGTTGGCGGCTGCCTGAGCCCGGGAGCCATGGGGTTAAGAGGATTTAATAAGTTAATTCAGGAAAGTACTAGGTACTCTCCCAAAGCACTGGCAAAAGATTCAAAATCTCTAGAAAAATTGCATGCGCCGAATTCTGCTCATGGGCTGCTGACCCGGAAGGTCTGGACCGCTTGTCCTTCCAGACCCCAAGCTCTGTGACTCTGTGGCTCTCCCAGAGCAGTGGTTCCCAAAGCATCAGCATCCCCTGGGAACTGGTTAGAAGTGCAGATTCTGATATCAGGGGAGTCACTTTGTAAAGCATGTGATTGCCCAACCACTGTGCTGTGCACCTGAAACTAATAGAAGGTAACCTTGAATGTAAACTGTGATTGAAAAGCGAGCACCAAGTAGACCAATTGTAGAATCCAAGAAAACACAGTTAAAACAACATTCCATTGTGTGAGTACAGCACAATTTATTGATCCATTATTGCTGACCATTTGGGTAGTTTCTAGTTTGGAACTATTATGGACATTCTAGTATTGCTGCTATGAACATTCTAATGCTTTTTAGGGGCACATATGGGTAGCTCTTCTAGGGAATGTGTGCCTAGAAGGAGAATTCCCGGGCCGTGCAGCACTCACGCACCCACTTCAGTGGGCACGACCAGCTCTCCGCTGTGGTTGGCGCCGATGTGCCCACGCGAGTCCCCTGTACCCAGGTGTTCTCTCACACGCCATGGTTCCTTCCTCCACGTGTCAGCCATGTGACCATCAAACTCGCCGTTTGGATTATGATTTCCCTACTGATGAAGTGGAGCACTTTCCATAGGCTTTTAGGGCATTCGAACGTTTTTTTCTTTTGAAATGTCTATTCAAGTTCTTCTGCCCGTTTTTCTATTGCGTCCTTTGTGTTTTTCTTATGGATTTGTAGGAAGTCTTTATATGTTCTGAATATAGACCCTTGGTCAGATACATGTGTTGTGAATACCTTCTTCCACTTTGTGGGTTACCTTTCACTTTCTTAAGGGTGTCTTTTGGTGAACAGCTGTGAATTTTAAAGTAGTCCAATTTACCATTATTCTCTTTATGTTTAGCTCTTGTATGCCCCGTGTAAGAAATCTCTGTCTACTGCAAGGTCATGTAAATGTCCTCCTAGGGCTGCCCACTTGTTTTAAGTGAAGCCCCAGGCTTGCCTTGAAGGAGTGCGAACAGTGGGGCATGTTCAAGGGGAGCACGCAGGGAAGATGGGTCTGATAACCGAACGGCGCCCCTCCTTGACGTGATCTTCAGTTGCCTAATGAGGAAACTCTGGGCTCTAAGCAGTTAAGTGACCTTCCCAGGGTCACGTAACTAGTGACAGAACTGGGACTTGAACTTGGTTTTTCTAACTCCTGGTCTAGTTCATTATCCATGGGCTCTGAGGATGAAAGTAAGCCAAATAGGATCTTGGCATTGCCCCCTCCCTTCCTTCATGTCAGCATGGCTTTGCAGGAAAGTGACAGGGAAATGTACCACCAGGAAGAGAATATCATTTTCCTGATGGCCCTTCCTGACAGTGTCACTGTTCATGCAAGCAGTGCTTTTTGTCACCATGACATCTGCCGCCTGATACCTGAATGTGACCATCTTTGCTTTGTCATTTCTAGCTTCCACCAGATGCTCATCAGCAGCGGGACACTCGGCTTGTACATGGCCATGGGTCTGGCATCTGGTCTCCTGACAGGTCAGTGGGGCATACCCTCCCACCAGGGCCCAGGCACAGGGCCCGGATTGTGCGTGCACCCGCCCCCTGGCTGGAGGTGGATAAGCCCATCCCGTCCCCTGCAAACCCACTTCCTCCGCTCCAGCTAAATGACACAAGGGCTCAGACTTTGATGAACAAACAAACAAACAAACAAACACAGAATCACATCATTTTAGAAATGGAAAGGTCCTCAAGGTCACTGCAATAGGTGTGGACTCTGAGGACCAGGGAAAGGAAGAGACTGTGCTAAGGTTATAAACAGGAGTTTGTGGTGGCATTGCAGCCCCTTAGGGCCAGGGCTGGTGATTTCACTCAGTTTTGTACAGAAGGCCAAGGGAATTCTTATGCCAAAAATGCTTACCTTTTATTCCCCAAGGATGTCCATAAGAGTATGTGGTTCAACAAATATTTATTCAATATCTACTATGAGCCAGACACTATTCTTAGGCACTAGGGACACAGCAATGAATAAAACAATTCCCTGATTACATGGAGCTGACATTCTATTTGACAACACACAGACAAATAAATGCATACTGTATAAGAGGGTAATGAGTGCTCTGAAGAGAAATAAATCGGGGTGAGAGAACCAGAGTCAGTGTGAGGGTGGGCTGCTCCTCTGGAAGGGGGGTAAGGGGAGGCCTGTCTAGTCAGTGGACCTTTAAGCAGAGACCTGAATGGAGAGAAGGAGGGAGACCTACGACGAGCTCATGTTAGAGAACAGCAGTCTACGAGAAGGAACAGCAAGTGCGAAGGCCCTGAGGCCGGAGCGTGCTCTGTATGTCTGGGGAGCGACAGAGGAGGTCAGTGTAGCTGACGTGTGTGGAGGGAGGGGGAGAGTGGCAGTGGTTGAGAACAGAGTGGGAGCAAGGCGCCAGGTCACTCTGAAAGACAGAAAGCCACTGGAGACCGTTAAACAGAGGACTGAAGTCGGTTTTTGCTCCTACAATATGACAGAACAGCAGCTAATCTTGAGGTGTTACTAATTTGCCAATCTTATATGCCAGGTGAAAATATGCATCCTGTTCAGAAATGCTGACTTTCGTTCTATAAGTGAGCAGCTCTTCTTGACTAGGCGCTCCTATATTGTCTCCCTAAACGGGGGGGGGGGGGGGGGGGGGGCGCGGCAGAGGGTAGACACCAAACAAGAGGCAAAATAGCGTGGACAGATACTAATGAGTCATGTGGCATCGAATCACTTTACTTTCTCTGGGCTTGGCTAGCTTCCCTGTACAGTGAAAAGGTTATGGTAACTAATCATTTGGCTTCCTTTCAGCTCTAAAATATATATGAAGGTACTTTTTGGAGCTACCTGGGTAATTTTAGAGAGTGAGATTGTCTAAAACACCCTTATGCACCACCTGGCCTGAGCTTTTGACAGAGGCAGAGGTGGTTAATTAAGAACAGATGAATGAAGAAAGAAAAAAACACAAAAGAGAAAAACAACAACAACAACAACAAAAAAAACACACACAATCGTGGAAACAAAAAGCGAAAATGCCTTCCTCCATAAGTTCACATTCTATCCTGGGTAGGGCTGTCAGATTGAGCAAATGAAAGTATAAGGTAGTCATTTTTTTAAATTCAAAATTAGCTGAGCATCTTGTATTTTATCCGGCAACCCTATACCTGGGTTCTTTCATCATTCACTGTTAGTCACTCTGTTACCCAAGTAACACTGACTTACACTGTCTTATAAAGGACCTGGGGGCAGGGGAGTTCCTTATACTTAAGAGAAGAGTGGAAATGACACCTATATTATTCCCTTAAGAGTTAAAACCAATGAGCTTTCTTCCTTGCATGTTGCTTTGGGCATGAGGGAACTGGTGATTAAAAAGAACTGGGACAACAAAAGGGGAACGTGGCCCCCAAGCAGCCAAAATGGCCCCAAATTGCCCCACGAAAGCCAAGCACTGCACTGGTCAGGAGACCCCATCGCCGGAGGCCTGTCTCTGCTGTTGAAGGGACAGTCCCATCAGGCGTAGTTGTTGGGTTTCCGGTTCAGGAAGACTGGAAACAGCAGGTTGGAGGCGGGTCGGTTCCAGGAGGTAAGGCACACTGGGATGTCAGAAGTAAGAGCATACAGCCTCACAGAGGAAGAGACATTCTTGAAATCAGACACAAGAACACAAAAAGCTTGGCCTGCAGACGAGCAGGCCAATAACCCTCCACAGCTACACACCTGCTCTGCATTTTACAGAAATTTCATTGGTTGGTGTTCCCAGCAATGGTTCAAAAAGTCTAAATGTGTTCAGTGATGATTCACAGGGCAAGAAATGCACTGTGGATTTATGTATCCAGATGGATTTTCATTAGTGATATGTAAGCCTCATCTATCTGGAAAATCCACGTAGGCGATAGAGATCATTTCTGAGTAATTCTGGGTAATTGCACCTTACCTGCCAATATCAGCTAAAGGCATGCACGATAAAAAGAAAATATGGATATGTGCGTGCCTACTCTTGCCAGTCTTACCATTGAATACACTGGGACCGATCATCGTTAACAATACACCGATAAATCTATGAACGGCACTTCCCTGCTTCATGGGAAAGGTGATCTGTCCTTTCATGCATCCTGGGAAATTCGGCAGATTTTGTGCAGCTGGGGGAATCCATAGAGCCAAGCTCTCTGGGCAGAGGCTGGACAGGCAAAAATTACAGGCACCAAAGCAAACTGTCGTGAACTACTTTCCTAACTACACAAGTGGGATCTGAAGCTGCAGTTGGCAGGAATTTATTGGACCTACAAGGGTGCCCACCTTGAGCGGCTCTCCATGGTAGTTCTCACGTTTGAAATGGAGAAGCTGGTAAGTGGGGGCATCGTGGGATAGGACGGCTCTATTCCATCTGGGAGAGCGTGTCGCATCCATGGTTACCCTACACCTCTCAGTGCAACCTCGGTCTTTCAGAAATAATTGCTCTTGCCAGTTCCTGTCAAAAGGTGTCTATGGAATTAATGAAGCGAGTCCAGGAAGAACAGTGCTTCGATGCATCTGTCTCCTGGTCGTGGAAGAAAACAGGATTTCTGTTGAGGCACCATAGTTGACATAGGGTATTTTGATTAATTTTGAGATAAACAAATGCAGTGCCCCCAGTGTTGAACCTTTACTTATGAATTTGCACAGGTTTACTCTTAAACGTCAGAATATGGAGAGCATCTCACGTGGCTAAATATTTTGATGACCAGGCTTTCTGGGAGGTAAGATATTTTTTCACCTATTAATGTCATAGATTTTTGAGTGAATGAACTTAAAAAGATATCTGGGCCCACAGGTCCATTTGGTGTTTACAAGAGTAAAGTAAAAACACGTGAAAATGAAGTAAAGTAAAAACATGGGAGGAGCAAATCCATGGTGTGCACGTGGTGGGGGGAGGGCAGGGAGGCGGTAAAAGCTACCATTTCCCTGATGCCTCAGAGTCGTGGAAGGCCAGGCATAAGAGAACGGACTCCTGCCACACTTCTCTCCACCTGGAGTCATCGGAGTGGGCACACAGTTTGATGTGAAGGTGCTAGAATCCTGAACGCAAGAGCCAGAGGACTGCTGAGACCAGAGGGTCTAATCCCCTTGTTTGACAGACGCTCAGAGTGGAGCCAGGACTCACTGAGTTCTCATCGAGCAGCAGAACTGAATCTAGAACAACTCTTACAAATCACAGCTGGTGGACACAAGGAAACTTGTAGCACAGAGGTCTGGGGTCATTTAGCCAGGGACACAGAGCTCAAACAAGTCACCTGGACTGAGAGTGTCTGTGTTACATTGTAGCATTTGTTGTTGTGACTGGGCTAGACACGTCACCCCACTGCCCTCCTTTCTTTGACCTGCACTCGCAGTTCACAGAGCACTCTGACGTCACCCCAGGTAATCTCCCAATCGAAGCCGAGGTCAGCTGGGCAAGCAGGGAGCAGCTATACTGCCTGTTACAGATGGCAGGCTGGGGCCAAGAGAGGCCGGGCTGATGCCCAGCATCATACTTTGCGGGTGGCAGAGGCACGACCCAGAAGCAGGCCTTCGGAGTCCCAGGCCAATCTGTACTCTGAGCTCTGACGGGACAGAGAGCCATCTTCACGGTGGGCCTGGGCCTTCGGGTCTGTGGGGGCAAAACAGAGAGAACCTGCAGAGAGAGCCTGCCTCTTCTCTCCTTCCTTGTCTCTTCCCTCGTCTTCTTCTTCAGACAGTTTCATGAGGTATAAAAGGCAATGAACTACACATATTTCAAGTCTACAACTTGATACATTGACATCTATTCTACACCCGTGAAAACCATGAAGACAGTCAAGATAACAAACATATTTTATCACCACCAGACATTTTCCCTCGCGTCTTTGGAGCTACTCCCTTCCCACCCCACCCCATCCCACTCCCAGGCAGCCACTGACCTGCTTTCCGTCTCTATGGACCACTTTGCATTTTCTACAAACTGATATAGATGGAACCACACGGTATATACTCTTCTTCATCTGGCTTCTTTCGCTCCGCATTACTCGGAGAGCCATCCACGTCGTGGTGTGTGGCCTGCCTCCTCTTGCTCGAGCTGCTCTCTGCAGTCGTCGGGCCCGGCAGCCAGTCTCTTCCAGCGCCCTGCGAGTGTTCTTACCCTTCCAGCAGAGAAGCTGGGCGATTTAGTGAAAGGACTCAGAAAACTGGTTTAATCCACCCATTCGTTCCACAAGTATTAATTGAGCAACTATTATGTAAATACCAAGCACTCTGCTAACCAACCAGGGGTCAGGACACATATCAGGACAAATAACCACAATCAGGACAAATACCCAGCTCAGTTACTTGAGTGGTGATACATCTTTGCTGAACCAGTAAAGGAAACCCGGGGCACCCCACCTAACACTAGCCCCTGCAGCCACAGAGGGCGTACCAGAAATGAGTGGTCCTGGATGCCAGCCACCGCTCTACAAGGAATCCAGGAGGCAAGTTCCTCACCCCCTCTCACTGGTAAAGTAAGAATAGTAATCTTTGTCCTCCCTCACTGGGTTGTTTGAAGATCAAAGGAGATAATGACATCTGTAACTACAACACACTGGGTAAATTGCAAACCCCCATATGAATGTGAAAGTTTATTACTAGGTGTTTAGTCAAACACGAAGGAATGCGTAAGCATACTAGCTGTCATTATTTTTTGCAAGCCTACTGTTTCCATTTTTGTGCTAGATGCTTTTAACATTCTCTGATCTTATCTTTGCAACAACCCTGCGCAAGAGTGTTTCCATCTTAAAGACCAGGAGTAACTCATCCAGAATGACAGCAAGTGGAACGGGAGGAATTTGGACTGGTATCCATTTGGCCCCAAGGACACAGTGCGTGTGTGGAGGGAGGGGGACACCTACTGGAGAACTATTTCTGCCCCTACCCCATCTCCTGATTTCCTTTCTTACAGCCGAGTATAAGCATTTATTCAGCAGTCTAGCCCTTACATCTTACACTTGAAAAGCCAAGTATCCATTACAGAAGACAGAATTTAAAAGTCCCAAAGCTGATAAATCCAGGAGTGATTTTTTTCTTGTAAATGATCCAGAAACACACTCCAAACATTACTGAATGCCCTTCTTGCATTTTACAGAACCAGACTTCTTCTGGGGGGCAGAAGGGACGCACCTGTCCCAGGCTGTCCGGGCCACGCCTGGCGCTCGCCGGGATGGGGCACCCACCTCACCTGGGACGGTTCTGGCAAGAGGCCTTGTTCACTCCCTAATTCCATCAGATGAGTTACCTAAAATGTGACAGAGCCCTCGTGTGGAGTGCTGGAGAGACAGCTCCATGTAAAATAGGGTTGTAGGTCTCAAGGAGCTGCATCCATGAATTCTCTGTCTTCCTATAGATTGCAATGATCCTAACCCATGTGCTGCTTTACAAAAATTCAGTTCACAACACAGTTTTTCCTGTGCTTTCACTAAGAGAATAAGTTGCTTCCTTCAACTCTTTATTTCAGTTTAGTAAACCAGGGATTTTATTTCTTGCTTTCCGAGAGCTCGAGGGCCCACTGATATCCACTTGTGAAAATGAACTCCACAGCGAACCTTTCTGAAGAGAGAAACTGTTTTCGCAGGACTACCGTGGCTCAGCTGCTGCTCTGAGTGTTGTTTGTGTGGGGGTATAAACAGAGAAACTGCGGCTTTGACCACTTGGAAGGACTGGCTCTTTCCATGTGCGCAGCTCTTCCTGTTAAGGACTAGAAGAGTGATTCTGGCAGCAGCTGCTTGAAGAACCAGAGGAGGAGGAGGTCATGAGCTTGGGGAGGTCAGGGAGAACGGAACACTGAGAGTTGTGTTGGATTTGGCCAAGCGACAGGAAGCGAAAGGCATTACGAGGGGAACGTTGAGAGCGAGAGCAACCTGGCTCAGCAGAGAGTGGGCGAAGAGCAGGAGGAAGGATGGCTAGAGCCCCCTGAAGCATCCGTTCGGGCAACTGGGAGCTCCCACAGGTTTCCGTGGGGGAAACTATGCGATACCATGAATGTTCTAGAGTTCAGTGCAATGGTAGGATGAAGCTCACGAGCGGGACTCTGAAGTGACTGCCAGGTGCCGGAGACCCTCCGCTGGCTTCTGAATCAGTATTTGCAGTTTCTTTTTAAAGTAATGTTATTGCCGAGAAATATAACCACCACCACTGTTCTGGCACAAAACCATGACAAAATGTGTTAAGAGTGCCTCCTGCTGTTTTATGCAAAATTCTCAAAACCGAGGCTGGTCGCCCTGGTATCACCCCTGCTCCTGACTGAACAGAAACGTTCCACACACAGGAAGGGCCCAGCATATGCTCGCTCAGCCACAAGGAGAGCTCACTGTTCAGGCAGAGCGGGAAGACAGAGGAGGAGCCTGCCAGTGACTCTCGGCCTCTCGGAGAGGCCCAGTGCACGGAGCATTGTTTGGGAAGGCAGACCCGAATTCTAGACCTAGCTCACCCCTGGTAGGCTGGTGCCCACAGGCAAAGCGCTTTACTTCTCTGGGGCTCTGTTTCCTCATTTGTACAGTGAGATCAAAGTCCACATGCTGGATTCAGACAGATCTGGGTGCCGCCACCTCTAGCTTTGTGATCTCTCAGAGCGCCTGTCTCCCCATCTCTCAACTGGAGGCGATAATAGTGATGTCTCACTAGGTTGGGGTAAGGATTTAAAGGAGAGAAATGTGTGTGAAGTGTAAGCACACTGATCCGTAGGAAACACCCCACACATGTTTGCTACTCTGAGGTCCAGTTCTAGAATTCCGTGATCCGAACAACCTCATGAGCGGGGATGTTGTAATATGGCATAATTGAAGGATTCAGGATCTATTCAGCTTGCAGAAGACTCAAAGGAGACCTAAGAGCAATCTTCATACACTTAGAAAGCTGTCATGCAGAAGAAAAAAATATTTTTTCCATGCTTTTCCAAAGAATGTACCGAGGCCCAGTGGGTGTTGGGGTGTAAACGAGCAGTTTGAACTGTCTGGGAAATGCAGTGACTCCTTTAAATGGTAGTGAGTCCATCGTCACCAGAGGTGTTCAAATAAAGCCAGATGACTGTTTAGCAATGCTCCATGTGAAGAGCTATACAAAATGAGGTCTGTCTAGGAGCTCTTCCAGTTGATTTTATGAGACATGTGTGTCAATGTAAATTTCAGAAGATCAAGCCAGAATCAACATGTGTACACATTTTAAGAGTAGAGGGTTCATCTGTAATAAAATGTTTGCTTTGCTTTTACAGTTTCCTCATTTGGCTGTTGGATTTTAAGCAAAAGTATCCAAGAAAAACAAGGCCTGTTCCAAAACACAACAGCTTCCTTCTACTGTTGCCCATATTTGTGCATGTGTGTGTGTCTGACACACACTCGTTACTGCGGTCCCCTCGTGTATAACAAAATAAGGTCAGAGACAGATTTGGTATTTAAAATAAAGGACTAAGAACTTGTCTAAGTGGTAATTTCATAAGTTTTAAGTGAATGTTTGGTTTCATTAAAAATGATGCTACCAGTATTTCCTTGGGTGCAAGCAACGTAAAATTAAAATTTTGGTTAAATTTTCACAATTCTTAGATTTTTTTTTCATGCTTAATAAAGTATCCTACCCAGTTAACTCCTGTCTACAACCAGCAGAGCAGATAAAAAGCAGGGAAATTAAGAACTATTTTTTTAAGGTTTTGTTATTTATTTAGACAGAGGGGAAGGGAGGGAGAGAACATCAATGTGTGGTTGTCTCTTGTGTGCCCTCTGCTGGGGACCTGGCACGCAACCCAGCCACGTGCCCTGACTGGGAATTGAACCGGCCACCCTTCGGTTCACATGCCAGCACCCAATCCACTGAGCCACACCAGCCAGGGCAAAATTAAGAACTCGTTTATATTTAATCATGCAGATGTCATGCTTTTATTTCAGCAATTTCAAGGTAGCTCTTATTCCCTGAGCACAAGCGGAATTTAACTGTGGGGAAGGATGCTGTGGTCAGTTGTGGAGGTATACCGCATCAACGTTAAAACACTAGTGCATGACCTTCAGGAAATCATTTCAACTAGTTCCATGACCTTAAGGAAATCATTTGAATGTCCGTGGTCTCTCATCTGTAAAAAGAGAACGTGGCCTTCAGCCTCTAAGACCCCCTCCAATTCTCACATCCTATGGATCTAAAAACTCCCCGTGACCGATGTCTGTGGGATGACAGCAACCGCACCTCTTCCAGTAGCGCCCAGATGACCAGGCCGTATCCGAAGCTTACTGCAAACAGGGAGATAACTATGGTTGGCGTGGAAGAGAGATTAAGTCATGTGAGAGACATTTTGTGTTTAATGAAGGGCTAATTGTAGTAAGTTTTATGAAAGAAAACATTTCAAGCTGTAGGTCTGAAGAACACATATCCCCTAGTTAGCTAGTTCCTTAAAACAAAGAACCCCGTGTGCCGAGGTGGGGAGCCTGGGGGGTGACAGAGTTCCAAAGAGGAGCGCACTACGAGAATTCCCAGTACTTACTGTTGATAAATATAACTGACCTGGCTGGTCTGTTTTGAGCTTAGTGGTGGTTCGGTTCAGAGACACAATGAAACATGGGATCCAACTCATTATCAAACCAACAAAATTCGTCACCTGAGTACAGTGTCAAGGCCTTACGCTTTTCTTCTTTCCATCAGTGGTAGATGCGGAGTGACTGCGTGTCCCCGCCAGCACCATGTGCCACAGCCGAGTCATTACCACCTCCCCCGCCCTCGCCAGGTCAGTGGCACACAAGGGACACTTCTGAGGAGCCTGGTGGCTGGATCAGGAGCTGTTCTGTCCCGACACGCTCACTCACCCCCTGGGAGACCTTAACAGCTACTTACACTGAAATGTTTTCAGAATTTTTGGCACAACTGAAACAAAGTACGGTGAGAAGGAATTCTGACCACTGACATCTATAATAGCATAAACAATGAAAAAATAGACTCCTGGCCACTGAATAGTTTTTAAAAACAAGAAAATGTATTTCACTTAGTATTTGACACAGAAGAGCCCGCATTTAAACAAACACGTATCTTCGGGGCATTTCTGGACCCTGGATATGACGAATACTCATAAGGTACATCCACAATTTCTTTTGTAATTTATTTTTATTTTTACAAATTATACCATGATAAAACAATAAAAATTACTCGTGTGAAATATTTTTCAACATTTTATAAGTTACTCAAATGCATACCACAATAGATTTTTGTTGTTATTTAAATAGGGATCTCTCATGATTTTAGTATCACACAAATTGAAGCCGAGACTACACTCAGAAATAAGTTTAGGAAATGGCATTACAAAAATTGGTAGTAAAAAAAAAAAAACAAAAACAAGAAGAAAAACACCATGCAGGGCCGCTGTGCAGCAGTAGTAACCGGGTGCCTTCACTGCCACAGGTCTTCGGTGCGGCCGAACTTAAAAACCAGCCCTCTGTGAACAAAACGAGAAACATCACAGGACTGGCTGAGTTTGGAGAAAGACATGTGAGATTTGGACGCGTGGGAAACGAGCAACTAGGAGGAAGCGATGAGTTGTATGAAAACAACCAGGGGCCGTATTCGAACAGAAACTGATCACTCTGAGGCAGTAAATTCTCCCCTTGTGCCCAGCTGCGCTCCTTATCACCAGCCTCCCCACATCCTTACCTGGGAGTATGGGGGACATATGTCACCCTTAAAAAGTTAATCAGTGCTTTTAGTATGTAACCATTATACGTCTGACTTTTATCAAATTCATTCAACAAACCTTTTCTGAGCATCACGGTGCTAGGGCAGTCAAGGTAAGAATAAGATACAGTCCCTGCCCTGAGCTGCTCACATTCTTGACGACACCATGTGGTTAAGTATTGGGGGGGTAAAGGAGGTATATATACCAAATGTTAAGGGAGCACAGAAACACAGAGAATTCATCCTGCCTGAAGGTTTCAGAAAAGGATGTACAGAGGTGGTGATAGGAGACAAGCTCTGGCTAAGCGGAAATTCAAACGGGACGCCGGTGTGTACCGGAACCAGTGGAGAGGTGAAGATGTTTCAGGAGCCGGAAACGGTACATCAAAAGGCAAAGTGGAATAACAGACCACGGGGCCTCAGGAAAAGCCCAGGAGATCAACGTGTCAGGAACAGGCCCTCACAGGACTTCCAGTCCAGGGTTTAGGTGGAGATATATCTATAGTTGTCTTCGAGCTTTTGATTTAAGAGGGGCAGGATCGCAATTATATGCATAAGAAGATATTCACATACATCTGAGGTGTAGCAGGAATCCAATACGGCTAGACTGTAGTTTAAGACACAACCAGGATATGGAATGAGATGGCCAGGATCTGGTAAACCAACTGACCAGTGTGGAAAATTGCCTACAGGGGCCTTCGGTGCCTTAAATGAGCCAAGAAGACAGGCGCCAGTCCTAGCTGGTGTGGCTCAGTGGATCGAGTGTGAGCCCGCAAACCGAAGGGCCACTGGTTCAATTCCCAGTCAGGGCGCATGCCTGAGTTGTGGGCCAGGCCCCCAGTAGGGGGCGCTTTGGAGACAACCACACACTGATGTTTCTCTCCTTCTCTTTCTCCTTCCCTTCCCCTCTCTAAAAAGAAAACGAAAGCAAGCAAGCAGGAGCCCGCTTCTATGTCCTACTAAAGGGGGCAAGCAGTAATCAGCCCCAGGCAGTGAGTGAGGTGGGGCTGTGCGGAGATGCACCCCCATGTAAAAGGAACAACTATTCGGCTCCAGTGGATTGCTTCTGGTGTGGGGCCCAGGGCTGCCAGATCTTCCAGTTTTTCAAGAAAAACCAAAAATTCAGATTTTTATGTAAAATCTCTCGATTTTTACATTTTAAATATCAGCTCAGTAAAAGAAAAAGTGCTGTAAGGCGCAATAAAACAGCCCTGGGGCAGGAGCCAGCTGGGCAACCACCGGTGCTGCTGCTCTCTTCCGTAGACAGCTCTGAGTTGTGACCATTTTAATACGGAAACTGACAGGGTGAGAGCTGTGTTTCAGAAGAAAAATTAACGACAACAACAAGAACTAGATCCGAGGGAAGGGAACCGCTGAGGAAGGGGTGATGGCAGCTGAAGGTAAACAATGGACACGGACAGAAGGAGGACGGGTTAGGGATGACTCAGGGGCAGACTCAACCGGGCTCGGCCGTGGGAAGTGGTGCGGCCTGGGAAGTGGTGCGACTGGGACACTGAAGACAGAGCAGAGGGTTCAGGGGCACGTGCTGGTTTTCACTCCGTTTTCTCTTCTGTTCTCCAACCACCAGCGTACACTCCCAGTTCAGTCCCCAGCCACAACCGTGCATTTAAAACAGGTTTCACAGGCCTTCGTAAAGGCAAACACTGCTTGCTTTTGACAGAACAAAAATGGAACCGGCAAGTCAGCCATAGTCTCTCTTGGAAGTACATTAATTTCTACTTATAAAGGATTTACACCTGAAAAGGTAATTTGATCTCTGCTCTACCAGTTAGTATGAGACCTACTGCTGCAAAACAAACACGCCCCCCCAACCCAGAACTGGTTACTGGGGGGCTCTACTCTCCAGACTGTTTAAAGAGACGCGGTGAACACGAGTCAACAGACGTAAACGGTGTTGAAGCTTCCTGGGCAAGCGCCAGTCCTTCCTGCACTGTCAGACGGTGTCCGCTGGTTGCACTGAATTATGATTTCCTTATAGTATTAAGATCTAATAAGTATAATGGTAACAAATGAGAAATTAACCAAACTTGTTGCATATAAGTTAATTATAACTAATCTGAAATCAGTGATTAGGTTCTAAGGTTTGTGAAATGTGTTAATTACTAAATGAACTTCTGTGTTTCTTCCCTCATTGGAAGAGATTAAAATTTCCCGCAAATCCTCCTCCTCAATCCTTTGTTCCTCCCTGCTGTGACAGAGTAACTTCTCTGCCAAAAGCATCTCAAAGTGGCACTTACCCTTTATCTCTGCCAGAGTAAATAATGATTAAAATAAAGAAGGCCGCTGTCGGTCTCTCTGCGGCTGCTTCTCAGTAACTCCCCTCCCCATCACCCCATCCTGAAGCCGTTCTTACTCCTGCCTCTGGCCCTGTTACTCTGCCTTCCTTCGCCTGAAGCTGCAGGGCACTGGGTTATTACCCTGACCATGCCCAACCCTGTGCAGATACTGGTGTGGTGAGCTCAGGAGGCCGGGGCCATCTTTGAAGGGGCTCACACCTGGTCCTGGCAGGTTAGATCTGTTGGTTAGAGTGTTGTCCTACTACGCCAAGGTTGCAGGTTTGATCCCCAGTCAGGGCACATCCATGAAGCAACCAATGAATACATAAATAAGTGGAACAACAAACTGATGTTTCTCTCTCTCTCTCTCAAGTCAGCTTTAAAATTCTCAAACCTCAACAAAGCAGCTTGAATGGAGAAGAAAAGCCTAAATATCAACACTGTCCCTCTCATAAACACAAGCTACATCACCCTACAAAATAATAAACTCACCCAAACTTTATTTCATAAGTTAGGAGGTAAGGTTTACCCATATTGTATTTTTCAAGTACAATGTTGCATTATTTAAAAAATAAATAAATAAAAAGGAAGGTAACAGAACTAATACTAAACAACTGGCTGGAGGCCCAGAAAAGGGAGAAAATGTCAAGTGAATTCATCCCAAATTTCAAATTTCAACATCATAGTTGCTAGAGTCTGGACCCTAGAGTCAATGCAAATTTAACCTTATGATGATCTCACACCAGCTGCCTAACCTCTCTGTGACTGCTTGCCGACATAGAGAATGGGGATAATAGGAGAGCCACCTTCAGAGTTGTCATAGGGATTAACTGAGAGCTTCTATGCAAAGCACTAACAATGGTGCCTTGCACATAATTGCTCGATAAACTTTGGTCATTATTATTTTCTGCATAAAATCAATGGCTTAAATATGTATTTTTTAATTCTTTTGAAGTTTCCCCACTAGTTTTAGGACACAAGGTATGACCCAAGAGGCTGTATATCTTGTACCATATAAGTGCACATTTTTCTTATTCCCAAACTGATTTTATAAAATTGAAAATGTTTGATGGTGAAATGGAGTAAGTGTGAATACCAACAGCTGACTACTACTGAAGAGCAACTATGAATCAACATTTCATGCATGGTTCAAGGGGACACGGGGCTTCTGTTTCCTTTTGGGGGTGGCAAAGGAGAGGGAAAGAAAAGTCCTCAAACAGGCTGTCCTAGAATACAGCAATTTTGAAAACTGCTTTGGATTAGGGACTTTTTTTGAAAATCTCTCCCCCAAAACACCGCTGTCTGGCGCGTGGAGCTGGCTGGTGGCCCCCCACCGTCAGCAACCTAGCCACGGAGTGGAGTCAGGGACTCCTGATGCAAAGTGAAAGGTCACCGGTCTGACCCTGGGCCAGGGTGCAGGCCTGGGCTGCAGGTTCCGACCGATGTCTCCCTCCCTCCCTTCCCTGCTCTCAAAAAATAAATAAATAAAATCTTAAAACAAAACAAAGAAAAACCTCCTGATGCACAGGACAAAAGTTTGGGGTTTTTGTTTTTGTTTTTTGTCTTTTTGGGTGTGAGCAGGTAGAAGGCTAAGGACAGAGGAGAAAGCGGGCCCTAAGCGTCCAGGAAAGAATAAACATCAGAGAAGATTATTAACAGAAGTATTAAGGTTTTTAGGGGTTTTATTAATCTTTTGTCATTCATCAGAAGGATGAAAACGTGTTAGGGCTTTTCCACTACACCTCAGAAATCACGTACAAATTCTAACGACACCAAGGACAGAAAGAACTATAAAATGCATCCAGAAACAAAGTTTTCAGGAGAAATGGTGTTGAATCAGCTTTTTCATTCAAAGCACCTGCTAGAAATACAGATTTAAAACGAACACTGTCCGTGTTACGTAACTAACCCTACACAAACCACAGTCCTTCATTAAGGGGAGGTGGCGGCCATTTCATTTTTGTAAAGAACTCCTGGTTCTTGAGCAGATCTCTCTTCAATTTATTTCCCTTTTAAATTTATTTTTAAGCAATGATTTTAGAGAGAAGAAGGGAGAGGGAGGGAGAGAGAAGGAACGGAGGGGTGGCGAAAAAGAAAGAAACATCTATTTGTATCCTTGCACATGCCCAGACCCAGGACTGAGCCTGCACCCCCGGCAGATCAGGGCGATGCTCTGACCAACCGAACTACCCGGCCAGGGCGGCGGTGGCAACTTTAAAAACCAATGTATGTTTCCAAGGTTGGCAGCAAACTAATCCACATATTAAAAATATCTTTCTCATGCTTCATATTTTACGACAATAACATGGGAGAGGGGCACTAGATGAGGGTAAATAAAGCAACTAAATACATAAATGACATAAAAGAAACTAGTAGAAAAAAGAATTTAAAAGAAAGATAGGATGAAAAATGCAAAACAAACTTACCCAAAAAAGATGAAGGCATTTTGGAAAAATACAGCAATTCCAGGGTACACTATGGCTTTTTCTGTTAAAAAAAAAATTAGAGGCTTATCATCTCAAAACATGTAGTTTCTGATACTGTGTTGAACATCAGTTCTAATATAATGACATTACTGGTGACCGCAGCTGGTCTATTAAATGACCTGATGCCTGTGACAGTGTCTAGTACGGACTTAGTAATTGCCAGACCCCTTCACTCATTTAGCAAGTACCTCCTGAGTGCACACTGGGTTCAGCACTGTTTGTTTAACGTGCTGAGGACACAGCTGAAAACAAAACAGGCAAATGTCTTTGCCTTCATGGAGCTAGACGAGAGAGAATAAACAAGGAGAAAAAAGATACAGGAAGTGCAGCAAATGATGGCACAGAGAATGATTTCATACAGGTGGCCAAAAGACTTCGTGAGGCGACCCTGACACATGGACAGGGAGGAAGTGCGGGCAGGGGCCACAGGGGTGCGGCAGGGATGGTCAAGTGGGCAACAGAGAGGAAGCAAGAGGCAGAGGAGAAACACGAGGGGCACGCTGGGTGAGGGGTCTGCAGGGCGTGCAGTCAGGGCAGGCAAGGGCTGGGATTTTTACCAGGTGAGGTGAGAGGCCGCTGGAGGGAAAGGTGACGGGAGCTGACACATTTTAACAGGGTCCCTCTGGCTGCGGTGCTGAGAGTAGACTAAGGGGCCACGGGGAGGAGCAGAAGCCTGTGCACAGTCTGTTTCGGGAAGTCAGGCCGGGGACTGTCACACACCGAACCAGGGTGCAAGCAAGGGGGAAGGTATAACGGGGTCCAATGTGAGGTCCATCAGAACAGGCTTTGCTGCTGGATTGCTGCGGAGTGGGGCGCAAGGGATCGGCTCCGACAGGCCATGACCCCCAGGGCTCTGGGGTGCACTTCTGGGGGGACAGAGTGGCTGAGACGGGCAAGGCTGCCAGAGGAACATTCTGTTCCGATTTAATCCTGAAGTTAAAATTCTCACACATTTCCACAACTGGCTGTCAATAATTGCTCACTAACTGATGAATCTAAGCATGATGAAGAGATGAACTGTCAACTTGTCCTCAGAACATTTTTTAATTATTCTGGTTTTTACCGGAACAGCTCCTTTGTGTAGGTCTTCACGACAAGACCACATTCTTCTACATTAAATAACTATTATCACTAGAATGGCTCATAGAGACCCTGAAGAAAGGGGACTTGATAAATTACAGATGTTACTAATGATTCTCCAAGCATAACCTGGCTCCAAAAGCCTTTTGAAAAAAATCTTAAAATTCTATGAGGTAAACATTTCCCTACAAAAAGGAACTCTGTAGCAGTTGTTGTATCTCAGTAAGAAAAATGATCAGTAATTGTATATTCATCTCTGAGCTCTTTTATGGTCTCAGTTTTCTACAATGAACAAGTATGTAACTGAAATGAAAGAGAAAGTAATTTCTTTCTTTTTAAGATATGATGGTAGCAAAGATTTTTTTGTTGCAACAAAAGAACTACTTACCATATTATGTCAAGTAGTTCTCTACTTAACATAAGTAGGGCTCCAAAATTTTATTTATAAAAGCAGGACTCCAAATTTTATTTATACTACAATTATAAGTACATAAAAAACAGAAGAGACCAAAGAAAACATGCCAAAATACTTAAGAGCAGTAAGATTATTACAGTTGTTGGGTTTTTTTTTTTTCAGTTCTTTCTATTCTACATTTTTGGCAACGTGGTTTTAATAATAAATTATACAGGGAGCACTTGAGATCTTGCTTCCTGGCATGCCTTCAATTTGGCTCAAATGCACCCTTGAAAAAATTCTCAAAAAAGTAAATAAAAATATAAATTTTTATAGAAGATATATTTTTTAAAGACTTTATTTTTAGAGAGGTGGAAGGGAGGGAAAAAGAGAAGGCCAGAAACATTGATGTGTGAGAGATACATTCATCAGTTGCCTCCTACATGCCCCCAACTGGGGACCTGGCCCACAACCCAGGCACGTGCCCTGACTGGGAACAGAACCTGCTACCTTTTGATTCACAGGCCGGCACTCAATCCACTGAGCCACACCAACCAGGGCAGAAAAAAATACAAATATTTTTAAATGCCTATCATTCCTAACAATAAAACTTAAATGATTCTAATAAAAGTTCAGGAAACTCATTTTAATTTTAATGGAATCACATTTTATTCAAAGAAGTAAAGGGTTAAATATGAGCTATATCAGATCTTTGCTGGTCCCGTTTTTATAAATCATTAATGTTGTAGTTTTACTCTGCTAAGCATAGTCAATTTCACTTGGAACAGTAAGTGGTTTTTCCTATTTTCCTGGTGTCCCTCAGGTGAAACTTCAGCCAAGAGTCTAAAGGCAGGCCTTTTCCTGAGCTTGTCTTAAGTGGGCCTCATACGGCAGATGCACATTAAATGTTAACTCATTTTTCTTTCTAAAAGGAGATCATATCATGATCAGGAAGGCTTATTAGCTCAATTAATTCCAATTCTAGGATATTAGAGCTTTCCATGGATATTACTCAGCAAGTCAAAGCCTGCCAAATAGCTGGAGAACATATATATTCTGCTTTTGAGGTTTTTGGAAGCCAAAGAAGAGCAAGGTTTGGAGCTGTGTCCCATTCCTTCCAGGCTCTAGATTAGAAGAAAAAACACAGAAGAGCGGGATACTAAAAGCATACCGAACAAAATAAAACACTGGTAGAGAGAGGGGAGTTCTCAGGCACAAATGCATTGCTAGTAGCTGGCCCAACTGCATGAAAAACGCTTTATTCTAAAATTACCAGCTTTAATGCTCAATTTCAGCATTCCATCGCAGTGACATACGAACTGTGCTCTCTCTTACCTTTAGCAACGTAACCACCAAAGAGAATCCACATGGACGCAATCAGAGAACCGAAGGCCAGCATGAAACCAATGAACAGCCATATGCGAGCACCTTAAAAGAATCAACATTTTACGGGGATTGTTTCTCATCATTCCGCAGCAGTCAGTTCAGTTAACTTTTCAAAAAGAAAACAAAGACCCAAAGAGAAAAAACGCAGAGTTGCCATTAGTCTAAAATAAGATGACCAGGAGATGTGCCGAGTATCTTCCAACAGCGCAGACACTGGCCTTTTCCTTGCCAGCTGGTCTGTGTGTTTTCATTGTCTGTATTTACTTCCCTAAATACGCACACCAGGAAAAACTGTTCTCCATCATCCAACAAAAATCTTACAAAGTATCTTTCACCATATTAACAGGCTCATTCTCCATATATTTTTAGAAACTGTGCTGCAAAATTTAAAGTCCTTCAAGAGAACTTTCAAACAAAAATATAGGTATACTTAACAAAAAATTAAATTCATATTCAGCGATATGTGAATCTAAACACTACCGTGTTTCGCTTTCCGGAAGTCAGGCAGCAAAATAAATTCAAATTTATTGCAGTTGGCTCTTAGGAAAGCTGTACTAAAATTTTGTTAATAGAAGAGGACTTAAATCACATTTTATAATATTTATGAAAATATGCTATAAAATAAATGGTATCGTTATACTGCCTAAAATGAATTCTGAGTTTATTTAATTAGCACAAATAAATTTTAATAAAAACACTGGCCCATTTAATGAAGCACTGCATACAGATGCTATATATAAGTTTCTGATTTCACATCCAAAACATAAAAGTGTTTATGAAATAAGTTGTTGCTCATAGATGTGATATTAAAACAAATAAAATTGTTTCTGAACCCCCAAAGCGACATTAGCTAACGCATTTTATTTAGAGGTGCAATGGCCACATTCTAGTCCTACCTCCGGCTATTACTGCCCTAGTACCAACACTAGTGGCTACCATTCACCCACTCCCTCAGTCTGCAAGGTTACGGTAGGTCGACGTTTCTGTACCTCTTCTACTTAAGTTCAGCTATGAAGAGCGAACCAAGAAGTCTGAGAACATCGACCAGAGCTGACAAGTAGTTTCTCCTGTTTCATTAAAAAACAAAAAGAAAAAACTTGCAATTTGCCCACATCCCAATTTATTTTTGTATAAATGTAATATTTGCAGTTTATCATTTAAATTGCTTAATAAATGTCCTCCCCCTAAAATCTGTGTGCAAACTGGACTCCAGGAAGTGGCGCCAGTGTCCAGTGCCCTGCCTGCCCCAGGCACGGGATGTGGCAATGCGGTCCAGGGGCCATAAGTTCCTCGGCTGAGGAGGAAGGGCCTGCATAAATCTAAGCACTGAAATTCTATTATTATGTTCAGCTTTAGAAGGTAAAAAAAGACAATCTAGCGACCGGGGTGCCCAGCCCCAGTGAGCACCTAAGGCTCCGCCCCCCCACCGTAACAAGAGCAACCAGACCGAGAAAAAAAAAAAAAAAGGAGAGAAAGGGGGGGGGGGGGGACAAAACCATGTTTTCAACAGAGCAAATCAGTCCCCCAGGACTCATCCTTTTGAGCGACCAAGAATTAGCCAATCTATCAGATGCGCAGTTCAAAACACTGGTGATCAGAAAGCTCACGGAACTGGTGGATTTTGGACGAAATTTAGATGAAAGAATGCAGAGTACCATAAAACAAATGCAGGAAGACACGCGGAGGAGAGCCAATAGTGAAAGGAAGGAATATGAGTCTCAAAACAATACAGTGGACCAGAAGGAAGATAGAATCAACCAAGCAGGAAAGCATGATGAAATAAGAATTCAAAAAATTGAGGAAAAGATTAAGAGCATCCAAGACACCTTTAAACGTTCCAATATCCGAATTATAGGGGTACCAGAATCGGAAGGGGAAAAGCAACAGATTGAGCACGTATTTGAACAAATAATAAAGGAGAACTTCCCCAATCTGGCAAAGGGAACAGTCTTCCAAGAAATCCAAGAAGCTCAGAGAGCCCCAAAGAAGTTGGACCCAAGAAGAAACACATCAAGGCACATCATAATTACATTAGCCAAGGTAAAAACGAAGGAGAGAATCCTAGAAGCAGCAAGAGGTAAGGGGACAGTCACCTACAAAGGAGTTCCCATCAGACTGTCAGCTGATTTCTCCAAAGAGACCTTACAGGCAAGAAGGGGCTGGAAAGAAATATTCCAAGTCATGAAAGACAAGGGCCTACATCCCAGATTGCTCTATCCAGCAAAGCTCTCATTTAGAATGGAAGGGCAGATAAAGTGCTTCTCAGATAAGGTCAAGTTAAAGGAGTTCATCATCACCAAGCCCTTATTTTATGAAATACTAAAGGGACTTATCTAAGAAAAGAAGATAAAGAAAAGACATGTATAGTAAAAGGACAGCAAACTCACAAATATCAACAACCACACCTAAAGCAAAACCAAAAGAAACTAAGTAAACAATTAGAACAGGAACAGAACCACAGAAATGGAGGGCACATGGAGGGTTAGCAGCAGGAGGGTGGGAGGAGGAAAGAGGGGGAAAAGGTATAGAGAATAAGTAGCATAGAATGTACGTTGAAATTAGATAGGGGGAGGGCAAGAATAGTACGGGAAATGTAGAAACTAAAGAACTCATAAATATGACACATGGACATGAACTATAGGGGGAAATGTGGGTGGGAGGGGGTACAGGGTGGAGGGGAGAGAAGGGGGGAAATGGGACAACTGTAATAGCATAATCAATAAAATATATTTAAAAAAAAAGAAGGTAAAAAAAGTTCTGGAAATCAGATGCACAACACAAATGTACTTAACACTGTCAAATTGTACCCTTGGCAATGGTTAGGATGCCAAATTTTAAAACAGACACTAAAACCTGTGATTCTAAACTATTTCCAAATGCTAATTCAATCCAATAAGGTTGGCAAAAAGGGAAGAAAATAATTTATATGGTATTACTGAAAATACTATAAGTTCTATTTTGCATGTATATTCATTACATACAGTTCTTTACTGTATATGTTTATATCTACACACTATCGCACAGGATTATACATTCAAAATTGAGTATTCTGTACTTTGAAGCGAACTTTGACCAAATGCAACTTTTACCTTGTGCCTTGGAACTTACACCCTCTGCTCTCGATACTCCTCCATCCAATCCCTGATCTGAAGGCGTCAGACAAGGGTCCTTGCCATGTATAATGCTCACTTTAAGGGTGCATAGTAACACACTGTTTGCACTCACTCACCTGTTTGACCCAGGCAACCTTCACTGTAACTGTCACCTCGGACTTGTCCATTAGATACTGCGTTAATCCTGTATAAATGAAACCAAGATCAGGGTCTCCGCCTCCAAGGAGAGACTACCCACAACATCAGATTACCAGATACAAGTCAGAGTTCCTCAAGTTCAAGGTTAGGGTTCATATGACCTTAAGTAAGTCCCTTCGATCAGATACCCTCTAAAGCAAGTCCCCAAACAGCAGAAGCAGCATCGCCTGGAAAGTCGTTAGAAAGAAAATTCTTCGGCCCCACCCAAACTTGCTGAGGCAGAAACTCTGGGAATGGGGCTCAGCGATCTGAGTGCTAACAAGTCCTTTCCATGATTCTGATGCTTTTTTAAATGTGAGAGTGGAATTCTTAAAATAGTCAATTATACCTCAATTTTTAAAAATTCTCAAAATTTTACCTTGCTAAGACCGGGACAATCCGTAGCTGGGGCCTATCTAGTTTTCCATTTGTACATATCAGACATACTCAACACAAAGATATTCCAGTGATAAAACCTGTTTTTTTTCAATTCCTTACAGGTGCTCCAAACGTGAAACACCTTTCACTGACTTTCACACAGCACCTCTCTAAACTGAGATGGCCTTGCCTTCTTGAGAAGTATCCTTTGAAAAAATGTCAAATGTTTAAAATGGGAAAATGTTTATAATATGCCAAGTTAAACGGTTAAACATTACATATCTATTACACACGCCACTGGAATGTAAGCGCCACAAGGGCAGGGGCCGGGTCCACCTTGTTGCCCACTTTTATCCTCAGTGCCTAGCACAGGCCTGACACAGGGCAGGTGTTCGATAAAGGTGTTACATATCTGACCCCTAACTTTTTCACAATAATATAAAGTCTTAATTCATTCCAATCTAAATTTTAGAATGATCAAAATGGTCCTAATTATTTTCAGTGACCTCTACATTAACTCAATTACTTGGCACATAAAATATAGTTTAAAACAAGCTTCGTATTTTTTAAAATGCAGATGATCCTAGGTTAGTGGTGCTTAGATGTTTCTTCTTGCTGAGCCATCTGAATAAACTCTGTAACTTCCTGTCACAGCCACGACCCTGACCTGTCAGTCTTAACTGTTCAGCACATTTTCAAACGATCTCTACTTGTTCTCTGTTATTACTAGTTTTACACGTAATCTCAAATTCACAGAAAAGTTCTAAGTACAAGTCAAATACATTTTTCCCCAAATATTTAAAAGCTGTCAACATGATGCCCCACAACCCCAGCAACTGCACTACCTACAAACGAGACATACAATTATATATATTTCCCACAAACGAGACATTTCTACAGAACCACGACACGATCATCAAAATCAGGAAATGAACAACGATTCATTACCACTGCTATTATTTAATCTTCAGGGCGTATTCAAGTTTCCCACTTGCCCCAATAATGAATGCTCTTAATAGCGAAAGGATCCTGCCCAGCCCTGACTGGTGCGGATCAGTGGATTGAGTGCCGTCCTGCAGGGTCGCTGGTTCAACTCTGGGTCAGGGCACACGCCTGGGTTTCGAGCCAGGTCCCTAGTTGAGGGCACATGAGAGGCAACCTCACATTGGTGTTTCTCTCCCTCTCTTACTCCCTCCCTTCCCTCTCTCTAAAAGTAAATAAAATCTTTAAAAAGGAAGGAAGGGAGGGAGGAGGGAGGGAGGGAGGATCCTGCCCAGGATTGGGAGGTATATTCTATTCTGATGTCTAATGTCTCTCTAGCTTCCTCAGTCTGGAACAGTTCTTCAGTCTTTTTTGGCTTTTACCACCTTAACCCTTTATTCCAGTCACACTGGTCCCCATGCCACAGGGCCCTCGTTCTTGCTGTTCTGTCTGGAATGATCCTCTCTTATATATCCCCATGATGAACTTCATTTCTTCAAGTCTTTACTCAAAAAAATCACCTTTCTAGTGAGGCCTTCCTTGACTTGAGTTAAAATATCTACACCTCCTGTTTGTTTGTTTTTTTTTTAGGATTATATTTATTTTTAGAATGAAGGGAAGGCAGGGAGAAAGAGAGGGAGAGAGGCATTAATGTGTGGTTGCTCTCATGTGCCCCTACCCGGGGACCCAGCCCGCAACCCAGGCATGTCCCCTGACTGGGAATCAAACTAGCAACCCTTTGGTTCACAAGCCGGCACTCAATTCCTGAGCCACACCAGCCAGGGTTCTATACCCCCTGTTGACATCTCCTATCTCCCTTCTCTGCTTTTTCTCGCCAGGGCTTATCATTATCTAACATGCTATGTATTTAATTCGTTTCTCTTTTGTTACTATCTGCCTCACTCATTCGAGTATAAATTCCAGAAAGGCATGGATGTTCCCATTTTAGTCACTGTTTCCTGTTTCTGCAGCAGAGTCTGGGAATATAAAGGCTTAGCAAGTATTTGTTTAATGAGTAAATAAACAAACCCTTAGACAAAGCACATGGTTACTGACCTGAAAGTAATGTTATAAACACTGGCAGTGTAGAAATAGGATAGTTGAGAGAAGCTGGGAGACAGAAGTGGACGAGGAGAGGTAAAAGGAAGAAAAGAAGGTTGTTGCTTTTCTTTGTAAGTCCTTCTCTACCATTTCACTTTTAAACCATGCCCAGTATGTTAATTTAATAACATTTCAAAAATTTAAATCCATTCAACTATATGTAAAGCATTTTTATTTTGCAACAATCTGTGTCATAAGTGTCACTCACAATGACACTTACATTAGGAAGGCAATGGTTGCTATAACGCCACAGGCATGGTATGAATGGTTGAACTCTTCCATAGTGGGATAAATGACGGCTGCATCTATGATAATCCACCAGCCTGTAAAAAACTAAAACAAACAAACAAGCAAAAAAGGTGACGCCAAGGAGAAATTTCATGTATTGATTTCACATATTACTGACTAAAAAGAAAGCAAGATACCAAAGTAAAGAGATGCCTTCTAAAGAATTTCCAAGTTTTCTTGAATGTTCTAGCAATTTCTTTTTATTTTAAGATTTTATTTATCTATTTTTAGAGAGAGGTGAAGGAAAAGAGTTAAGGGAGAAACATCGTTGTGTTAGAGAAACAGTTGCTTCTCACACGCCCCCAAGAGGGAACCTGGCCAGCAACCCAGGCATGTGCCCTGACTGGGAATCAAACCAGCAACCTTTCAGTGCACAGGCCAGTGCTGCTCAATGCACTGCTCAATCCACTGTGCCACAGCAGCCAGGGCCTGTTCTAGCAATTTCTTACATGTAATTGGTACATGACTTAATATATAATTAAATATTATATGCCCTTAAGTCTGACAGCAATGAAAATTTATTAGCATGATCTTACTTTCTAAGTCAACTTTAGTCATCATTTTATTTTTTCATAATAAAGTCTGCAATCTGAATTTTGTGACCTAGAAATAAGTTACAATATCTCATGGCAGGAAAAAGAAAAAAAAGGATTCAGATTCCAAATGACAAAAAGAGTGGCCTGCTGCTGATATATTATAAGCCTCCAGGAAGATATACTTATTGAAAAGAAAAACAAATTGAAAGTAATATGGAGAGTAACTGTTGCTGATGGAAGCTGAGCTGTTCCCTTGATGTTGCGAGTGAGGAAGGGCTGCAGCTCCGCTCTTCCTTCTGGTTAGTTACAGTGCAGCCTACCGATGGCTTCAGGTGCGATGCCAAATTTAACTTAACACCAATGTATCATTTACCTTAATTGAATTTTGGTCATGGAGATTATCAAGGGCAAATATATTATGAAAAACATTAAAAGTGCACAAATGTTTTTTCATCATCTGAGCAAAAACTTATAAAATATTAACCAAATACTGACAAGTAGCTTAGGAGGTTGTGAAAGTAACCCCTTTCCCTGCCCCCACTCCCAGTCCTGACCCAGCTGCTTCTGGAAATGCTGTCTTCTGACAGTTACTTTAAAATAACGATTTTAGACTGATCGAGTTCTTTTTATCAGGTTGCAGACAGATCCATAATTCTATTAATGACATTTTTACTGGTTAACACAAGTACCCTTTTAATGTATTCAAGATATTTATTTTCTTTGTAGACGAAAGTTCAAAGCTTTTTTTATGTTTATAAGAGCAGAATTCTATAGCAGTTTTATATTTGACCACTACTTGGGGATAATATAGGATAATAATTTTCATAGATTATAAGTATCAGGCAACAGGGAAAGAACAGATATTTAAACTTAGATTTTTGTTTGTTTACGTAAAATTCACTTGGAGCATATCACAATATAGTATCGTAAAATACAAGTATCAGATGCCTTGAGGGACCTGCAATGTAAACAATTTTATATTGTAAGTCACTTCTAAGCAGTATTTTTAAATGAGTTTTCTGTTATTTATTTTTTTTTTTTATAACGAGACTGAGAAGAAAGTTAGCCCGATTATGGAGAGATGCGATCATATCTCAATTAGTTTGACCTGTTTCTAAAACACTTCCTGGTAACTTAATTTACTCTTTAACAGGAGGCATAATCCGTATAATGAGTAAACATATAAAATACACACTGTCTTGCCCTGGCTGGTGTGGCTCAGTGGATTGAGTGCCAGCCTGTAAACCAAAAAGTCGCCAGTTCAATTCCCAGTCAGGGCACATGCCTGGGTTAGGAGCTAGATTCCCCAGTTAGGGGTGCACAAGAGGCAATCGAGGCAACCCACTGATGTATCTCTCACACATGTATGTTTCTCTCCCTCCCTTCCCCTCTCCCTAAAATGTAAATAAATAACCCTTCCGGCAGTGAGGACCTCCCCACCACAACATGCCAAAGGATCTCCCTCATCCCTCTCCAGAAGAGGAGGAGAGGAAACACAAGAAGCAGTGCGTGGTGCAGAGCCCCAGTTCCTACTTCCCGGATGTGAAATGCCCGGGGCGGGGGGGGGGGGGGGGGGGGGGGGGGCGGTGCTATAAAATCACCACCGTCTTCAGCCAAGCACGAATGGAAGTTCTGTGTGTTGGCTGCTCCACTGCCCTCTGTCGGCCTAAAGGGGGAACAGCCGGCCTGACAGAAGAAAACCTTCCGAAGGAAGCAGCACTAAAAGTGCCCTGAATCAAGACGAGTGGGGAACCATCCCAACAAGCACATCTTGGATAAAATAAATGATATCTAAAAATAATAATGAAAGAAAATATACTGTCTTTTACTATACCATGCAGTTAAAGAAAGTCACTTGATCTACTAATCAAATTTCAAACCACGATTTCCACTAAGAGTTGGAGTGAAATGAATAACTTTCTCATAAACAAAACAGAGTAAGAACATTTATTAAAATAAATCCAGTGGTCAAAGATAAAATACATAGCACAGACTTTATGACACCATACAGAATTTAAAACATAAAACCAAACCCTCCAAAAGAACGACGGCCCAAAGGCCCGAGGACACCTACCAGGACGCCCGCGGCAATGGAAGCAACGGTGTTGCGTTTTTCCCCCCAGTCGATGCATTCCGAGCACCTCAGCCCTTCCAGAAACCCAGACATTTTCTTCAGGTCACTTCAAACAAACAAACAAACAAACAAACAAACAAATTAAATATTCTATTTACTTGCTTCAAACCTGACTTATACTCTTAGAAACTAATAAACAGTGCAGAAATAATTTAGTAGAAGTTAAATTACAAATATAGTTGACCCTTGAACACAGGGGGGTTTAGGGACACCAAACCCCCCCACACACACAGTTGAAAATCCAAGGATAACTTTTTGACTCTCTAAAAACTGAACTACAATCCCTCAGTATCCACAGGGTAACAGTTCTAGGACCTCTACAGATACCAAAATCCCAGGATGCTCAAGTGCCCATATATGATAGTGTGGAACAATGCATACAGTTGGTCTCCTGCATCTGTGGATTCCTAGGATGGGAAACCGG
Source organism: Phyllostomus discolor (assembly GCF_004126475.2). Taxonomy (NCBI): domain Eukaryota; kingdom Metazoa; phylum Chordata; class Mammalia; order Chiroptera; family Phyllostomidae; genus Phyllostomus; species Phyllostomus discolor. Next base: position 15,865,029 of record NC_040907.2, on the reverse strand, counting down.
GGATGCAGAGAGCTGTATATTTATTGAAAAAAGTCCATCTATAAGTGGACCTGCACAATTCACACCGTGTTGTACAAAGGTCAACTGTACTGTAGTCTGGCTACGTATACTTCTTCAGAATATCTGATTAAGCTTTTGATAAATTTCCACGTTATAAATTTGGAAAATAAAACTTGGATTCATTCAGTATTTTCCCTTCTTTTTTCCATTCAGTATTTTTCTTAATTTAAAAGATGGTTTTGGCTTGCATTAATAAAATAAGAAGTCCAGGAGGTGTAACACACAGCATCATGACTACAGTGAATCCTGTACTGTATTATTTGAAAGTTGTTAAGAGGGTAGATTTTGGAAGTTCTCATCACAAGAAAAAAACTTTGTAACTATGTGTAGTGACGGAGGTCAGCTAGACTTACTGTGGTGATCACTTTGCAATGTACAAGCATATCCAACCATTATGCTGTACATCAAAAACTACGAATATTATATGCCAATTATATATCAATAAAAAATAAGAAATGCTTTTGGTATAGTTAATATGGACAAATGTGGATGTCCATCCACATTTAACATTTTTATAATAATTATTAATTTTATTCTAAACCAAATTATTGTATGATTTTGATATTTACAATCCAGAAGCACTAACAGTGGAGACACAAATGATAAAACTTTGGCTTGAGTTAAAGCATGCAGTCAGGTAAAAAATATTTGTTAGGAATTTATACATTTTATTTGAGAACATGTTTCTTCACAGTCAGATTAAGAAATTAAATACCTGCCCTAGCTGGCGTGGCTCAGTGGATTGAGTGCCGGCACACCAACCAAAGGGTTGGCGGTTAGATCCCCAGTCAGGGCACATGTCTGGGTTGCGGACTAGGTCCCCAGTAGGGGGCGCATAAGAGACAACCACACACCTATGTTTTCCTCTCTCCCTCCCTATCCCTCTCTAAAAATGAATAAATAAAGTCTTTTAAAAAATTAAATACTGTACTGCAGGTCTTCTACACACATCACTTCATTATTTTTTCCTTCTCCAAGCCTGGTTTTTGGAGTAATTTCTACAAAAAGAACACCCATTTCCTTTTAATATCTCTATCTCTGATTCTCACAGATGCTTTTCGGCCAAAAGAAAGTACAAAACTGAAATTAATATTAATTCAGACCAAAAAGAATACACTGCTAAATGACCATACTGACCTAAAATGTCTTAACAAATTACATAAAACATTCCTCCGAGCTGAGCTGTACAGACCTGGCTTGAGACACAGCCACTGTATCTATTTCAGAGTATGAAAAAGCCAGAGTTACGTAAAACTTGCTAATAATCAAGGAACACCCAAACTCCTCGGGCGAATCTGAACCCGTCCATTAAAGCTACTCTGTAGCCTGTAATCATGACCGTCTAAAAACATGATATCCTAAAAAGGAGCAATGAAACCTATTGTAACGTCCCTATTTAAAATTAAATATTCAAAGCTGTGATACAACCAGTGCTGATTTGCCTTTTAGAACGCATTTTATTCTTCCCTGGAAGGAGCAGCACGCCAGTCTGTATTACTTTCGGTTCTTCCCAAGGACCCCGCCTCGAATCCATTTTCCTTGGCTTGGCACGCTCGCCCAAACCCCGCCCCCCAGACCCTGGGGATTTTAGGTGCAGAGAGAGGAATGGGACTTGGAAGACCTGGAAACTAGCTCTCTCTAGCTCGCAGTGTGAACCAGCCGGGTCTCAGTTTCTCCAGCTGTAAAGTAGGGGAAGCAATGTGATTTTCAGGGATCCTGGGAATCCCGGGGAAGGGCGCGGTCCGGCAGCCTGGCAGAGTCCGGACGCGGTTGCTCTCTCCCGTCGCCGGCCGGACCAGGTCCGGAGACAGTAGCCAGGGACCGTCCAACAAGGCACAGCCCGGTCCAACAAGGCACAGCCCAGTACGCAGCTTCCCAGAGGTGGAGGCAACTACCCAGTCAGCATCAGCAGGGCGCAGAGCCCCGGGTGCGTGCACTATCCGGCCTGCGGGGGTTCCTCCCTTTCCCCCAAGCCCGCCTGGCACTTACGTCCAGCCCCGGCCGTGCAGTCGGTCCGGAGCCCCGTGTCGCGCCGCGCGGGGCCTCCTCACTCTCCCAGTTTTAGCCAAAAAAACAAAACAACCGCAGATACAGGCCGTCAGACACCCGGATGCAGCAGTACCGCCCCCAGGGCTCGGTCGCGCATGCGGAGACGGCGACTGAAGGCGTGGCGTGAGTGTAGGAGGAGAAAGGGCGGGGGTGGGGCCGGAGGGAGCCACGCCCATTACACGAATGCCTCTGCGCACGCTCTGGAGTAGGCAGCAGGGGCTTTGCTAGGCGCCGAGTGCCTAGGAAAAATAATTTGAGTACACTTTAGAGAGTGATGGCAGAAGTAGCTCTTTGTCCTAAGGTTTCGAAAGGGAGATGCGTGTTGGGCCTTTACGTAGGTCTTGAGTGAGGTGGTGAGTTTTCTAGTGCTGGGGTCAGTCCAGCAATTATCTCAGGTGTAGGTGGCAGGAGAAGTGCAGGGTCCTACGTGGTGCAAAATGTGGGCCCAGGTTCGTGGCTCCACAGCGCTATTGAAGGTTTTTAAGTCCTACGTTCTCAGAACCTGGCTCCTTGCTCACTGTAGCTCCCCCTCCAAGAGGCGCTAATTTCAGAGTGAAATTTTGTGAATTTAACTTTGTGAATATTGTGACCATGTTTTTTAAGTCACTCCCGCGAGGTGGGGACGCCCTGGTTCAGGTACTGTGCGTCCCTAACCCCCGTGCCGTGACCTATTTATGGGATTTGACTTTTGTGTGTGTGTGCCATTGCTTTAAAGGCAGGGTTTCTCAGCTTAGGCGCTACCAGCAATTTGGGACAAATAAGCCTGTGGGGGCTGTCTGTGCACTGTAGGGATGTGTCTGCATCCCCGGCCTCTGCTCACTTGATGCCAGCATCATTCCCACAGTTGTGACAACCAAGAATGTCTGCAGACTTTGCCAATGTCACTCACACTCACCCACACACACGCGCCGGGAAATTGTCAAGGTTAGAAGCACTATTTAAGAGATAATGGGGGCTTGGGGGAAGTGACCCTGTTTTAAAAACGGAAGCAATGATGGCTTAGATATGTGAAGGACTTGTGGCCGCCTGGCGCCCTTGGGAAGCTCTCAGTCGTGTTCTAGTGTCTATTCCTGGGGGCCGTCATGGAGTCAGAACTGGTCTCGTTCCAAATGGCACCACCAGAGAAAGCCCAGGCCGCCACTTGCAGTCTTAATCACCGAGCTGGTGGTGATTCCACGGCAGGTCCGGATCTCGGGGAAGGTACTACAGAAGGGCCTACGTGATCACGCAGGGGGCAACAGTACTAAGGCTTTAACCCCACGGTGTAAGGGAAAGAACGCTACAGTCGGAGGGAGAGATGCCGAAAGAGGTCGAGAAGCAGCGAAGGTGGGTCGGTCTTTTGTCGTTAAGAGAGACATGCAGGTTCACCTTTTTTTACACGGAGGGAAACAGTATACTGTACAAGTAAACTAGGGAGCCAACGTTGTTTAATTTCCTCGATTTCCTTAGAAACATGAAATCTCTGTAGCGTTGGGATTTGGGGGCAGGAGCATTAACTGACTAGAAGACAAAACTGTATATAATATGATCCGTAGCATATTTCTAAATGGACATCATTCTAACCCCTCAGGGATTCATTGTGACTGTTAAGCGACTCAGGATGGGAGAATCCAATGCAGGAAATTCTTATTGGACCCTTTTTTTTAATGTGGATTAATGACTTAACATTAGTTTAGCAGCTCTGAGCAGCATTTAACAAATCTTACCTTCCGATTATAGTAAGTTAACTAATGACTGTGGGAGGAACAGTATCAGCTTTTTCTGTTTTCCGTCTCCCCTCTGTACACTTACTTGTATGAACATAATTGTAAAGTGGGCATCTTTATATTGCTATTATAATAAAGCGCATCTTAATTTGTCATTGTTATCCTGTTGGGAATATGCTGTAGAATTAACAAGCGTTTGCTTTTGCCCTTTGTGGATAAAATGGAGCAATTAGAAATAGCGGAAGCCAGCACACCTAAATCGTTAGGAAGAGCCAATCTTGACTTGCCCGCCGGTCTCAGCACTGTCCCCGCAGCTCAAGAAAGAAACCGTGGAACAGCTGCACCGAATGCTGCAATGTTCGAGGTCAGCCAGATTTATCCAAACAAAACTTCCAGAAAAACTACTGCCAGAAAGATCTGGCTGACCATTTTTATTTGATTTATCTTTGACTACTTTTCTCAGAAAGTCCAGTGAAATATAATTGCTAAAGTCAAAATAGCAGATCTGAAAACACACTCATGAAAATCGAAGAGTCATGCACTTTATTTCTGATGGCTAACCATACCAGATTGGGGCTGCCACAGAAAGTCCCACGTCCCAAAAAACCCCCTCTAGGCAAAAAACGTCCTACTTTTCAGAAATGAGTGCCAAAGATTGGGGGGCAGAAACAAAAACCGTACTGTGGCCCCTGGAAAAAGATGCTGAAGACAACACTATTTTTGACAACAAATGGCGATTGTCTGCCTCCTGGTGACCACTGCGATGGGCAAATATGACCTGTGGTTCTCAGTAATGGAGTCATTGTAGCATCCTGTCAGAGCAATTTAAATTTTAATCACGAGTGTCAACAGTCCAATGAACTGCTGTGCTTTATATAGAGATAGACTAGTTTAATTTCTAGCTTTATTAATATTGTGACCACGTTTTCCAAGAGTTCAGATTGTGAAAATGAGAGTGAGTACAATGCAAATGTCAGCATGACCCAGACAATACGGAAAAAGAAGACTAAAGGACGATGTTATTTTAATGACAGGTAGAAGAACACATATGGCTGGATTAGGGAGGTAAGTTATCCAAACAGAGCACAATATGCAGGAAAGCATTTGGGGTTGGGCCTGGTGAAGAAGGGGGTGTGGAAACACATATGGAGACTGAATCCTACAAGTTTGGGATGAGACAAGCAAGTACTTCTGAATCAGTCCAGAGTGTTTTGGTCTCCCCCAAAGATACCAGTGCTCAACCAAAAATGGCGGCCTCTGAGTTAGCTGGGGCATACCCCACAAAGGAACAGGCGTTACCATATCGCTCTCTTGATTGCTCTATGAGACTGAGGAAGGTTCCTTTTCCTGATTCAGAAGTTGCAACTAAAATTTCCTGTGGACGAACAGAGGGGAAATTTTGATTACAGATGTGTTGGCCCCTTACAAGAGAGCTGATTCTGTCGGATCTTACCAACAATCATGCTTTCTGTAATCATGGCAACAAAAAAGTGTTCCCCCTTGCTCTTAGGTACTTTGATTTGAAAAATGGAGTCAAATCATCTTCTTGATTTCTACGAGGATTTTAATGAAACCTCAGAAAATATTAAACAGAAGATCGTTGATATCCTGTCCGAATACAAACTAGACTGTGCTCACCTGTCTGCACATTTAGCAGACAGTACAGATGTAAATTCCAGCAAATTCCATTCAGTCTGTAAACTTCTTACCAAAGAAAATGAAAATACCTACTCACCTCGTGCACAAGACTGCTAAAAAGGGGTGTGACTTGCTTTCCTGTGACACTGAGGCTTTCATAGTGAAAGTTTTTGGTTACTTTTCAGTTTCCTCAAAATATGCAGAAGGACTTAATGAGATTCTTGACTTTGAAGAAATGGAAGAAGATAGACTCTTTAAACGTATGTGTGCAAGATGGCTATCATTGTTGCGAGCCATAGGAAAGATGTTACTATGCTGGCCTGCCCTAAAATCCTATTTTCAAAATGTGGGAAAAGAAGAATGGCCTTCTCTAATTTGGAAATACACTGAGGATGAAAATGGGGAAAAGAATTATATATATAGTACAACAGAAATTTATATGCTGTTTCTCCAGAACTGCTTGATGATCTTTGAAAAGGCCATAAGGAGCCTACAAAAGGATAAACTGTCTGCACCTGAGTTATTTGATGTTATGTCTAAGTTGCGACAAAAACTCATACAGCGAAAACATGACTCATTTTGGGGGAAGAAGACTGCTTTAGAACTGAAAAAAAATGTCACCAGAAAAAGGCACCCCAGTTAAACAGGACTTTCTCAATTTCTTTACTAGAACTGTAACTTTTCTGCAATCCAGTTTTGATTTCACAAGTTCAAATTACCTCTGTGCTTTAAAACCATTTTCCCTGAGAAAGAAAGGTTTAGCTTATGGTGACATCCTGGGTTCTTCAGAATGTTTAAAAATGATGAACATTTTAGACATGGACAACCTGCATGATAAATGTATAGATGCAAAGGATCTTGTTGACAAACATCTGGCCTACCGAAACAAGCCTGTCGATAAAAAAATGGGTGGACATCTTTGGAGAGCTGGAAACTAATTCCTGCAAGTCTAAACACCTGCTGTTGCTAGTAAGCAAAAGCCTAAGTATCCCCTGCTCAGGTGTGTTCGTGGAGAGGGTATTTGGATCGAGGTCATCACATTGGTCTGACACCAGGAATCAGTGTACTGTGGGCCTGATAAGAGCACAGCTTCAAGTCAGAGAGAGTTTTACATCTGACTGTATTCAGTGGTACCACTGCATAGAAGAAAACGAGGTTATCCTAAGGCTGCAGGCAGCTCAGAGAAGTATCAGTGGAAAAGGAAGCAGAAACAGCAAAAGTCTCCTACTGTATCATGGGACTGAAAGAAACATGGCAGTTATTGTTTTCCACTTTTTTTCTTTTTTCTCTTTATTTTACTTTTGTCATTATTATTTTTTAATAAATATAAGCAACATTTGTTTAGTTATTCCTATTATATTTATGTTCTCCTTTTAAAGAGTCTTGTATTTTTACATCTTAAGAATACAGAGCCCTGGCTGGTGTGGCTCAGTGGTTGAGTGCTGGCCTCTGGACCCAGGGGTTGCCAGTTAGATTCCCAGTTAGGGCACATGCCTGGGTTGTGGGCCAGGTCATATTCCCAGTAGGGGGCGCACAAGAGGCAACCACACATTGATGTTTCTCTGCCTCTCCCTCCCTTTCCCGCTCTCTAAAAATAAATAAAATCTTTAAAATAAAAAATACAAATAAACAAAATATTTTTAAAAATATGGAATAATATAGACTATAAAATTTCAATATCCAATAGTTTTTAAAAATTTACTGAATCAGATGCCAGATATACTAGATAAAAAATATTGTTATATATTTCTCATATATTGTTTGCATAGTCTATTATTACTAATTGTCACTGATAACTAATCCTACTTAGTTTAAATAATAGCTTTTATGTAACTGCTTTCAAGTATATAAACACCTGTCTTTTATATTTTTATGTTAAAGTAATAACACTTATGTATAATTATTGTCTATTACAGTGTGTGTGTGTGTGTGTGTGTTTTGTTTTTGTTTTGACTGGTTATGGCTTTATCCCAGATTGGTTCTTCCTACAATCGGTCCTTTTATCCTTCTTAAGTATGGTACTTTGGTCCCTGTTTTAAGGTGATTTTGGGGGGATGGGTTTCCTCCCGAGTACCAGTTATCCGTGGTTAAAGAGAACCACCAAAGAGTCACTTTTTGTTGAGGGGGTAAGAAAAGGCCTTTTGGGATGAATTAGATCAGGTAAAATATAATAAAATGGAGACTGAGCTTAAAATCCCCTGGAGCAGATAAAACCAGTTAGGCCATGTAAGCAAAACTTAATGTAGTTTATTTCATGAACATAAATGAAACAATTTAGGTCATTTCTTATACATGTCTTTGATAATTATAAATGAAACTGAAATTGGTTTTGTAAAATAGTATCACTTTTAAATAAATAGTATCAATTTAAAAATAAATCATTTTTGCCCTGACCAGTGTGGCGTAGTTGGTTGGGCATCATACCACAAAGCAAAAGGTTACCAATTTTATTCCTGATCTGGGCACATGACCAGATTGTGGGTCCAATCCCTGGACAGGGTGCATTTGAAAGGTTTCTAGATCAATGTTTCTCTGTCACATCGGTGTCAATGTTTCTCTGTCACATTGATGTTTCTCTCCCTCTATTTCTCCTTTCTCTTCTCTCTCTCTAAGAATAAATATCCCTGGCCTGGTAGTTCAGTTGATTAGAGCATCTTCTCAATACACCACGGTTGCGGATTCAAAAGCTGGTCAGGGCACATACAAGAAACAACCAATAAATGCATAAATAAGTAGAATAGAAAATCTATGTCTCTCTCTCTCTCCTCTCTAAAATAAATAAATTTTAAAAGTCTTTTTTAAAAATCATTTTTAATCAATCCCCTACTGTCTGGCAACCCCCATTGTAATTACCAATCAATGTAAGTTAAACAACTTCAATCTTGCATTATAAGCCATCTTATAATGACATGCCTGTGAGCTTCTTGCTATTTTTAGTTTGAAGACTCCCCAGTTTGTGAACTGTTCTTTTGTATGTACAGTAAACTCAGAATTTTAATTTGACCTGATTTTATTGTTGGCAGTTTCTGGTGCCAGAAGTAGGGTCTGAAATAGACAGCCCCCTCGTGAACCCCGAGGCCAGAGGTAACGAGGCGCCAGCACCAACGGAGCCATTGTGCTGTGTTCTCACTGACCACGAGGACCACGGGGCTTTAGGATAAGACTCTCTTGGATCTGATTTCCGTTCTTTGATTTGAGCTCTCTGTCATTACTGTGCGTTCCTGTGTTTTGTTGAAGCTTCTTGGTCAACTTCCTATTTCTAAGGGGAAAAAACATGATTCCCTGGGTTTCTAGATGGAAGTAAAATTATAGGCTCCCTCCAGATGTAGTTATTTCAGGCAGTCTAAAGGCAAAGAAGAGAGTTCCCCTCCTCCCTCAAAAACTCCTGTTCACTGTGTGTATATCCACTAAGGACCAGGATCTTGTCCCTTTTTTGAAAAATGGGTGAGCTCCACAAAGGATGATAACTTTGTATTACAGGGGCCACTTTAGAGGAAATTTAACTTAAATAAAACTGTTCACCTTAGGGGAACCCTTGAAAAGAGATGACCCTGAACCTTTCAAAAGCAATGATATGCTTTCTTTCACTGGCATGGAGGCCTCCGAAAGGCAGAATGGCCCTAAAAGAGCCTCTCTAAAATAATCATTACAGTGAGCCAGTAATAAAGACCAAAGCTTTGACATGCATGACTCAAGGGGCCTCCAACTAGCAACGCAGCTCCTCCCTATCCTTGTCTACCTGGTTATCCTGAACCCATGAACTCTTTTGATCTTTTACCCTTTCTCTCCAAACCCACTAAATAACTAGATGCCCTTTAATATAAGACCTTCTAATGAACCAGGGATTCCAGCCTCAGCAGAATTTAAACCTGGTCTCAAGCCAAGCTTCAAGATACTATAAATGATTTTCAGATGCTAAAAAGTCCAAACTAAATGTATAAAAGAATTTTAAATTGTTCTTTGGTCCCTGTGATCCTGGACTTCCTGATTTATACCAAACTGTTCAAATGATAGTGAATCCAGGAGATGCTAAAATATGGCTTCAAGAAATGTTGGAAAGACACTAGCTGGTGTGGCTCAGTGGATTGAGCACTGGCCTGCAAACCAAAGCTTCGCCTGTTGGATTCCAAGTCAGGGCATGCGCCTAGGTTGCAAGCCAGGTCCCCAGCAGAGGGCGCACAAGAGGCAACCACACACTGGTGTTCCTCTCTCCTTTCCCTTCTCTCTAAGAAAATAAGATAAAATAAAATGAAAAAAGAAATATTGGGAAGACCGTACCAAAGATTTGGATGACCCCCCACCAAATATGCCTCCAGGTATAGATTACAAAGAGCAAAATCTACCACTTGTTGAGGCAATTCCAAAGTCGTTCCTATGAGAATTGACTCAGCTATTATACAGTCCTGTAAACAACAACAAAATAGGATGGAGCAGTAGCACATTTCTGAGTTCTTTCAGAAGTAATATTTAGACAACGCTCTGGTCTCAAAAGACCCTGGGACTGGTTTTGCCTGTTACCCATATTTGTGAATGGGCTTAATCCAGAACTCAGTGATTTGTTAAAGAAACATGAATTGGAATGGGCCCTGACTGCTGTGGCTCAGAGGGTTGGACACCGCCCTGGGGAACCGAAAGGTCGCCAGTTCTGAGCCTGCCTAGGTTGCAGGCCAGGTCCTTGGTTGGGGGCATGGGGAAGCCAGCCGATCGATGTTTCCCTCTCTTTGTCCTTCCCTTACCCTCTCTCTAAAAATAAATAGAATAATTTTTTTTAAAAAGAGACAAATTAGAATGGGAAGTCACTCCTCTCCTAGAGCTTCAACATCTTACCCTATGGTGTAAGAGAACAACAGAACAGAAAAAAAGGCTTTAGAGCAAATAAACTCAGGGCCCTATAATTGCAACGATTACCTTGACCCAACTTTACAAGATCCACTCCCACTCCCAAGTTTTGCCCCTATCCATCGAGATACCACAATACCGTAAACAAAGGGATACAACTGCCCACTTTTGAATAACCCCGTTGCCCTATGAGAGAAAGCCCTCAACTCTTAGATTCTTGTGATAACTGTCAACAATGGCAGGCTTCTGAGGAACTGCCCAGTAGGCTACTTCCAATAATTGCTTTAAATCAATGTGAAAAAGTTAAACTTAAATGGGGAAATTTGTCCCATACTGGTAGATACCAGAACAACTCTATCTACTTTACACCCTATCATCATACATGAAGGCTTCCTTGAAGTAATAAAAATGTCCATGGGGGGGAGTTTCCAAATTCAAAGAGTTCCCTTATTGGAATGCATAAGTGTCACCCTTGACCCTTTCTCTGAAAGCCGTACTTTTCTATTATGTGACACTTTCCCTGTGGATGTTCTAGGTAAAGACCTGCTTTTTAAATTAGGAGGCCAAATTAAATTTTTCTCAGGAGAAAGAACCTTAGAATTTCCAGACTCATCAGACACCGAAGTGTTATTATGTGTCCTCTGAGCCCAAATTGATTGTCCTGAAGAAACTATTAAATTCCATAAAAGGGTAGATGCTATAGATCTTTCTGAAATCCCTGATACTCAAAGGGTCTCTTCATAGCTGTGGAAAAGCTCAAAAGTACCAAATCCGTTAAAATTCAGATCCCTGTAAACCACTTCCTAAGTTGCCTCTGTACCCCTTAAAACCTGAACCATACAGGGGCTCACTCTTGTAATAGAAGATTTAATAAGTCAGAAGTTTATTATTTCCTGTATCCGTCCTTGCAATACTACTATTTTGCCTGTAAAGAAACCACATGGACAGGATGGAGATTTGTTCAGGAGGATTATGATACTGAAGTTTCCGGTGGTACCAAACCCAAGTACTTTGTTGGCAAATATACCAACTGAATCCAAATGGCTTATGGTTATAGACTTATGCTCTGCTTTATTGAGCATTCCAGTAATCAAAGTCAATATTTATTTGCTCTTACTTGGAAAAATTAACAGTATACTTGGACAGTAATGTATCAGGGATTTATCAAGGCTCCCTCATACTTTACACAAGTTTTACGCTCTGCAATTACTCAGAAATTCTACCTTTGTTTAATATGTAGATGAGCTACTTCTTTGTTCCTCATCTAAAGAGAAGTCAGGAATCAATTCAACATATCTATTATAGCAGCTGGCTTATAACGGGGCTTAGGCCTTGCAAGATAAACCACAATTATCACAAGAGATGGTTCATTATCTAGGGCCTGACTTACCTGCAAAGGGAATCTCTCTGTCTTCAGAAAGAATAAATATCACTCAAAATTTATACTAGACCTATGGTTCCTCAGACTTGTGGGATATTGTAGGTCTTGGGTCCCAGTTTTTTTTATTGGCTTCTCCATTCTATGAACTAAAAATAGTGCCCAGGAACCTCTTCTTTGGGAAATAAAATAGGAGGAAGCATTGACTGAACTCAAATGGGCTTTAAAAAATCCTCCCATATCAGAGCTCCCCAACTATACTAAGTCCTTTTGCATTATTCATCTAGGAGTCCTCACTCAAGGACATGGGGACGAGAGACTTCTTGTCAAGATGGAGGCATGGGTAAACGTGCTTCGCCTCCATGTACACCTATAGCAAAACATACAGCTACACTACAATACAAATATCACCCAGAATTGTCAGAAAATTGAGCTGTGTGGAAGTCCAACAACCAAGGATTTAAAGAAGCCACTCATCCAGACGGGGTAGGAGGGGTGGAAACGTGGAGAGGCACGGAGACACGGAGTGGCAGAGAGGTGTGGAGATGGGAATGGACTGTCTCACACCCATGTACAGTGGATAAAAAATGGGAGAGATACCTCAGGAGCAAGTGGTCCTAGTCCTAGTACAGACCACCGAATCTAGGGTCCCACCACCAGGAAGATAGCTCTGCATAACTTCTGGCTGTAAAAACCAGTGGAGATTGGGGCAGCAGAAGAAACTGCATCCTCTTAAAGGGCCCACGACAGACTTAGGACTCACACAGACCCAGCCCCTCTGGGACTGAGCACCAGGGCAACAGCTGGAAGGGCACCCATGGCATATGGGGAGAAAGTGAAGTGGGAGTGGAGAGACAGCTTCCTCCTGGGAAAAACTCCAGAGGCCAGGAAATGGCATCATCCCCTCTGCGAGCCCTCTCCCACACAGACCAACAGAGTGTGACATGGTTGCCCTCCCTGTCAATTACCTAAGGCTCACCCCATACAACTTAACAGGTGCACTACAACAGGGAGTCAAAGCAGCTTGACCTAATACACAGAAACAAACACACGGAGGCTGCCAAAATGGAGATACAAAGAAATACAGCCCAAATGAAAGAACAGAACAAAACCCCAGAAAAAGAACTAAATGAAATGGGCATAAGCAACCTATCAGATACACAGTTCAAAACACTGGTTATCAGGATGCTCTAGGAACTCACTGGGTACTTCAAAGCCATAAAAAAGACCCAGGCAGAAATGAAGGTTGTACTAAGTGAAATAAAGAAAAATCCACAGGGAACCAACACTGGAGAGGATGAAGCTGAGAATCAAATCAATGATTTGGAACTCAAGGAAGGAAAGAGCATTCACTCAGAACAGTAGGAAGAAAAAAGAATTAAAAAAAAAAAAAAACAAGGAGAGGCTTAGGAACCTCTGCAACACCTTTAAACACACCAACATCTGAATCATAGGGGTACCAGAGGGAGAAGAGGAAAAGCAAGAAATGGAAACTTATTTGAAAAAATAATGCAATAAAACTTCCCTAGTTTGGTGAAGGAAATAGGCATACAAGCCCAGGAAGCACAGAGAATCCCAAACACGATGGGCCAAAAGACAACTGCACCAAGGCACATCATATGCAAAACACCAAAGGTTAAAGATAGAGAGAGAAAAGCAGCGAGAGAAAAGCAGACAATTACCTACAAAGAAATTCCTATGAGACAGCTGATTTCTCAAAAGAAACTTTGCTGACCAGGAGGGACTGGCAAGAAGTATTCAGACTGATGAAAAGCAAGGACCTACAAACTGGATTACTCTCTCCATCAAACTATCATTTAGAATGGAAGGGCAGATAAAGTGCTTCCCAGACAAGGTAAAAGTGGAGGACTTCATCATCACCAAGCAATTACATGAAGTGCTAAAGGGGATTATATAAGGAAAAAAAGATGAAAATGATGAACATTAAAATGGCAATAAATTCACAACTATCAATAATTGAACCCGAATAGCAAACTAGCAGAACAGGAACAGAATCAGAGATATGATCATTTGGAGGGTTATCAGTTGGGAGGGGGAAGGGGCAAATCGGGGGAAGGTACAGGGGTTAAGAAGCCCAAATAGGTAGGTACAAAATAGACAGGGGGTTGTTAAGAACAGTGTAGGTAATGGAGTAGCAAAAGAACTTATAGGCATGACCCATAGACATGAACTAATGGAGAGATTGCTGGAGGGAATGGGGGTGCTGAGTGGAGGGGGAAAAAATTGGGACAACTGTGATAGCATAATCAATAAAATATTTTTTAAGAAAGAACATGGAAGATAAAACAGCCCTATATCCTACACCCAGCAGCTAGAGCATATGCAAATTGTTTATCAGCAGTAGGTGTGGCCACCAAAAGTATAGAATCCTCCTCCAGATGCATTCAGGGGAATGATTTGTATCTACAGGTTCTTCATGCTGTAGAAAGTTTACTAAATACAGAGCATTCATAGCATTTCTCAGTCAGTAGACTAAGATCTTATGAGATTCTACTCTTGTTCCCTCCAAACTTACACATTCTTTGCTATAACTCTTTAATGCCTGCTACCTTCCTACCTTTACCTAACAAAGGAGAGGCTCACAACTGTATTGAATTATGGTAATTTCTCAAAATTTGACTCCTAGATTAGATTTACAGAAACCACGTCCCCCATTAGCCTGTCTGCAATTAATTAATATTCTATATTAATGGCTCCTATGCCAAAAATTCTGCAGGAAAATATCAGGCTCAACATGTTGTAGCACCCAACATGAATTATTAGAAAGAAAAGTTTCTTTCCACTTTAATTCAACACAACCTGCAAAATGATTTGTCCTCACTCCAGCCTGTGAATTACCCAAAGGTAAAACTGTAAGTAAGTATAACAATAGTGGATATGCTTTCGCAGTAGTCCACGATTTTGGTTTGCTGTAGAAACAGAGGGTGCCGTGACCTGCGAGGAAAGGAGGTCCCTGGGAGGAGAGGGGGCAACAGGAGATTAAGAAATACACAGACACAGACATTTTAAGGAAAAGTGGGGACCAGGTGGGACATCATCCTCTGATGGATTGACCCTGAACATGGTCACCGTGTTTATTTTATAAGGGTTAGTTAGATAAAGCTCAAGGACGTTTTGCGGACTCAGGGAAAAACTGCAGGCATAACTGCTCTGTTCCCAGGCTATCTAAATGATAAATATTTCTTCTGCAAAAGCTACAGCTGCATTCAGCTGAGGCTTGTGGTTAACTGTCTCCTTCTCAACCCCTGTGGGTCCCGGCTGTTGTCACTGCTGGCTTGATCTGCCTTGCAGATGCAAGCAGTCAGTGCGGCCTTGCCAAGCACTCAACCTTGGCTTTGACGCCGGCCTTCACCGTCCTCCACAAGAGGGAATTCCCAGCATCAAAAATGCATACCTATAAAAATGGGCCTCAGATTATTGATCTTCTATCTATATGATTACTGCCTTCGCACGTTGCTATTATAAGAGTTGAAGTGCATACATATTGGTCTGTAAATATTGAGGAAATGCTATGGCCAACTTTCGTGCTAAGGCTGCAACTCAAGAGATTCCTAATGTACCAAACTCTGTGACTTGAATGAACTGCATAAACTTGACCCAAAAAGCTTGTGATAACTTGTTTAACAAATGTATCTGATATGGAAAAACAAAAGTGGCACCAAGAAGGATTAGAATTTAATATTAAAAGAAGACTGGGAGGCACTGGATGGCGGCCTGGTGCTCCTCGAATTCCTCAAATTACCACTTTACAAGCAGTCCATATGACTGTTTGCCATGGGATGGACAAAATGATTCAAATTATGAAACAGTATTGGTGGAGACACTCACTGTTCTAAGATGGTGCGAAACATCTATAATCAATGTTTAACCGGCCAATCACGTAGCCCGGGTAAGTACACGGAAGTGGCTCCAGGAACTGCTCCCCCACATCTGGGCCATTTGAACATTTTCAGTTGCACTTTATCCATTTGCCTCCTTCTGTGGGCTATTAATACATCCTTAACAATAGTGGGTATGCCTTCTAGATGGGCGTGAGCTTTTCCGTGCTGGAAAACTGATGCCACCACTGTAGCGAAGAAATGATTAGAAAATATTCTTTCACTTTGAGGAATCTCAAACTTAATTTTGAGTGGCAAAGGGATTCCCTTTACTGGACAGGTTATAAAACAATGAAGAAAATGCTGTTCAAACATTACGGCACCACCGCCGTCCCTATCCTAAATCTTCAGGAAAGATTAAATGTTTCAGCGGCATTCTAAAATTAACATTGGCAAAATTAAGTGAGACCACAGGATTACCTTGACCTAAAGTGTTGCCTTTAGCTCTTAACAATAAAATCAACCCCTTTTGGAAAATATAAGCTGACACCTGATGAAACCATTACTGGGTGACCCACACCCTTAATGGTGAACCCCATGCTGGCCCAGCTCTTGGGAACTCTGATGTGACCCAATACTATAAGGCTCCAATGCAGTATTCGAAAGCTTCTTTCCAACCAGTCGGAGGTTTTCGGAGACCCTCCACCAGATAAGGACTTTGTACCCCACATATTGTAACCTAGTGACCATATTCTGGAAAATACATCAATGAAAAACTTCACTCAAACCATGATGGGAAGGGCCCTGTCAAATTCTTTTAACCTCTCAGATAATAGTCAGATTACAGGGTGTGGAACCTGGGGTCCATGTTTTTCAATGAAAAAGAGCCTCCTTAGACTCTTGGATCTGTGAACCCTCAGCTGACTTTAAGGTTTTCCCGGGGAGATTTTCCCTTGAAGCAGACAACCACACAGCCTACACAGCTTGCCCAAGTTCATGCAGCAAGATCACAGGCACCAAAATTAATGTGCTTCTATTAATAACTCTATTAAGCTTTACTAATGTTGAATGTAAACACCCCTTAATAGACACTTGTGGGGAGGCTCCGCCTGCAGGGCCTCCCACCCTCCGGCCACCATGGATGAGAATAAGTCTACCAAGACATGATCTGCTTGGGGAGGAAAGGTGGCCGATCTCTCAAAGGAGAAGGGCCAAGAGCTTTTTCCTCAATGGGCTTTTATTGGGTTCATTTGCGCAAGAATACAGGTAAAGCTCATTAATCATTGTTAGGCAGTAAGGATCAAACAATAGGTAACATACAAAGAACTCTGAGGGCTTATTTTGAGTCAGAGTCTGATAGCTAAAGAGCTGTAAAACTCTGAGGAACAAACTCACTTCTTGCTTGAGAGCATTCTAAACAAAGCAGGTTTCATAGGATTTTACATATTCTTTCTTAGGCCTGATTGCCCTGGGGAACCCGCCCTTTTCAGCACAGAGTGGTACCCACCACCAGCATTGTCTCAGGCTTAAGTCAGGAGGGGTAATAAGAAAGCCAAGAGATTAGGAGACTTCTCCCAGACAGGATGAGGACTCAGACTATGTCAAAGCCAAGGGACGAGGGTCCAACATCCCCTTTTGCTGTAGCCCCCCAAGTCCTTCCTTGGGGCCTCCACATGATCATGCCTGCCTTAGGTCATTCCCCCCTTGGGGAATCTTACCCATCAGTGACTAACTGATCAAGCACTGGGGGCCAGGCAGGGTGAAGAAAAAGGAGCAGAAGTGGCGCCCCTGCCGGGGAGATAAGCTTTGTCTCCTTAGTGGTTTCTGGTTTGAAGGTCCCTCACTCAGCCTTACCCATGGGGGAGTGTGGGTGGGGAGGGTGGTTACAGCTTCTGAAACCAGGGCAGTTCCCAACAGACACTCTACAAGAAATAACAACTGTAGGGTTTTCAGAAACAACTATAAAGGACTCATGGACAAAACCAAGGGTGGGGTGGAAGCAAGGGAGGGAGGTGGGGGTGGCTGGGGTGGGGGGGAGTGGTGGGGGCTAAATGCAGACAACTGTAATTGAACAACAATAAAGTAATTAAAAAATAAATAACATCTGTGATGAATCAAGTAGAATATTGTAAATGTGCCCACACTGATAAAGAACCTGACGTGTTCTTACAGTTATATCCTGCTGATAAAACAGTTTGGAATCAACCGTATGGAACATGGACACATCCTTAAAGCATAACTACTGCATCATCTTCAATTTTTCCTATTCATCCTCAAATAAAAGAAAAATTTCGACTTTGTACTTTTAGTAATCAAACTGGTGGTCTTTGGAACTTATCACTCCTCAATTATGTAATGAAACTTTGGGTTAGGCTTTCTCAACAAATCGTACAAGGTTCTGCTCTACCTATACTCATTACTGATACTGTGACCCCAATAAAAGTGTCCCAACTGGATGTTCCTTAATGCCTAATCCCTCAGCACACTCTTCCTTCTACCTGAATTCAGTAATTGGAAGCTTGATCATGGTTCTTGACAAAACCCAAGTTCACTGATGAATGAACTGCCCAAACCAAGAACATCAAAATCGAATTCTATCCCGAAGGGAAATGGGACTGCTTTTCCACCGCAGTACCGCCCTTTATCGGGAACTTTCCCCAGAATGGAACAGACACTGTGGATTAGGGCTCTTAACTCCCAACATTCAGATACAAAAAACTATCTCTGAAAATGAAACCACCAGTCATGGTTCACTTATTCATAACAGGTCATAAAAGAAATCCAAGACGCACCAGTGTTCTCACTATACACAATGCTGGATTCCATTCATTTATCAGAGAGTTGATTACTCACATGGGTGTCTGAATTATATACCCCTTCAAAGACGAAGCTAATTCCCTCCTAGCCTTACAAACCAAGATTTCCCACCTCGTTTCAGTAGTCTTACAAAATAGACAGACATCCTAGCACCCTAACTGCCCAGCAAAGGAGGAGCATACGTGTAATTGGTGAAAATTGTTGTCTCTGTGTTAATAATAGGAATGTTACCACAAATGAAAAGATCTTAAAGCTCAGATGTGAATCTTTCATCAGATAGGCAACACTTCATCTATTGATTTATTTAGTTAAATCTTGGCTCCTGGGAATTTCCGCTCTGGGGAACTTTTCAATCCTTGGCTACCATTCTCCTCATAGTTATCATAACAACCTCCCTATTGTGTTGTGTGCTCTCGAGAGTTTTGAATGCCGTTCAGCAGCCACTCACACATCAACTCATTCCTAATCGAGATCAGTCGGCTGGAAGAACTCCATGAGCAACTGAGTTGTGCCTGTAATGACTGCGGGACCATCGGTGATAGCAACTGTGCAATCATTCATCCTAAAAGCATGAGCAGTGGTACCCAAAAGCAAGGCTACGTTCAAAAAGTAGCCCCTGAGAGAGCAGAGGCTCAGAAGAACACACAGTTTCCTTCAGCTTCAGATGCCAGGGTACACAGATAAAAACAAGTTCCATGCACGGATGAAACTGAGATCTTATGGGAGAGATAAAAGACAAGCAGGAGAAATGATCAGTGACAAGATATAGGTACAGATGATCAGAGAGTAAGGTGACTCAAGCAGCTAACAGTGTGGGGCATGAACCTTCCCTCCCAGCAAACACAGTTCAAGAAATAACGAAAGTAATGCTGTCTCCAGTGAACAAAGGAAGCCGTGAAAAGCTTTGGTTTTAGAGCTAGACACACCGGAGTTTAATGACTGGCTTGGGCACCCACTAAGTCTACAGTACTGAACAGGCGATTTAACCTCTCCGAGCTGCAGTTTTCTGGGGTTTATAGCGACGCCTCTTTCCCAGGGCTGTGGTGACAACTGCAGGAGTGCAGGTATCAGCGTAATTCCTGGTACTAGAAAACCCTCGATGGATATTTATCGAAGGAATGAACATGAGCTATTAACCTGTGGACCTAAAGCAGTATAGAATCCCATGGGGAAGGGCTTTCTGGATAAGATAAGACCTTGGAATATATGTAAAGTGCAAGAGGAGGAGGGGTTTCAGGGACACTAATGAAGGAACAATAAAACAGATGATTAAGCTTTGGATGGTGTGGCTTGGTGCATTGAGTGTCAGCCTGTGAACCAGGGGCTGCTGGTTCAATTCCTGGTTGGTCCACATGTCTGGGTTGGAAGCCAGGTCTCCAATGGGGACACGCAAGAGGCAACAACACACTGATGTTTTTCTCTCTCTTTCTTCTTCCCTTCCCCTCTCTCTAAAAATAAATAAAATCTTTTTAAAAATACAGGTGGTTAAGAAATGGGCTTTGGGCTTTGGGGTGGGCAGGGCTGGGGCCCCCGGCCGGTATGGCACAGTGGGTTGAGCTCTGACTCTCAGATTAAAAAGGTCTCAGGTTTGATTCCTGATCAGGGCATATTCCTCGGTTGTGGGCCAGGTCCCCCGAAGAGGGTGTGAGAGAGGCAGCCGATCAGTGTTTCTCTCTCACATTGATGTTTCTCTCCCTTTTTCTTCCTCCCTCTCCCTCTCTCCAAAACATAAATAAATAAAATCTCTTTTTTTGTTTAAAGACTTTGGGCTCTGGCTGGTGTAGCTTAGTGGATTAAGTGTCTGCCTTTGAACCAAAGGGTCGCCAGTTTGATTCCCAGTCAGGGCACCTGCCTGGGTTGTGGGCCAGGTCCCCAGTAGAGGGCACGTGAGAGGCAACAACACACTGATGTTTCTTTCGCTCTATTCCTCCCTCCCTTCTCTTCTCTAGAAATAAATAAATAAAATCTTTATTTAAAAAAATTTTAATTGTTGTTCATGTACAGTTTTCTGTCTTTCACTCCCATTCTAGCCCACCCTCCAGGAAATCTTTAAAAATAATAACATAAATAAAAGGCTTTGGAGGTAGTCAAATCTGGCTTCAAATGTCAGTTCTGCCATTTAATAGTACTGTGACTCAAATAAGTTGTCTAATTCTAAACCTCGTGAATAGAAAAAAAAATTAAGAATGTCAAACATCTTTATTTATTATAGTAAAATATACGTAACAAAATTTATCATTCTTCACTATTTTTGAGTGTATAGTTCTGTGGTATTGAGCATATTTACCTTGTGGAATCATCACCAACACCTATCTCCATGGATACGTGCATGTGAGTTACACTGGTGGGTTTTTTCTTTTTAATTTAGATTTACAGGAAAAATGAAGAGATAGTACAGGAAGTTCCCATATTACCTCCCCCGTACAGCTTCCCTACCATTAACATTTTGCATTTCTATGGTACATTTGTTCCAATTAATGAACTGATATTGATACATAGTTTTAACTGAAGTCCATAGTTTATTCAGATTCCCTTAATTTTTACCTAATGTGTTTTTTCTGTTCCAAGATCCCGTCCAGAATACCACGTTCCATCTAATTGTGGTGTCTCCTTACTTCCCTGGTCTGCGGCAGTTTCTCACACTCTCCCTGTTTTTCCTGACATGGACAGACCGGAGGGGTACCGGTCAGGGGTATTGCCGGCGTTGGTTATTTTTTACATGCAAGATTTCATGATTAAACATTGCTGTTTGGTTGTGACAACAGTACCTGTTGGGCCTATCTTAAAACACACACCCGTGCACGTGCACACACACAGCACACTGTCAGCTGTCGCTTTAGTGCAAGCAGCATCGTTTCTCACTCGAATCACTGCATTTGCGTCCCTACTTCATCTCGGGCTTCCACTCCCCCATCATGTCTCCACACAGTGGCCTTAGAGAGGCTTTGAAATAGAAATCAGATTCTATTACTTCTGTTCTCCAAATGCTTCAGGGGCTTCTCATCTTGCAGAGTAAAATCCTACAAGATCCTTCATGCTCTAGCTCCTAGCCACCTCACCAACATCATCACTTGCCTCTCTCCCCCCGCCCCACGCTGCACTCTAGGGCTGGCTTCCTCTTGCAGCCTTTCAAGGGGCAGGTTCACATGGGACTCCAGCAGACAGAAGAAAACTCGTGGAGCTGTTGGGGTGTCTGACATGCCTTTATTCTTGGGTGAGACGATCCACACACAGCAAGCTGCAGTCGTACAGTGGGAAGTCCGACCCCCTTATGTGCTAAGCGCACACAAAGCCGGCTGGGTGCCGATACTGACCTTCAGCTATGCAACAGAGCTTCGTCCTGCCCATGTGGGCCCTGCTGGAGGTTATATGAACTCTGCTAAGTTATGTTTGCCCTGGACCTCCGGGTGAGGGAGCCTCACTCCGCTGTCCCTATGGGCTTCCTTGACGGTCCTCAGTGCCTGGAGCGTTCACCCTGCACAGACCCACAGGGCTGACCTCTTCACCCCTTTCAAGCAGTCTCGGACCAGACGTTACCGCTTAAGAGGTGTCCTCCCTCACATCCTGCCTTTCATAGCAAGTTGTCCTTTTTCTCTTTAGCTTTGTTTTAACTCAAAATGTGTAGCACCACCTACCATTAGTCACATCTGTTTGTTGTCCATGTCTGTCTCTCCTTTTAGAACACAAGTTTCCCGAGGCCAGGAGCTTTATCCGATTTGTTTATTGCTTGTATGTTAGGCTCCAAGTTAACAGTAATTACTGGTTAAATGAGTGAATTAATGCATAAAACACTATCTTTAACAAGTAAGTTGGATTATCGGGTAAGGTTGTCCACAGCCCGGGACTCCTGGCCTCCTAGATGTCCTTGAAGGTGGCCACATTCTGAATCTCTAAGGTCTAGCCGGACTGTGAGTGATTCATAACAGGGGCTACAGTTCACTCAGGGATGTATCTGTGGGACCTGAGACGGTTCCTGAAACACACCGAGCGCTCCACAGACATGTCTGTGTCATAATCAATCGGAACGCAGCTGCCAACGTGGAACACGAGCAATGACATTTTCTCAAAGCAGAGTCTTCCCGACGGCAGCATATCTGAAAGGCAGAGACACACTGAGAGAGTTTATGTCCAGGACAACAATAGAAAATTAAAATGATCCTTTTATAATGTCTGTTAGTAGCTGCTGCTGTGGGTGTGTCCCCACCACAGCCGCCCACTCCTACTTGGAACCCCCACCTGCGACTTGGAGATAAAGCCTTTCAAGGAGTCGTTAAGGTTAAATGAGGTCATCGGGGTGGAGTCTTAATGCAAAGGACAAGCGCCCTCAGAAAAAGAGAAAGAGACACCAGCAACACCCGTGTCCAGGGGAGAACGCTGCGAGAAGGCAGCTGTCTGCGAGCCAGGAGGAGGGCTCTCACCAGAAGCCAACCCTGGTGGCACCTCCGTCTCTGACTTCCAGCCTCCAGCACTGTGAAAAAATACAGTTCTGATGTTTGAGCCACCCGGTGTGACTTCAGTCATTACGAGTGGCATCATCTTGTCACATGAAGGACAGCGAGGAAGATACATGCACACACAAGCCTCTGTGTTTTAGGGGTGGCTTTAAATTCACTATGTACTACGAGGGAGAAAAATCGATGAAATAAAATTGCATTTCATTTTTAAATAATCAGTAGATTAATTCTCTTTCATTCAAATAATGCTGAACATTTAAAAGTCCTGGAAAAATAAATTTACAATCAGTAAATTTATAACCGTATGAATGTATAACTACATTTATATAAGTCAAACCTTGGTAATTTGGTAGCTTGTTAATTCTTTTTCCTTTCTCCCATCTTTATTTTTGGCATGTGTGTGCATTTTTCTAAAGTATAATGGAAACAATAAGAATCTTGGTCTGTCAGAATTTTCAGTGAAAACAATACTTTGGCCAAACCAAGATATGCCACAGTAACAACTTACATACAGCCACATCCGGTGACTAAACTGTGTTTGTTATTTGCTTAAGCAATCAAGCTTACATTTTGATCATGTGTCTGTTAAGAATTGTGCAAGAGCCCTGGCTGGTGTAGCTTAGTCGGTAGGAGTGTCGTCTCAGAAACCCAAGGGTTGCAGTTTTAATTCCCAGTCAGGGCACGTGCTCAGGACGTGGGTCAGGTCTGGTCAGGGTGCACAGGAGAGGCAACTGGTTGGTGTGTCCCTCCCTCCCTCCCTTCCCCTCTCATTAAAATCAATAAGCATATCCTTGGGTGAGGATAACATAAAACAGAATTGTTCAAGAAAACCTCATGTTCGTTTTACATATACTGTTTGGCAACAACAACAACAACAAACCATGACAAACCTAGCAATAAAAAAGAAAAATATAAGCCGAGGATGCATTTGTAATCAGCACCCAGGGCTGCGGCATCAGCTTTCAGAAGAGCTTCTAAACACTGCCACGCGCTGTCCATCCGAGTGTCCTGCAGCTGGGTGATTATGTGGCTCTGGCCTGGTCTTAAGGAGGAACGAATCACAAGCACTATTCAAAGCAGTCTGTTAACTCTTCGAAAGCACCAAGTGGTCTTCAAAGAGGGAAGTATGGAAATAGCGAGACTCTAATTGCATATTCTGATTAAGATTCCACGAAGCACCTGATTGTAGTTGTGACAAAGCCGTCTCTATGAGCACAGTTTCCTGTTAAAGAAGCAGAGGTCCTACCAGAAAGGTTTCGTATATATTTAAGATTATTAATATGTTTGAATTTTTTATTTTACAAATTTCATAAAATTCTCTTTCCTGGTGCTAATTTTATGGGATGCTACATAGGACAAAGTTCTTTAATAGCTGTCTCTTTTAAAAACAGTGTAACATCCAGATGCCTATGATCTGTTTCAAGGTAGAAATCATGTTTAACCTAATTGTGATTTTCCCGTAACTGGGAAAAAAGGAAATATTGAGGATGATGCTTGTTGAGTGCATATTCAAGCATAGTTCCAAACTGTAGAAAGAAATTTCTTGAGAATTAATATGGCGTCCTTAAAGAAGTTACCATTTGCTTCCAGTTTCCCTCTTCTCTGGAAATAATACATAAATGCACAGATTTAAAGCTAACCATCAGTTTTACATCCATCTTTACTCAGCAACAACATCCTCAAGGGAAATAAAGGCACTAAAAAAATCCTTTTTTATTCTAATCACCTCAATCAGAAAAACTTAACGAGGGTGTGCTACTCTTTGCTGTTGTCCAAAGTCCTTAATTTTTAACAAAATCTACTAGAGAGCATTCCCAATTAGTATATAAGTAGCAAGTTGAAAAAATCTCTTCCGCGCATGCAATATTAACTCTATTTATTTAAATACTGGAAACCTCCAATATGGTAAGAGGTCAGATGCTGGAGAAGAAATAATGCTAACTAGTCTCATTTTAACTAACCGAGTCTCATGCTCACTCACCTCGGGTGGCTCCGAGTGAGGCCCGACTGTCCTGAAGTTTAGTCAGTTTCATTGTGGATGACTACTGCCCCTTCTCCCTCCTCTCAGACCTTCGAAACCTCCTGTCCCTCCTAAACCTCAGCTGTTATCTCGCTGGGAAAAGTGAAAATCACAAGAGGACATCCGAAAGTGCCTGCCACCGAGCTACATCATCCTGCCTCCACCTGTACTCACGGCTGCCTTCCCACCTGTCTCAGTCCACTCCAGCTGCTATGACAAAATACTACAGACCAGGTGGCTCGTAACAGCAGAAATGTATTTCTCACAGTTCAGAAGGCTGGAAGTCCAAGACCAGGGTCTTGCCAGCAGGGTCGGGTTCTAGTTAAGGCCCTCTTCCGGGTTGCAGATGGCGGCTTTCTTGGGCTCTGTCTTCATGACCTAATCACCCCCAAGGTCCCACTTCCTAATACCATCGCCTTGCGGATTAGACTTCAACAAATGAATTTGGGGGGGGACACAAAAATTCAGACTGTAGCACTACCTGCTATATTGGGTAAACTGTCTGTTCCCATGTTGTGGGTCTGTGAACAAGGATCGTGCGCCCCTGCCTAGGTTCCCTGGGAACAAATGCCTCAACAGAGAGACTATGGGATTAGAGACGTACGGGACACCTGAAGCCTGTCCATCAGGTTGAAGCTCCAGCATTAGTAAATAGGCCTTTTCTCTCAAGGAGACTGGGGGCGTGTTTCATTCTGCTGCTTCCGCTGTGCCCTGAAGGTGGTAGCCTGCCAAGAACTGTCTTTGGGCTTGCTACAGTCCCCATGGAGCCCAGGAGGGCCAGCTCCCTGGGTCATCAGGGCCAGCTGTTCAAGGGTCCCTGTGTGGATTGCAGGCTCCTGCTGGTTTTAGTGGAAAGTGTAGGGGTGGGGGGGACGCTCCTTATCTTCAGCAAGGTGGCAAGAAAATGCCTTGGCTGGGCCTGCCCATGGGCCTCTGCGGTACAGCAGGAATGTCTGTGGGGACCGCACTCCCAGGCTGTAGAGAGGGAGCGGGAGAGAGCTGTGGTCGCTGGAGCACAGCAGGCCGCAGCCAGAGAGCGAGGGGGTGCCACCGCTGCCCTGCTCTCCAGTTTCAGTAAGGCGGCAGGGCTGTGCCAAGACAGCTGGCCACTGCCTGTCCTAGCAAGGCCTGGAGAGTGTGCCCAGTTCAGGCTCACCCCCTGGGTTAGCAGGGCGGGCGGAGAATGCAAAAGTAGATGCCCACCAGCACCTCCGTCTGTGTCGTTTCAACTGTCCCCTGCTACTCCAGCAGATGCTTTAAGATCAGCAAATACATCTCTTCCAGGTACAGTTCAGGCGCTTTTCAAACTTCTCTTTTTGTGCTGATCCTGGTGTTCACAGGAGAGACATGGTTCTTCTTATTGACAAATGTAAAGAATTATAGATCAGCAAATTGACTAGTGTGCTGGAGGGAACTGCCCTGCCTGATTTCAGGAGCTGTAACCCCCCCGCCCCCCCCCCCCCATGGCTAAGGCTGAGTGAGCCACTAAGGAGACCATAAGCCACTAAGGAGACAAAGCTTATCTCCCCAGCAGGGGCGCTGCTTCTGCTCCTTTTACTTCACCCTGCCTGGCCCCCAGTGCTTGATCGGTTAGCCAATGACGGGTAAGATTCCTCAAGGGAGGGACGACCTAAGATAGGCACCATCATGGGGGGGCCCCAGGGAAGGACTTGGGGGGACTACAGAAAAAGGGGGTGATGGACCCTCGCACCTCTGCTTTGACATAGCCTGAATCCTCACTCTGTCTGCAAGAAGTCTCCTAATCTCTTGGCTACCTTACTCCCCCTGCCTGACTTAAGCCTGAAACAATGCCTTAAGCCTGAGACAACGCTGGAGGTGGGTGCTGCCCTGTGCTGGAAAGGGCAAGTCCCTAGGGTGATCAGACCTAAGAAAGAATGCATAAAATCCTATGAAACCTACTTTGCTAATACCTCAATTTAAATGGTAAGGGTCCAAGCAGGAAGTGAGTTTGTTCCCCAAAGTTTTATGGGCATTTAACTATCTGACCCTGACTCACAACAAGCCCCCAGAGTTCTTTGAATGTTACTTATTGTTTAATCCTTTCTGCCTGACAATGACTGATGAGCTTTATTCCTGTGCAAATGGAACCCAATAAAAACTAGTCAAGGCAAGGGTCGGGGTGCTCTCCCCTTGAGAGAGTGGCTGAGGCGCTGTGAGGCTTTTTCTCCTCTTGAGAGAGAAACTGCGCCATTCCTCTTCCTCCACAGGACTCAGTAGTCCATGTGAATCTGTCTCGTGTCTCATCCACAATGTGGCGGACCCCACGAGCCGGGGTCTGCATCAGCGTGCATTCCTAGTCTATTAGTGACCGGTCCCCGGGGAAGAGAGCGGGCCTAGCTAGGGTGGGGGCAGTGAAGAGCATGGGGTCAGGGCAAAGCAGGCAGCAAAAGTAAGGGCAGCTGAAGGCCTGGGTGGCCTGAGGCCTGGTGACCAGAGCCAAGGGCCAAGGGAGCAAGTCCTTTGTTCTGAGGACTTACATAGTTGAATCTGGGAAGGGAGTAAATAAGTTACATATTGATTGGATGGTGAATGTGGTGCCAACTTTCCCAGGCAGACATGACTATCCAAACACAGGTATGTGTGGGAGTCTGTCAGCCCGAATCCTTATCCTGCTCCAGGCTCCCTTTGTTCATCTTGTTGTAAAACAGGTACATGCCGGGAGGCAGTTAATTAAAGTTGAGGCAGTTACCCAAAGTTATTTTTGGGCTGCTTCTTTGGGCACTGTGGACCCTCTCCTGCATTCCAGGCCCTGGGATGAAAGCACAGTTTCAAGGCTTTCTTTCCCAGGTAGTGGAAATGCTACATAGAATTTCAAGGACTTCCCTCCTTCCTTGCTAACGTAGTGTTTCTTGTGATGTGGGAACACCTGGCAATGTTCTCGTACCAGGCTCAGGACTGCTGAGTTAGTGGGCAAGACGTGTCTCCCTCCTCCTCCCTGCCTTGGTGTGTTCTTCATTCTACCTAAGTGATAAAAGGTGTCTCCTGGCAACCAGGATGCTAGACGCTGGCCAGTAACAGCAGTGCAATCTCAGAGTTCTTCCTGTGCTGTCTCCTGCCACACTGGGTCAAGTGAGATCCCATACAAGCCCTTTAAAAGGAGAATCTCTGTTCCCTATAGCCCTTTGGGCCCCTCAGTCATCAGCTCCGTCGGTTTTCTAAGTCAGATGTTTGGAGAGTTGGTCTCTCTGGGGCAGATTCCAAAGGCTGGGGCCTGCTGTGGGGCATAAACCCATGGCTCCTCTGGGGGAAGGGCCAGACTGGTGAGATCCCTCCCTATCAGGTGTCCCCGCACTGGGGGTGAGGTATTTTGAAGAGAGTATGTCTTTGCCTCTCTTACTGTCTCCACACGGTCCTTTACGCTTTTGTCATGGAGGAGCAGTTCATCTGGTTTTCAGATCTTTTTCAGAGAGAAAAGATTTACATGTAGGTATAGATTTGGTATCCATGGGATGGGGGTGAGTTCAGGCTCTTCCCAGCCATCATCTCGGACCCTGGCTGTCCCATGTTTTTCTCGAGCCTGCTCCGACCTGGCTCTCATTCCCAGCACCCCATGGAAGCTGCCCTTGCCAGTGTCACAAACACACTGGTTTCCTGTGCCTTTAATGAAAACCTTTTCAGGAGAAGATCAAGGAAAAATAAAGAGTACATTTTTCTTTAGTAAACAAATTTATCCTCATGAAAAGGGATTCTGCAAGTTGTAAAAAGGAAGCTACCTGGCTGGTGTAGCTCAGTGGATCAAGCATGGACTGCGAACCAAAGGGTCACCGGTTGGATTCCCAGTCAGGGCACATGCCTGGGTTGCAGGCCAGGCCCCCAGTGGGGGCCATGTGAGAGGCAACCACACACTGATGTTTCTCTCCCTCTTTCTCCTTCCCTTCCCCTCTTTCTAAAAATAAATAAATAAAATCTTAAAAAAGGGTTAAAAGATAAAAATAAATTTTAAAAAGTAATTCTTAAAAAAAAAGGAAGCTAAAGCTGTTCATTTTGGGCAGTATTCCATCATTGTATTCTGCACGCATAAAGGGTGTTGAGACCAGAAAAGCTGGCATTCACACTGCCTGTCACTCCCAGAACCAATACATGGAGACAAGGATTGAATCTTTATGGGCACTCTATTCAGATGGCCAGTGATTTGAGAAGATGGTGGGTTACATACCCTCAAAAAAATCTTAATATCTCATCTCAGGCCAACCTTTGTTATAAAGAGAAGAAAAGTATAGGTAGGAGGTTTGGAATTCAGGGAGAAAAAAAGTAGGTAAGGGGTTTGGAATTCTGGGGAAAAGTTTAGTCATATAAAAGTTGCAGCCCTGAGATTTTCCTAGCATCCCTGCAGTTCTTTGTTTTTTTTTCTCCCTGGAGCACAATGGCTCCGATATCTTCTTGACTCTTCTTGATGGCTGGCAGTCCTCCTGGGGTACAAAGGTCGCATTGCTCACAGGCCTCCTGGAGTCAGGGTAGGCTGGGTCATGCATTCCAGTTCCTGGAACAACAGCTTTCCATATGCATTAATCACTAAGCCTATTAACTCTAAAAGCTAAAGAAATGTTTAACTGAGTTCCCCCATCAGCGTGAGATTATGCATTTTTATAGAATAGCTGATTGGTTTAGGTGTCTGTTTAAGGACAGCATTATATTAAGGTTAAAAATCTCCTGAGCACCAGTCCCCTGAAGGGGAACAAAAGTTTTGCCTTTTGGGCTATTGATTTTTAAGCTGGTTATTAAGAAAGAAACTTTGACCCTTCCCCCTTGCCTATCTAAGAGATTCAGATGGAAAGACCTACTCCAGAAGGGAGATCTTTGGATATTTGCCTTAACAGCATAACTTGAACTGAGTGTGGATGGTGGATGGGAGGGCATCTAGCAGGGGCCTGTTTATGAGATTGAAACAAGGTACAGAGCACATTCCTTCACTAGGGCTCATGGCTGGGGAAAGGGGGGAAGGGGACAATATGTCTTAATGTTACAGAACAAAAAAGGGGGGGCCTGAGATGATATAAAGAAGCCCCCAGGTCTGTTATGTCCGTCACCAGAGGAAAGATGTCTCTCAATGCCAGAGATTTGTGAAAAGGAAAGGAAACGTTTATTTAATGCTATACAAACTTAAAGTAGGGACCTAATGTCTTCACCAAAAATCCTAAAGTCCCTTAAAGCACCCACAAACAGACACAGTCCTTCCTTCCTTCCCCCTTTGCCCAGTCCAGAGTACCATATCTCCTAAAGCTGTGGGGGTCCCTACTCTGGCAAAGGCACATGGTCTTCTCTTCCCGGACCATGGGAGTCCCCACTCTGCCAGAGCCTTGTGGTTCTCTCCCTCAGGGCCGGGACAGTCTTCACTCTGCTAAAGCTGTGTGGTTCTCTCTTGCAGGGCTGCGTATAATTCTCCCCCCTCAAATGGCTGCTGCCACTCGGTTTAAATCCCAGCGTCAATCTTCCTCTGAAGCCCCATTTCCGGCTCCTCTCACAATTGGCTACAGCTGCCAGATTCTGGGCAGGTGTGGCCCTGTGGTGTGGAGCCAATTATCTCCAGGCTTTTCTGGATCTTATTACAGATCCCTATTTGAGGCTCCCCTCTTGGCTGCACCCTGTTACATTAAGATATTTTTCATAACAATGGCAACTTGGTAGCTAGTTTAATAGCTTGTTAATAGCTGTGCTGCCACCTGGGGCAAGGTGGGTGTGACTTTAAGGGAGTATCCTGATGTAGCCAGGTGAGAGTCTCCCAGAGTTACTGAGCCACTCTTAACCTGATTGGGGATGGCAGCTGAACCGAGTGTAAACAATACAGGAGAATTGGCAACTGTAGATTAGTGTGGGAGGAGTCAGGGATGAGGTCACACAGTAGGCTCAGGATCAGGATTCAGATTGAGGGCGGGCAGCCATTTGGGGATTTGGCCAGAAGAGCCATGAGGGAGGAACAGGGTCAGTATCCAGACATTTCTTGCCACTGGTTTAGTCCATGTCTTCCCAGCTGTGCTCCAGCTGGTGCTGTTCCCTGGCCTGTGTTATACCGTGGCCCACGCAGGCTTGGGAAGGACTAGGTGCCCCTTCCAACCAATCAACTTCCCAATCTTTCCCAGCCTTGTATAGGATCCTCCCCCTAACCAATCCATTTCCAGGATCTTCCAGGGTTCTGTGTCGCTTATCAAGTCTGATCCCTTCCCAGGCTAGACACTACCACTTATGGTCACCATCTTAGTTCCTACTGCCCAGGCCTCAAAGTGGAAGTAACTCCCCATTCACCCTCTAGATTTCTACTTACAGGGGCCCAGCAGAGGAATTCTCCTGCTGTTTTTATTCCTCCTCGGATAGTGATCTGTCCTACCAATTTGAGGATTGTTCTGCAGGGCAGATGATGCCCTGGGCAGTGTGTAAAGCTATAACTTCCTAGTGAAGCAGGCAAGCTCATTGCCTGATTCAGCCCCCCCCCCCCCCCTACCCAGTTTATTATGCTTAATAATGTCTGATTCCCTTTGCTTTCTTCTTTTATTAATATCTAGCTACCTAAGCTAACACTTTAACCCAGCAATTCCATTTTTGAGACTTTATCATATAACAAAAAAAGTACCAGTCTTGAAAGTGGCATGTGACCTTGGCTCCTAGCAAAACTGCAAGCATGATAAAGTGTAATATCTGAGCCAGGCTGTCCAGGAAGTCAAATCTAAGCCAGGGTAGTGTATTGAGGAAAGCAAATGATGGTCATCCAATGTGATATAAGGCACTACTCAAATGGGTCGACTCATCATACAATGTTTGGTAGGGGAAAGAACTAACACACGTTTCTTAACTTACCCAACATAATCTAATACAATAAGTACTCTAAATATTTGTGGAAGAAGGAGGGGAGGAACAAATTTAAGTATGTTTGGTACAGATAAAGAGATACACATGAAACTATTAAAGGCTCATGAAGCATTGCAGAACCTCTGAATGAATAGTGGGAGGGAGGAAAAAAGATTCTTGGTCAGGCTGGCAAAACAAAAAGTGAAAAAAGTGAAGTGAAATAAAAAGTAGATATCAGTGGAGGAGATGAGATCAACATTGTAATTAGCCTAAATGGGTGACTTTACCTATCAACTGAAAAAAAAAATCTCCCATTTTGGGTGCAAAGATTAGCTAAGTGTTGTGCATATAAAACACAAAACAAAGTGAACATAGAACAAACAGGAGCCTATTCACAATCCATAAGTACCATTCACATTATATCAGAATGTTAGGGGATCTCAAGAATTCAAGGTTTGAGCCTTGGTAGACAGGCTTCAGTGACTAATGCGCATGAAAGGCTGTTATTCCAGGAACTGGAATGCATGACCACGTGACTCCAGGAGGCCAAGGAGAGAGTCAGCCTTTATACCTCGGGGAGAGAGTATCCAAGGCGTTGTGTTCCAGGGAGGGAGCCCCCATGATGCAAATAAAGAATTGTTGATCAACAAATGAAGAAGTTTCAGGAAGATCACCCTGGGCTGAAACTCTTATCCAATTAACCTTCTTTCCAAACCCCTTACCCACCCCTTTCTTCTCCTTATAAAAAAGTCAGCTTGAAATGAGATGTTTAAGACAGTGATTTTGC
Source organism: Phyllostomus discolor (assembly GCF_004126475.2). Taxonomy (NCBI): domain Eukaryota; kingdom Metazoa; phylum Chordata; class Mammalia; order Chiroptera; family Phyllostomidae; genus Phyllostomus; species Phyllostomus discolor. Next base: position 15,832,641 of record NC_040907.2, on the reverse strand, counting down.
AGGTACATAACCTGCTGTCTTCCCAGATCGCAGACCATCTGAATAAAGCGCCCATAAAGATTCAACCCTCGTCTCTAATAATTGGTTCTGCTAGTGACAGGCAGCACAAACACCAACTTTTCCAGTTTCAAGAACACATCTAGTGAGACAAGTGTAAGATGTATATGAAAAAAGATATAACATTTTAGTGAATGTGTAAGATTCCTATTGCTTCAGTAAAAAATTACCACAAACTTAGTGACTGAAATGAACCCAAGTTTAATACCTTTACAGTTCTTCGGATGAAAAGTCCTAATGGACTGAAGTCAAGGTGGACTGTACCTCTCTTGGAGGCCTCTGTCCCATGAGGTCAAAGAACTGAGATGTATCCTTTGCGACTGCCAGCGGAGAGCTAGCTTTAGCTCCTAGAGGCCTCTCTCCAGTCTTTTTAGACAGCTTCTAACATTTCAGACTCAGCAGCAGGCATGGAATTCTCTTGCTTGGAGTCTCTCCTGTGGTTAGATTGGGCATACTCAATCAGGATGATCTCAAAAGGTCCTTGATTCTAATGACTCTGTAAAATTCCGTTTTAAGGTAACATATTCACAGGTTCTGGGAGTTAGGGTGTAGACATCTTTGGGGGCTATTAATCTGCCTACCACAGTGAAGGACATTAAAAAAATGTATGTGGCCCTGGCTGCTGTGGCTCAGTAGATTGAGTGCTGGCCTGCGAACCGAAGGGTCGCAGGTTGGTTGGATTCCCAGTTGGCACATGCCTGGGTTGCGGGCTAGGTCCCCAGGGGGAGGGACGTGTGAGAGGCAACCACACATTGATGTTTCTCTCCCTCTCTTTCTCCCTGCCTTCCTTTCTCTCTAAAAATAAATAAAAATAAAATCTATTTTAAAAATGTATGTGGAAAAAAGTGTTGCATTCTTGGATGAGAAGATGTACTATGGTAAAAATGTTATTTTTGCCGAAATTAGCCTACAAATTCTGTGCAAGATGCTTTAATGATAACTGAAACTGGATTTGAATCAGATGTGTGGATAGATGCTCAGAGATTATATTGTTTAGCAAAATAGAGGAACACTGACACAATCCCTTGCAGAGTTTAACTCGGGTAGATTGCATGTATTCTAGAAGCAAACACACTAGTATCCTACACAAGAGCAGAGTAATGTTTCCTGTTGTGTGTACAATATATTTTTTAACAGGCGAGGAGTACTCTTGTAACAAAAACTTATTTTAATTTTGATTTTTAGAGAAAGGGGAAGGGCAGGAGAAACATCGATTGGCCACCTCTGCACAGGCCCCGACTGAGGACCAAACCTGTGAGCTTTTGGTCTGCAGGATGACACGCAACCAGTTGCGCCACACCAGCGGGGGCTATTCCATATTCTTACTGTTGGCATCCAAGATTTCCCTCGTCATCTTATTTTAGGCACGTATTTGACTGTTGTGTCCTACAGCGATTCCTACCATTCTTTTCTTATTCATAACCGAGAGCTCGAGACTGTATTCTTATACACACAATTTCATATTATTTTCCCCTGACACACCATTTCTACACTTTACATTTTAATTCTTTTTATTGATTTAAGTGAGAAAGAGAGAGAAACATCGTTTTGTTGTTCCACATATTACACATTCTTTGGTTGATTCTTGTATGTGCCCTGACCTGGGGCACGTTATCAGGGACAATGAGCTACCAGGCCATGGTTAAACTTCACATTTTATTTATTTCATTTACTTATTCTTAGACAAGGAAGAAAGGCAGAGAGAAAAGGAGAGAAACATCGATGTGCGAGAGAAACAGATCTGTTGCTTCTCGCAAGCCCCTGAGTGGGGACTTGGCCTGCAGCAGCCCAGGCATGTGCCTGACCAGAAGCCAACTGGCAGCCTTGAGGTTCGCAGGCGGGTGCTCAATCCACTGAGCCACACCAACCAGGGCTAAACTGCACATTTCAAACTCATTTTATTTTTCTGTCTATTCAAATGGCCTTATTAGAACTTTCAGCAAAAATTCCTGGTAGATGAGCACTGCTTTCTGTCCATTTGTTATAGCACTTAGAGAAATGTTTCTAAAGAAACAGCCTGTATTTCCATCAGGATACTTCCTCAGACGGGGATGATACTGCGGACAGTGCCAAGCAAGGGTGATCACAGGGGTGGGTGAGGATTCCGCGGTAAGTTTGGGAATGTGGGTTGAAGGTGAACAAGAGAAAATTGAGTTTTTATTTCCCTCCAAAGAAAGAGGCTTCCGTAAATGCCACCCTTGACTTGCAAAGAAGCTCATGTAATGGTCTCTTCTTACAGATGTGATTAATTCATTTCAATGAAAAGTTACCTCAAGGCAAGTGTCATGCATTATTAATACCAACAAGTATGGATAGAATGTATCCTATCTATACATCTTTTTTTTTAAAGATTTTATTTATTTATTTATTTTTAGAGAGGGAAGGGAGGGAGATAGAGAGAGAGAGAGAAACATCAATGTGCGGTTGCTGGGGGTTATGGCCTGAAACCCAGGAATGTACCCTGGCTGGGAATTGAACCTGGGACACTTTGGTTCCCAGCCCCCGCTCAATCCACTGAGCTACGCCAGCCAGGGCCTATCTATACATCTTTGGAAATAAAATAGTCCCGGTTGTTTAATCCCCAACACCAAGCACACTGTCCTTGGAATGACATCTCAGTCAATCTGACCCTCTTGTTAAAGGTCAACTGGGTGTCTTTACATTCTGTCTCCACCTTTCTAACATTTACTAGACAAAACATGGAAATACAACTTTTCTAAGCTGACACTGAATTTTCAGGGATCCTGTGAGTCCTGGAGAAGGCCGCGGTCAGGCAGCCTGGCGAGTTAGGACGTGGTTGTCCTCTCCCATGGCAGGCCTGACACAGGTCAGCAGAAGGTGGGCCGGAAGGGTCTAGGGGAGCACGGCCCAGCCTGAGCTGCCCAGAGGTGCAGGCAACGACTCAGACAGCAGCAGCCGGGTAGGGAGTCCCGCAGCCCGGCGTCGCGCTGCAGACGGGGCCGCCCCACCCTCAGTATCACCCAAGAAAACAAAACAAGCACAGGACACCGCGTACGGAGACAGAGCACCACCGCCCTCGCGGCTAGATCGCGCACGCGCGTCTTGGGGCCTAGTGCGCGGAGCGGCGGAGGGTTGGGGGTGGGGAGAGCGGGAACTCAGGACGGCGGTTGGGCAACAAAGAAGCAACGCCCACGCATCAACGTCTCTGCGCATGCTCCGTACGTCAGCTTCTAGTACTTTCGGCGCGTCAGCGGACGCCCTGCTCAGTTCGCGCCTGGTCGTTGTAGGTGGAGGTTGTGTCCTCTCTCTCGGGAGTAGCTGCAAAAATTTCCTTTTCGTCCTTCGCTGCGGAAGGAGGGCGTCCGTTGGGCCTTCCTCTCTGTCCCGAGCGAAGTGCCGGTGCCTTGTAAGTTTTCTGGTGGCGGGGCGGGTTCCCGGGAACCTCAGCGTGCTTGGCAGAGGAAGCAGGGGGTTCTGCGTGGCAGAGAAAGTGGGGGACTGTGCGTGGCGCCGAAAGGGGGGGCTGCTGGCTTGGCGGCAGGGCCGGCGTCTGGCGGCGGCAGGGCCCGGAGTTGGCGAGCCCAGGTTCCTTTCGCGAGCTCCCCTACCCCGAGCTCCCCTCCCCCACGGCCCGCAGGCCTTGCTTCCGGGAGTTCACTTCCTTCCCTTTTCCCCTCTCCGGTTCAGGAACCCGTTTTCGAGAAGGATCCTGAAAGGCAGGGGAGCTTCCAGCCGTCCCGGATGTCCAACTACGTGAGCGGGATGTGGCCGGGCTCGCTGCCCGAGGAGTCCCCGTCGGCCTCGGGCCGGTCCAGCCGGCTGTCGTCGGCGACCGGGAGCCGCTCTCCCAGGAGCTCGCGGTCCCGTTCCAGCGCCTCCAGCCGGTGGTCGTCCAGCAGTCGGAGCCGGCCCCGGCGCGGGAGCAGGTCCAGGTCTCGGTCCCGGTCGCGGAGACGCCACCAGAGGAAGTACAGGCGCTATTCGCGGTCCTACTCGCGGAGCCGCTCGCGATCCCGCAGCCGCCGCCGCCACCGGGAGAGGCACTACGTCTCCTCCAGGAGGTGTTACCGGTCTCCGTCTCCCTCGCCGGACCGGTCCCGCAGCCGGTCCCGCTCTCGGGGACGGTCGTATTACCGAAGGGCCTACGCGGTCATGCGGGGGCGACGCTACTATGGCTTCGGTCGCTCCGTGTACCCAGAGGAGCGCAGGAGTTGGCGGGCGAGATCCAGGACGAGGTCGCGGAGTCCAACGCCGTTTCGCTTAAGTGAGAAAGGTGAGTCCAGAGGTGCCGGGCTCGCTTCTCCCTAGGCACCTTCTCGGTGCGGCGACAGTACGAGTAGGCTGGGAACCAAGGTTGATGTGTAATATTAGTATTTTTTTCCTTCGTTGCTTGGAATCTTAATAGTTTCGTTGGGAGGAAGGAGGAGAGAAGGACATTACTAGCAGGCTAACAGTTAAAAACCACACTACAGTTGACACCCGGTGTTTAAACGGACACCAGTTCTCACCTCTTGGGATTAAATTGTAGGTGTTAATTGGCTCAGGACGGAAATAATCTTTTATCCTGGCGGCTGGCACTTCTTAGTGGAGACCTGTAAATGTTAGTTCACCTGCTCTACGCTTCTGCTAATAAGTTAATCATTGAACAGGAAGAATAGTACAAAAGCATTCTTTTTTTTTTTTTTTTAAAGAGGCCCGAGCTTAGTCACTTTAATCAGAAAGCCTAACTTAACCTTACTTATATCATCTGAAAAGCAGGTTCTTACGTATGTGTAAGGGTGCTTCACATTCCTGTGGCTCTAAGAAGCAAGCAGTCTTACGGATGTGGAGGAAGGACTCTGCTTGCGTCCAGGGCTCAAAAACCCTGGGCCTGGAAAGGAGACTTCGGCTGTGTGGGTAGTGAATATGCATACAGCATACAGATGATTTATTATAGAATTGTACACCTGAAAGTGATGTAATTTTATTAACTAACATCACCCCGGTAAATTCAATTTAAAAAGTTAAATGACAAAATGTAAATTCCTTCTTGAAAAGTTAATATTGTATTACTGAAAAAATGAATTTTTTTTCAGTATTTTAAAAAGAAATGGCTTCTGGGATAGGATAATGGAACAGAAAACATGATAGGTCAAGACCAAAACTTGAAGTCTGAAAATGGATTTAGTAATTTATCAATATTGGCTCATTAGTTATGACAGTTGTACTGCATAAAAATACTTTTGACCAAAAATGTTCAGAATACATATTTGAAGAGAATGCAAAAACAGTATGAAATTCAGGCTCTGGTAAGGAAAATTTAAGATTACATTAGGGATGCTTATTTTTCTCAGCAAAAACAGAGACTCCCCCCCCCCCCAAAAGGATATGTTTTTACACATGAAGATGAAATGTTAAAACATTTTAGTTTTGCTGTTCAAAATAAATGCAAACTTATTTTGTGATTCTAAGTCCTCTTGGGGAAATGCTGCAAGATTAAGAAATACCTTGTGTTCCTTTTGTAGATCGAATGGAGCTGTTAGAAATAGCAAAAGCCAATGCAGCAAAAGCTTTAGGAACAACCAACTTTGAATTGCCCCCCAGCCTCCGAGTTGTTCCTGGGCTTAAGGAAACAAACCATGAAACAGCCATACCAAACAAAGGGGCAAAGTGTGAGGTAAGTATTCTAGGTTTATTCAGACAATCTTCAGAAAGCTACTTCCAGAAAGATCTGATTAGCATTTTTATTTGACTTACTTTGAACTACTTTTGAGAAAGGCTAGCTAAATATTTGTTCAAGTTAAAATAGCAGGTCTGGCAATACTTAGTCTCTCCCATGAAAATAGATTAACGACCTTTATTTTTAGTTGACAGAGTATTGCTGTCATGATTTTAGCTGGTATTTTGACTCTATGTAGTTAACTGAAGAATTTTTCTAACTAGTCTCTAGAGTATTTATCTGTAGTTTTCATTTGCAGCATTATGTTCCCAGAAATTCTGTACTCAACATACAGTATAGTTTATCTGCTTTATTTCTGTCTTATAGAAATCATGAATGTGGTCTCCAGACATTGCTGAAGAAAATCTGTTGGTAATTGATACATGGGCATAAGCATCAGAGGTTTAACTAATTTGAAGTTTATGTTCACATGCTGAAAGCTTAGTTTTGTTGATAGATCCATGTGCATGCTAGAATTTGGGATAGGTGCTGTTTGGATAAGATACAGAAGACCATTTTTAAACTAAAGTACACTTTGTAATTTTGGGGCATCTGTGATATAGATGTCCCTTTTGTAATATATGCAATGTATTCCAGATGTTTTGAGAGATTACAGAAGAGGCCTGCTTCACTTGCAGATAAGTTTATTATTCTCCAGAAATAAATGTGCAGGATGTGCATTGGCAAATTACCCCGTGCTTTTTTAGTTGAAACCCAAAGCATAAAATCCATAGCTTTAAAAATGTAAGGTAGTTAGGAATTGATACGCTCAGTTTAAAACAAGAGAAACATTACCTAGATGAATCTATCATTCATACTCAGATATGGGTATGCCTGTGTTAGTGCTAGACAAGTAAGGTCTTAGTTGCTTCTTCAAATGATTAGGTGTCAAACTGGCTAATACATTAATTCTTTAAAACTAGGTATTTTCTTATTACTGATTTTACCCTTCAGTTATTTGAACTTGTATTGGGAATAAAAGACTGCTTTATGGGGACATGTGTCTTCATCAGGTCCATTTAATACATCAATTTTGTTATGGGGGAATCAACAGTACAGTGTTTAGATTGTGTACTGTATGGTTAGATCCCACTTGTTTTATCTTTACAACGAAATTTAAATACGGTTGGGCTGTTTTGTATACTGCACTGTAAATCAAAGGTGGTTTTTTTTGTTTGTTTGTTTTTTGTTTTTTAATGTATTGCCTTTTCCTGTCTAGCTGTCAGAAAAGCTAAAAGAAGATGGAACTACAAATGCCAGTGAAAAGTCCTCTCAACAAAAAAGCAGTAGCTTTAATGTACGTATATATCTAAGCCCTGACACTCAGGGTTGAACTTAGGACATCTATCCATTGTGTGGGTTTTTATTTTTGTTGGAAGGCTCATTCATTGTTCTGTCTTTGTAGTGATAATTCAGGCCTACTAAACCACTTCATAGAACTCTCTCACATATTTTTGTGCTACTTCTACAAGTGATCAGTATAATGGGCTTCTTATATCTAATCGCCACATCCTCAGTTTGAATATTTTCATATTCTTTTTTGACACCACTATTGTGACATACCCTGCATATGTCTGAATTTACCTGGCACAATTTCTTGGCCTGGCAGTTTGAGTCAGGTTACAAATGGCATTTGGTTGGTGTCTCTTTATTTTCAATCTTAAATGGAATTGTATTGTAAAAAGCAGATATTTAAGTATGTACAATATGTATGTCTGGGAAGCTGACTCAAATTTGTTCTCTTACAGAATTTTGTAGCAAAGCCAATGCTTCAAAAATCAGCTAAAGCTACTGCTGAAGAGACCTCTTCAGGATCTCCAAAAACCCAGAAAAAAAGTCCATATGAATTGTGGAAACCTGTTTAAAAAAGAACTGATGGCTAAGGTTGCCTGAAATGCACTTTATTGCAAGTTTGTTTTGTATAGCATTATATCATTCCTGTGAACAATTTAGAGGTAATTGTTAACATTTTAGATTTCTCTTGCAGATAAGAGCACACATGGACCAGAGGGTTACATACAGGTGGGAGTCTTTGTATATTCTTGTAAATATTTTGTGTAATATCAATTGGTTACACAGAAATTAAATTTATATGAAACAGGAATTAAATTGTGTTGTATATATTAATAAAGTTTGTGTTTTTACTATTTGTCTCATTTTATTACACATGTATTATGTGATGGGTCTTCATTTAATGATGAAGAAAAGGAGGGGTATCTCTTGGTTAAAGCCTTGCTACTCCCAGATCCAAATCAGTACATTGTGATAGCACAGGGCTTGGTTGACGGTACCTGGGAGTTTGTGAGAAATGCCGAATCTCATGTTCCCACCGAGATGTGAATTAGAATCTGAATCTTAACTATTTCCAGTTGATGTGATAGTCAGAATTTGAGTTCCTGGTATAGTGTTATCCTGGAAGTTGAACACTGCTAATTTTAGGGTAGGAAGCTGGTTGAAATGGAAACCACCCCTCGTTGAGGTAGAAAATCTGAGGTTATATTAATTGCATGAGGTTGAAATTCTTTTAATACTGTAGCTGGGAAGGAACTAGGCACAGTTTAAAAATAAGGTTAACAAAGATCCTGAAAGTCGATACAGACTATCGACATTCATGTAGTGTTTGCACATTAATATGTATGAGTGAACACCAAAAATGATTTAAGCCATTTTTAAACTACAAGTGTTGCCTTACTAGATAAAATGTTTGGATTGAACGTAAAATGCCAGCCACCTTAATTTGTTCTACCTGTATGCCAGGGCATAGCAAACAAAACACACCCACAGATACTAGGTGAATAGATGAGCAGGCCGAAGTTAAGTAGAAGTAGTTTTTGTTTTTGTTTTTTTTAAAGATGAGCCTTGGCTGGTGTGGCCCAATGGATTGAGTACAAACCTGTGAACCAGAAGGTGGGTGGGTTGACTGCTAGTGGGGGTACACTCCTGGCTTGTGGCTGGGTTCCGGGTGGGGGTTGGGCATTGGGGGTGGAGCAAGGGAAAACCCATTGATGTTCCTGTACCACTTTCCAGTCTAAAGACGATTGCCTGTGTGGCTTGGTTGGTTGGAGCATTGTCCTGTACATGAAAGTGTTGGGGGTTCATTTCCTGGGCAGAGCACATACTTAAAGTTGCACGTTTAGTCCCTGGCCAGGTGTGTATGGGAAGCAACAAACTTTCTCACACTCTAAAATCAGTAAACATTTAGGGGGGAAAAAAGGTTCTTGAGCAGGGGTGTCCAACCTGCAGGCCATGTGCAGCCCAGGATGGCTGTGAATGTGGCCCAATACAAAACTGGAAGTTTACTCAAAACATTTTGTGATGTTGCAATGCATTTAATGTGTGGCCCAAGACAATTCTTCCAGTGTGGCTCAGATGCCAAAAGATTGGATACCCCTGCTGGTGGGATTTATTTAGTTAACTAAAGATGTCCATTTTACCTGCCCTTTTCAATAAGAGCCACTATCCATACTTGATTACTTGAAATTCCTCAGTTGTACTAGCCACTGGTATTCATTAGTGACAGGCTAGAGATGGCTAGAGGTTAGTGCAGATATTTTTGTAAGAATACAATGTTGAATAGAGCTGCTCTAAATCGGACTCAATGAAATTTATTTTTTTTCAAGATTTTATGTTGGGCTGGGGGCAACCCAGGCATGTTCCTTGACTGAGAATCAACCAGCAACCTTTCTGATTTGCAGGCCTGGCTAAATCTGCTGAGCCACACCAGTCCAGCTGAAACAACATTTAAATCCACGCTGATTTGCATATATACAGTCCTGGACATATAATTGCTGTCATTATTTACATAGCCTTGGTAACATTTTCATCCCTTAAGCCCAGTAGCACAGGATTCGAACAAGGAATTTTTCGGTTGGGGGTATACAAGAGGCAACCCATTGATGCTCTCCTACCTCTCAAAACAAAATGCGCAAGATTTGATTGGTTCTAAGATTTGTAACTGAAAACATGGTTAATCTGAGCACCCTGATTGGCTTGGTCAGAAAGTACGTTTATTTTTTTCTGTAAAATACATTTTTCATTTTCACCAGTAACTGATTTGTATATTTTGAGTGTGTCAGCTATCTCCCATGAGGTATAATGGCGATTGTTCTCAGTGTCTCCATCTGATCCCTATCAACTTCCAACTAACTTACCAGACTGTAGAGCTTCGTCCAAGGCCAGAAATCCCCAGCATGAAACTTGGTAAACCTCTTTTGACACGTTCAGTCAGTCACACCACCTTCTGCATACACTGTACAAATCTTTTTGTGTGTGTTTCAGTTGCGTTTTAACCTTTCTTGAAATAGCGCATATGTTGAAAATGTTGCTTCTTATTCAACATTAAAGTGGCTACACAAAAATTCACCAACTTGGATGTTTTTTCTTACTGCACACTGACAGGACAGTTGTCACAATACAATCTAGCAAAATTATTTTGAAGGTAAAGGCAACCAAGTTCTACTAGATCCATCTTATGTAACAAACCAAACAAGTTGGCAAACCCAGTATTTACCCATGCCATCATCTTCAGAGTAGTGTAGTTCTCAAATGATACTGCTAACCTGTTTTTGGGTGGGGTTTTTTTTTTTTTTTGAGGTTGCAGTGGCTGTTGGGAGTGCAATTCTCCTCTAGAGAAATCCTATTTTTTTTAAAAAAACCAGGTATGAACTATGAAACCTACCCCTATTTTTTTTAAGATTTATTTTTAGACAGAGGGGAAGAGGGAGAAAGAGGGAGAGAAACTTCAATGTGTGGTTGCCTCTTGTGTGCCCACACTGCTGGCCATCTGGCCGGAAACCCAGGCATGTGCTCTGACTGGGATTCAAACCAGCAACTTTGGGTTCACAGGCCAGTACTCAATCCACGGAGCCACACCAGCCAGGGGACCCTACCCCTATTAATCTTTTCCTCCTTTTCCCTTAGTACAAAGGCTTTTTTTAAAATAAAGGAATGGAGTCTTCAAATGACTATTTTGGAATGACAGCTTTCCACATACTTTAGTCACTAAAGCCTATCAATGAAGGTTAAACTCTTTAACACCTGAGTTCTATCATTCCCCCTGTTAGTTTTCAATTATCTTATTTCTGTAGGGTTTACAAAATGAAATACCTTAAGATACAAAAGCTACACAGTTTTGGAAGCATGGCAGGCTTCTGCCTCAGTACAAAGGTATTAAGGGCATATTGGGTTGTGGGCCTGTTCCCCAGCTGGGGACACTAAGGAGGAAACCTGATGTTTCTCTACCTACCTCTTCCTCCCTCCCTTCCCTGCCTCTAAGAGTAAATAAATAAAACCTTAGAAAAGAAGAAAAAAAGGAAAAATGCTGAAGGACAAAACTAGCAGTTGATTTTTCTTTTGCTAAGACTGGGCAGCATAAATGGGTATATATCAAATTATTTTTTAAAAAAGTCAAAATACCACAGCTATTTCCATTCCTCAGAGGCAATTCTTGTAATTAGTATGTACATTTTGGATTGTTTTCTGTGTCTATACAAACCTTTTTATATGGATATACTATGAACATCTTTTTTAAAAAAGATTTTATCTATTTAATAATAAATAAATAGGGGAAGGGAGAGGAAGAGAGGGAGAGAAACATCAATGTGTGGCTGCCTCTCACACCCCCGCACTGGTGACCTGGCCCACAAGCCAGGCATGTGCCCTGACTGGGAAGCTCATACTCAATCCACTGAGCAACACCAGCCAGGGCTATTAAAAACATCTTTTTCATGTCAGTACAGTGACATGTTACTAAGTCCTCACTTAACATCATTGATAGTTTCTGTAACTGAGCAAAACAACATATAAAGAAAACATTTTACTAGAGGCTAATTGGTATAGTTAAGTTCCTATGGCATCTCATCAATGTTATAAAAAACGGCATTATAAGGTTATCCCCAGCTATATTTCTCATTTTTGAATTCTATGGAAACATGCAGAAATCAAAACTGCTTTCTGTTTTGGTCTTAATAGTAAAGAATGAAAGCAGTATCTTTAGAAAAACACCTACGAAAAAATATGTTCAATGAGCTTTCTTGAATTTAATTTTGTAAGTGCTGTACCTCAAGCTGTTTTTCTTCGTTAGTTTAAATTTTATACCTAAATAGCTTTTTATTTGGGGGCTTTTCCATTTTTACATCTACTTAGTGGTTACTAGTGCAGAAAAAAAATAATTTTCATTTATTCCTTTTGTATCCAGCACCTTCCTCTATTAACTCAAGTACTGTTACTCATTCTGGAACAGTTTCCCTGTTGGACTCAGAAGAGGAAACAAGATGTACGTTTCCGCGCTGCCCCAGTTTACAACGTTGATGCGGAAAATGGAAAATGAACAAAGAAATTATGCTATTGAGGAAATTAAGATGGCGCCATATGATAGTTAAGGGCCTACGTGAGACATGGTAGTCAAGGAAGAACTTCCTCGGAGAAGGTGACACTTAGGATAAGCACTTTGTGCTCACAGGAGCAGCACGTACTTAAAGCAACTTTGTACCAGACTCAGGGTCGGCCATTTCTTCTCCGTTACCCACGTCCCAGCACCTCCCAGCGCTCTCCTCGCCTCACCGCTCTCACCACGGTCTTCTGCGGCTGCGCAAGCTCCTGCCCAATCGAAAGCAGCTCACTGCTAGAAGGAGCAGGGATTGGTCCTAAGCTTCTGATGTTACCAGGAAAGGGCGGGACTTATTGTAGGGTATTAATATCTATCGGAAGGCCAAGGGAAGTGCCGGGTTGTTGCCGGAAGTTGGGAGAGGGAGGCTGTGATGGCGGCTGCGGCTCTTACCGAGAAGGTAAGTTTTGCTGGCTCTATCTAAGAGTTTTTGTGGGGGAAGTTACCAGGGGGCGGCAGGGGAGGAGGAGATCCTGGGTGCCGGACCAGGGAGTAGTAGACACTGTGGGGTCTAGGTCGGCAGTGAGGGCCCAGCGCGGCCTCTCGGGACCGGCGGGGAATTGGTCTGGGCAGCCCCGGGAGAAGCCGTACTGGTCCAGCCAATAGTCTGTCCTCCTTGTCGCAGATGAGGGTGGACAGCGCGGAGGAGGAACAACCCCTCGCGGCGGCGGAGGAGCTGGCCGCCCAGAAGCGCGAGCAGAGACTGCGCAAATTCCGGGAGTTGCATCTGAAGCGGGTGAGTAGCGCCAGCTGAGATCTGTCATTGGTCTGGCCTCTTGCGTGAATGTGGGTGGACGAGGAAGTCGCATCAGCGTGCTTAACAGATCCGCAGAGCTGGGTGAAGGATAACCTCCCCATGTTCACCCTGGCAACACATTGTGATCACTTTTGAAAGTACAGTTGACCCTGGAACAACGCCTGGTTTAGGGGCGCAGACCCCCGCGCAGGCGAAAATCCACATACAACTTGGACTCTGCTGTCGGCCCTTCGACAATATTTAGGTTGAACCAACCACGCAGGATGAAAACACGCGGGTTTTCGACTGTGCTGGGGCAGCACCCATAACCCTTGTGTTGCTCAGGGTCCCCTGTATTTTCGGTCCGCGGTTGGGAATGTGAAAATATACCTGCGGACTGGAAGGGCAGAATGTATTTAGGTACTGAAAAATACCTGGTTTAAGGGGACCCTCGCAGTTTAAACCTGCATTGTCCAAGGGTCAACTGCACACATACTCGCTCCAACCCGTCTCACCTACATCTTATTTAACTAATCCGGGCTAAGTTTGGGAGTCTCTGTTGCTAACAGCCTCCTTGCTGTACTCTAACAAGCTCTTCATTTTACCTAGGGAAATGTGTATAGCTTGAGACTGGAAGAAACTTGCCCAACGTTAAAAAGAGAGCTGGTTGCCTCTTCATTCAGCAAGTCTCTGAAAGTCTATAGTGTCACTGGTTTAACTAGTTAGTGGGGAACCAGCTGAGGAAGACAAGGCCTCTTCTCTTAAGAGGAGAGAATTTTATAGCTAGAAATTATGTCGTAGTAAGTGCCACGCTGGAGTTAGGAACAGGGTGCCCTGGAAGTACAGGTGAGAGGTTAATCCAGTGTGAGGGGTTCCAGGGAGTGCCTTGTATAAGACACCTAAACTACTGTCTAGAAGATGAGGAATGTGTTAATGGACAAAGAAGTTGGAGGAATAAATATCCAAGCAGAGGGAGCTAATGGAAAGGAGGAGAATTCATGGTAGGGAAAAGAGTCCAGTAGAAACCAGCTGCAGCTGGAGCTGAGAAGGGGTGGCGGGGGGGGGGGGGGGGGGGGGGGGGGGAAGCAGCTCTTGATTCTTTCAACTTGAAGTGACCTGACAGACAGCCTGGCTGTGGTTCCACCAAACCCCAGTGTTTGTCTGTTGGAGTCAGACAAAAATGAGAGATTATTCAAACTACAGAAATGACCACACCCTGCTCTTCTACTAACATCATTTCATAGACCATTATTACCAAATAAACCATTAATCCTGCCTTGTCTGTCAAAACTTAAGATACTCCATCATAAAATGCCCTGTTTTCTGACAGTGCCAATGCAGAGCACAGCCTTGCTTCCATGAATTTTCCCCCCAGTCACCCGATACAGACCCAAGCCCTGCAACTAGCCCGTCCTAAAACCCTCTCACTGAAGTGCCTGCAGTTCCCTAGTTCGCTGTCCCCTTCAGTGCAGCAGACTCAGCTTTGACTTCAGGTGCGTTCTTGGGGTTTTCGCCTGGGGGGCATAGCCAGAGGTAAGAGTGACCGAGGGATGCTAGTTGAGAGGAGTATTCTGCTCCCAAACCTTAGTCTCATCCAGAATTAAACGCTTAAATATTCACCTGGATGGTCTGTGAGAAGAACACCTGGTGGGAAATTAGGAGACCTGGCTTCCTGCACTGGCTGCCGCCAGCTGTGACCTAAGAGACACCTAACTGCATTTGTCTTTGAGATGATGTGCTCATTTTGTTCTAAAACAGACTCTTCACGGAGTAATCCAAATGGAAAATTTCATTTGCCATGATATAAACTGTTAAAATATTTTAAAAGGACAGGGGCTTTGGAGATATTAGAGATACTAAGATAGATATTAAAGCCCCAGCTCCAAATTGAAGCTTTTCCTCGAATTAATCAGGATTAAAAGAGAATTGAAAGTAGAACATCTTTCTCACCGTGGGATTTAATATTATTTCATGCCATCCAAAGTGTAGTGCCACTGTAGTACTCCTTCCCCACTTCGTGATACCTTGTCCCATCTAACCCTGAGCAGCCTGCTCAGAGGGGCCGCACAGCTATACGGAGGCAAGGCTGACACTAAACCCCAGGCCCCTGGAGCAGCAAACCAGTGCAGTCCAGCACGTTTCTCTTGACTTGATACAAATGCAGACCTAGTTAGACGGTTCCCTTGCTTGAAACCCTTTGATGGCTCTCTCTTGCTTTTAGGATAAAATGAGGTCCCCTTGTCAGTGTGCCTTACCTGACCCTCAAAGAAGGCAAGATCTGTCTGGATTGACTTTCATGTTTCAGCTACAAACTTTGTGTTGTGGTTTTAGAATGAAGCCCGTAAATTAAATCACCAGGAAGTTGTGGAAGAAGATAAAAGACTTAAGTTACCTGCAAATTGGGAAGCCAGAAAAGCTCGTTTGGAGTGGGAACTACAGGAAGAAGAAAAGAAAAAGGTTAGGAACACCTCTGCTGTCTTCCTTAGTGGGTTACTCAGTTTTCCTGTTGTACTGACCCAGTAGAGCGTGGAGGTTTTGTACACTGGCTCTGGAGCCAGACTGCCAGAGTTCAGATCTTGGCTGTGCCTGTTCTAGCTGCAACACTTTGGGCGTGTTATTTAACCTCCTTGGCCTCTGTTTTTTCATCTGTAAAATTTACACTGTAATAACAATTGAGTCAGTTATGCATTACAATGAGTTAATGCATGTAAAACATTTAAAACAGGTTCTGACACCTGATAAATGTTGAATAAATATTATTTTTAAGATTTTATTTATTTGGAGAGAAGGGAAGGGAAGGAGAAAAAGAGGAAGAGAAACGTCTATGTGTGGTTTTCTCTTGCACACCCATACTGAGGACCTGGCCGGCAACCCAGGTGTGTGCCCTGACTGGGAATTGAACCTGCAGCCCTTTGGTTCGCAGTCTGGTGCTCAGTCCACTGAGCCACACCAGCCAGGGCATGATTTTTCACTTGGTGTGCTTATTTCTTAAATACCATAGCAGATTCTTGAAATTTCTTTGAATATTAATCATTATTTTGCAAGTATTGCTAGATACCTTTATTTAATCGTTCTTGATTTAAAATAGATCAAATAATTGCTTGTATCATAACTGCAAGTTTTAGCTTCTCTTTCTTTTTAGGAATGTGCGGCAAGAGGGGAAGACTACGAGAAAGTAAAGCTACTGGCGATCAGTGCAGAAGATGCAGAACGGTGGGAGAGGAAAAAGAAGAGAAAAAACCCCGACCTGGGATTTTCAGGTAAAATTAGCTTTTACTTTATTGAACAGGTCTGTTAGATAAGCATCGCCTTCCGTGTTTCTGGTTTATGAAAGGATAGGCGCCTTCAGGGATATTCTCTGAGAGACAGAGACCCGAGAAGAACACAAGCCTGTCTCCCAGGGTGGCAGTAAAGGCTGCACTTCATCAGCTGGGTTCTTTTACTCTTCATGGTGGAGTTAAGGTTTGTATTACTGGCATCTTCAGGATGATACTGTGCGCAGATTGGTGCCTTGTACATATATTGCTACTAATAATTTTGATTTTTTTTTCCTGCGTAGTCATGACCAGACAGGGAAGTATATTGTCTCTGATTCTCATGTTATTTTTAGATTACGCTGCTGCCCAGTTACGCCAGTACCATCGGTTGACCAAACAGATCAAACCTGACATGGAAGCATATGAGAGGCAGAGAGAAAAGCAGTAAGTTGATGGGTGGGGTTTTTTTCCATTTGAGGTAATATAGACACATTTGTGTGTGTGTGTATGTGTGTACATATGCATACACACACAAACATAGATACAAATAATGCTTAGGTAGTGCTGAGGTGTAGGCTATCGAATAGCTGTCCAAGAATGGACAACACTGTTGCTCACTCCACAGCAGTTAAGCTTACCACCTGGCTGTGTTTCCACCTGGGCTTTCTAAGACTGGGTATTGAGCGGTTAACACCCAGATTATCATAGTCACTCAGGTATTATTTTAGGAGGCAGAATGCTTTAATACCAGCATGTCTGAACTTTCTTACAAAGGACCAGATGGTAAGCATTTTAGGCTTTGTTGACTATATGACCTCTGTCACAACGACTCAGGTCCACTGTGATGTGACAGCAGCGTGGAGCATATAGAAACAGATGTGTGTGGCTGTGTCCCAGCGAAGCTCTCAAAACAGGTGGTGTAGCCGGCTGACCCTGTTGCAGTGAAAAGAGAAATAACCTGAACTTGGAAGCAAGTCCTTTGACCTCTGGCCCTTGGCTCTTCACCTATAGGATGAAGGTGTCAGAGTCAGTGATTTATTCGGTCTCTTCCAATTCTGTGTTATTTTTTTAAGTTAAGGTAGGATCCCACAGTAAATATGTGTGTATATTTTCTCTCTCATTGTGAATGGCTGTTTAGTTTGAAATTTGGAGCTATGGAGCACTTGGAGTGTTACTATAGGTCCGTTTTACTGTCTTTTCAGTGGAGAAGAGTTTTTCCCAACATCCAACAGTCTTCTTCATGGGACACATGTGCCTTCCTCACAGGAAGTGGACAGGATGGTGACGGATCTGGAAAAACAGTAAGTGCTCACTCAGTACAGCAGTGTGAAACTGTAAATGCTTAATGGCGAAACGGAAAAAATGAGCTTAGAATGAATTAAATAGACAGATATGATACTTGCTAATTTCTGGCTTAACTTCTTTTATTCATTTATTTGAATTTTTATAAGAGTTTATTTGAGCCAAACTGATGGCCTATGCTGGGGAGCCAGGTCTCAAATGCTCTGGGAAAATTCTTCTTCTTTAAGAAATTCTATGTAACAATCACTGCTATTGGATTTGAAGAAGTAAGAATGTTTTAGTAAATGTACCTCCATTACATTTTTTTTCTTTTTAAAAATTTTTATTTATTGACTCTAGAGAGAAGGAAGTGGGGAGAGAGAGAAAGAACATTGATTTGTTGTTCCACTTATTTATGCATCATTGGCTGTTTCTTGTATGTGCCCTGAGCGAGATCGAACCTGCAACCGTGGCGTATCAGGATGATGCTCTAACTCACTGAGCTACCCAGCAGGGCCACACTTGTGTTTCTTAATACTGATAGGGGTGAACATTAGGTAGAGCAGAATGAATTTGTATTTTAGGAGCTAATGCACATGGAGTGTTAAGAATAGTGTTATCACATACTGTGCATTCTAACATAATTATTGTAATCATTTTATTTTAAGTAAAACTTCATGTGTCCAGTTTCTGACAATGCTATCATGCTCTTTTAGAAGCATTCTGAAGATGAGTTAGTACTGGATTTTATGGTACTTAGGGTTGTGCTGTTAATTAGCAGTTTCAACTTGATCTTGATGAAAACTGCTCCCCCTCCTCTAAAATATACTATTCTTTTATTTTTAAATATATTTTATTAATTATGCTCTTAACAGTTGTCCCAGTTTTTCCCCTTTTACCCCCTGCCCAGTACCCCCATTCCCTCTAGCAGTCTTCCCCCCGCTTCCCCTTAGTTCATGTCTGTGGGTTGTGCTTATAAATTCTTTGGCTATTCCATTTCCTGTGTTGTTCTTAATACCCCCTTGCCTGTTTGTACCTACCAATTTGTACTTAATCCCTGCACCTTTTCCCCCCTTCTCCCCTTTCCCTCCCAGCTGATAACCCTCCAGATGATCTCCATATCTGTGATTCTGTTCTTATTCTGCTTGTTTGCTTAGTTTTTTAGATTCAATTCTTGATAGTTGTACATCTGTTGTCATTTTAACGTTCATAGTTTTGATCTTTTTCTTATATAGTTCCCTTTAACATTTCATATAATAAGGGCTTGGTGTTAATGAACTCCTTTAGTTTTACCTTATCTGGGAAGCACTTTATCTACCCTTCCATCCAAAATGATAGTTTTCTGGGTAGAGTAATCTAGGTTGTAGGTCCCGGCTTTTCATCACTTTGAATACTTCTTGCCAGTCCATCCTGGCCTACAAAGTATCTTTTGAGAAATCAGCTGACAGTCTTATGGGAAATCCTTTGTAGGTAACTTCGCTGCTTTTTTCTTTTAAGATTCTATCTTTATCTTTAACCTTTGGCATTTTAATTATGATGTGTTTTGGTATGGTCCTCTTTGGGTCCAAGTTGTTTGGGATTTTCTGTGCTTCCTGGACTTGTATGTCTATTTTCTTCACCAAATTAAGGAAGTTTTCTTTCATTATTTCCTCAAATAAGTTTTCAATTTCTTGCTCTTCCTTTTCTCCCTCTGGCACATCCCTATGATTTGGATGTTGGTGTGTTTGGAGATATCCCAGAGGCTCCTTATTCTGTTCTTGTTGTTTTGAATTTTTGTTTCTTCTTGCTGTTCTGATCGAATGTTTTTTCCTCCTTATGTTCTAAATCGTTGATTTGAATCTCAGCTTCATCCTCTCCACTTGTTGGTTCCCTGTAGATTTTTCTTTATTTCACTTAGTACAACCTTCATTTCTGCCTGGGTCTCTTTTATGGTGCTGAGTACCCAGTGAGTTCCTGGAGCATCCTGATAACCAGTGTTTTGAACTGTGCATCTGATAGGTTGCTTATGCCCATTTCATTTAGTTCTTTCTCTGGAGTTCTGTTCTGTTCTTTATGTCTGTGTCTTCTCAGTTTGGCAGCCTTCCTGTGTTTGTTTCTGTGTATTAGGTGGAGCTGCTTTGAGTCGCTGTCTCAGTAGCATGGTCTGTTGTGGAAAGGCACCTGTGAATGGTGTGGGGTAGATCCTTAGGTTTCCCTGCTGCGGCTCTGTGTGGGGAAGGGCTCACAGAGGGGGCAGTGCCGCTGCCTGGCCTCTGCAGATTGCCCGAGAGGAAGCCGTCTCCCAGGCGCTCGCCCCCTTGCCTGTCACTGCACCTTTTCTCCTTCTCCCTGTGTGCCACTCGGGCCCTTCCAGCTGTTGCCCTGGTGCTGATTCCCAGAGTGGTTGGGTCTGCTTGAGTCCTGAGTTTATTGAGGGCCTTTTAAGAGGAGTCTCTTGAGAATCCCACAGTTTCTTCTGCTGCCCCAACCCCCAGTGGATTTTTGTAGCCAGAAGCTATGGGGATTTCTTTCTGGTGCTGGAACCCTGGGCTGGGTGGTCTGGTTTGGGGCTGGGATTGCTTGTGCCCAAAGGTATCTTCCCTGATTTTTGTCTACCACACGAGAATGTGGGACTGTCTGTTCCCCCACCTCTCCACGCTTCTCTGTGCCTCCACCCCTCCCACCCGTCTGGGTGAATGTGGCTTTAAATGCTCAGTTGTCATATTTCCATGTAGCTCAATTTTCTGACAGATCTGGGTGATATTTGTTTTGTAGTGTAGTTGTGATTTTTTCTGTGGGTGTGTGTGGAGGCGAAGTGTGTTTACCTATGTCTTCATCTTAGCCGGAAGTCTGTTCTACTCTCAAGCGTACTGGTTCTATTCTTAACTATTTGTCCATGTTCTATTAAGACCCTGAAAGAAGGCAAATTCTAGATTTCATAAGTTATTTTCTTTTTCCCTCAGAATTGAAAAACGAGACAAATATAGCCGGAGACGACCTTATAACGACGATGCAGATATCGACTACATTAATGAAAGGAATGCCAAATTCAACAAGAAGGCAGAAAGATTCTATGGGAAATATACAGCTGAGATTAAACAGAATTTGGAAAGAGGAACAGCTGTCTAATATCCTCCAGGAACTGTTTTTAGAAGCTTGAGAATGGAGTGAAAATTTCTGCTAGCAAATTGCAGTTCTCTTCAAAGTTACACCAGTAAACCAGAACTCATTTTATGTCTTCCCACTCAGAATTTTAAATAAATGTTTTTTCTTAAGCGTATATTTCCATGTATATTTCCAAATTTTTGTGCTTGGATATAAGCTGTATTTCTTGTAGTGTGCTTGTTTTGTAATCATCTACTTTGTATAAAATCTAATTATATTATTTTTCTATGTATTTTAAATGTGTGATTATTTAATCTTTGAAACATTTTGGGCTTAAGATTGCTGGTAGGAAACATAAACTCCGTCTTGTTGCTTTGAATAATGTTAGGAATTTGACGATCTCGAGCCCGTCTCAGGAATTGTTTGGGCTGTAGACTCGGAAGCTGAGGACAGTGACGAGGAGGGTGGCAGCGGCTACTGGAGGGCCGGTGCGGGCTGGGCCCGGGCTGCTCGTGACCCGGTTCTGGAAGGAACAGAACTCTCCTGCCATGAACATTGACCATGGACCGTTCCCCTTTTATAGAGCAAATAATCCTGTGGAATAAAATTCCTACTAAGCTTTCTGCTTATTTTTTAAAAGAATTTATATATATATACACAAATATACATGCTTCCATTTCATAAACTTCTACTTTTTTTTTTACTATGGGAAATTCCAAACATACTCAAAAGAAAACAGGATGATACAATGAACCCCATATACCCAATACCCAGTTTCAATAATCATCTCATGGCCAATATTGTTTCATCTTTATCTACTTTCCCCTCCACATCGCCCATGTTATTTTGAAGCAATTACTAGATGTGTAATTGTATCTATAAATTCCAGTATTTATCTAAAATATACATGCTTTAAAAAAAACCCCACAATACTATTGTCACATCAAGAAGGTCCAGAGAGATTGGCATAATTTATCCTACTTGACTAAAATGCCAAATATAAGGATATGCCAAATTAAGAGATATCTGAAACTCAGAAAATTTCACATATTTTTCAGCTTTAGTGTTTAAGGGCAATTTAACAACAGTATTGGTGACTGTTTCCTTTTTAGGTCTACAGAATCTATTCTCAGTTGTTACCTGGCATTCTGTGTACATGTAATCAGGTCTGGACATAGAGCCCTGCTACTGCCTCTGAAAATACATTGGATATGTTTCCATTTCCAACACCTTAAAGTCTTTGATCCTGAATACTGCTGTAGCCCTAAAAAATTAACTTCAAAAGATTATCAAGTAGAATCTGGCAGTGCATATAAAAGAATAATTTACAACGAGCAAGCAGAATTTTTTTAATGGGTTTTTGAGAGAGAAAGAGAGAACATCTGTTGTTCTACTTATGCATTCATTGGTTGATTCTTGTGTGTGCCCTGACTGGGGATCAAACCCACAAACTTGGTGTATCAGGATGATGCTCTTACCAACTGAGCTACCTGGCCAGGGCTCAGCAGGGTTTATTCTAAAAATGCAAGAGCAGCTACCTGCAGACCTGCTACTTCCCTGTCCAATGTCAGTTCTTTCTTCACTACCAATCAGACCCTGAGTTTTTCTGTTAACTTGTAAAATTTCTGGCTAAAGACTTGCTTCCCAAAACCTTCGTGCTATTACAGGTGGTCAGATGTGATAGTTCTGGCTAATAAGACACCATCTAATTATTCTGAGAAATCTTTCGCTTTCCTGATAGGCTAGTTGCCAGTCCCTGCTTCTACCTTCCTTCTTTCTGTTTAGATCACACATGAGAAGCCTGGAGCTGTAGCAGCTGTTTTGTGCCATCTAGTAACAAGCTCATGAGGCAGAAAGTCACTGCTGAGAGTGGTGCTGACAGGGACCCTGTTGGCTTTGCTGAGCAGCTGCGCCAGTCGGAGATGCCAGCCTCTCATCTTCCTGTGTTAGAACACCGAATAAATTTATGACCAATGCATGATTCAATTTCAGGACATCTGTTAGCAAATTAAATGTTACATATACAAAAATCAATAGCTTTTCTCCACTCTAAATATAAACTCCTAGAAATACAGGAAATAGTCCAGTTACAATAGTAAAAATTATGACATTTAGACACTAATTTAATGAAAAGTCACCAGACCTACGTGAAAAACAATTATAAGATCTATATTGAGCCCTGACTGGTGCAGCTCAGTTGGTTGGGCATCGTCCTGCAAACCAAAAGGTCCCCTGTTTGATTTCTGGCCAGGACACATGCCTGGGTTGTGAGCCAGGTCCCTGGTTGGGAGCGTGCAAGAGGCAGCTGATCAATGTTTCTTTCTCATGTCGATGTTTCTCTTCCTCCCTCTCTCTCAAAAAAAAATTAAATCTTTAAAAAACGAATCAAAAGAGTCAACAGCATCTTCCACTTCTAACTAAGATGGAGTGCCAAGGAATGGACTTACCTTGCCGACTGAAACCCGTAACAAAGGACGGCGTATATGAAATGAGTTTTCAAGGTGCCGGAAGTCAGGCGAGGGAGGCCAGTGATCCGGAAGACGAAACAGACAAGCCGAGCCCCCATCGCCCCAGCTGACCGCCTTCGGACAGCTCCCAGGCCGCGCGCGGAGGGAGGACCCAGGTGGTTCCCTTGGTTGAGCAGATGGAACTGCAAGTCTGGGGGGACCACAGTGGCAAGAGCTCGGGGTGCAGAGTGCTGGAGAGGAGAGAGCTGCACACGGAACTGCAGCTGTCAGCAGAGGGTCTCTTCAAGTATCAGGCAGAGTCCTGACGAGCGCATGTGTGAGGGGACGACCTGAGGTCAAGGGCAGAACCACCTGAAAGGATTAGGGGGATGGTACTTGGCCAGGACTAGTGTTTTTCCACCAACCTCAGTATTAGAGAACAACTATCTTTAGAGTAAACACTTTGGGTCTTGCTTAAAAATCTCAGAAGACTTGAAAGAATCAAACTGTTTCTAAGTAATTTAACTACATCCTAGAACAAAGATCAAGAATCGTTACTTAAAAACCCTATAACTATGCAGTACCCAGCAACATTAAATTCACAATGTCAGTGTCTAATTAGAGAGAAATACGCGCCCTGGCTTGTGTGCCTCGTACATCAAGTGGCAGCCTGTGAACCCAAAGGTTACGGTTCGATCCCCAGGCACACGGCATGTGCCTGGGCTGCCAGCCAGGTCCCCAGTTGCGGGTGTACGAGAGGCAACTGATCCATGTATCTCTCGCACATTGGTGTTCCTCTTCCTCTCTTTCTCCCTCCCCCTCTCTCTCAAAATAAATAAAATCTTTAAAAAAAATAGGGCTCAGAATGAGAAGAAAAATTAATAACTTACCAAGAACTGACATGATTGTTCAAAATAAGAGACAAAGAAATCAAAACAGTGTAACTGTACTCCACGTGATCAAGAAGTTAAGAGGTGACATGAAGATGTAAGAAAGACCCACATTGAACTGGTGGACGTGAAAACACCCCGGTGGGCTAACCCTGGCGGGGCGGCGGCTCTGCTCGCCCGCCTACGCGGCAGTCCTGGCTGGGTTAAGCTCCGGCCCCTGCCCATCAGGGCAGGGCTGCCTCTCCGTGGGCCTTTTTCTCCAAAGCTGTGACATCTTAGTGGGGACAGCCACCTCGTTGGCTTATTTATTGCAAAGGCCATCGCAGAGAAGTGGGGCTTAATTGTTATCTGACTCAACTGTGTTCTCTCACTTGGGAGGCCCAGCTGAATGGTTTTTGGCCAGGTGGAGGAACTGACTGTAGCAAAATGATCTCTAATAGTTGTAATTGATTGCAGTGTGGCAGTGTTCCAAGCTGGCTCTGGAGTGAGCTTGTCCCCACTGGAGTCCTCTTAAGGCCCTAGTAAAGTGGGGGCAGTAACAGCACTAACCTCACAGGATTGTTGTCTGTGTTAAATGGATCGTCTGTGTGAAGCACCTAGCGAGGTGGGCTGTGCCGAGTAAATGCCCGTGTGTGCTGGCAGTTCCTGTATCATTATCACATTTCCCGATAAGACTCTTGTTCTCTCCTTTCTCGGGGCACCAAGCACTGTGCAGAAGCCAGTGAAAGCATGGGCTAAGGTGCCAAACAGCCTGGATTCGAATGTCAGTTCTTCTGTTTGCCCTGCAAAAGATCTGGGGCAGGTCAGCTGTATTAGTCTGCCGGGGCTGCCATAACAAAATACCACAGATGGGGTGGCTTAAAGGACAGAAATTTATTCTTTCACAGCCCTGAAGGCTGGAAGTCCAAGGTCAAGGGCCCAGCAGGGCTGTTTATGGTGAGAGCTCTCTCCTTGGCTTGCAGATGGCCACTGTGTCCTCTCACTGTGTCCTTCTTATTGTGTTTTCAAAGGCCTTTTCTCCCTGTTCACCCAATCGTGGGGTTGCCTCCTTTTTTTTTTTTAAATAAGGACATCAGTCCTATTGAATCAGGGCCTACCCTTATGATCTCACCTAACCTCAATGACTTCTTTAAAGGCCCTGTCTCCAAAATGCAGTCACTTGGGGGTTAGGGACTCCACGTACGAATTTGGGGACGACCCCATCTGGCCCAGAGCATCACCTGCCCACTTCGTGTTTCCGTCTGACCAGTTCTAGAGTGTGAATAGTACCTACCTCGCAGGGTCGTTGGGAGGGTTAGTGGGTGATGTGCTTAGACCAGTGCGTGGTTCGTAGTGGGTCTGTGAGTTAGAGCAGCAATAGGAACACAAATGTTATCCTCACGGGCGTTTCTGCTACTCAACCTGCTCTCCTTCCTCACCTGCAAAGCAAGATAATGCCACATTGTTGAACATTCAGAAAGCTCCAAAGTCTCCGAGGGAGGTAGGATTTTCACATGATTTACTCCCTGCCCACCCCCTCCATCTTGGCTTTTTTATTTTATTATTTTTTTAGAGAGTAAAGTTCTTATTTACTTACTTTCCAAGAAAGGAGAGAGGCATGGTGTGGAGAGATACACCAGCTGGCTATTTTTTTTTTAAATAAGACCAGCAAAGACTCCTTTTTCTGCCAGTCTGGAGCTTGGGAGAGGTAGGAAACCAGGAGCTTTGAAGCAACCCCGCCCCCCCCCCCCCCCCCCCCCCCCCCCCCCCCCGTCCCTTCCCCAGACCCCTGGCCACCTCCAGCACGTGGTGCAGGGCATGGCCAGTAGCAACGGCTGATCGCTGTTCTGAGTGCTGGCCTTGCTCCGGGCTCCCTTCAGAAATGTTTACAGGATTCAGTTCATGCTCTGCAGAGGCCACTTCTCCAGTTAGAGTCAAAATCCAGTTTCTGACAAACAGCAACTACTTGCAGAACCCAGGGGTCTGAGACCAGAGGGACCAGAGTCACCAGAGGTTGCACCTGGCTTTTTGCTGTAATAGAACCAGCACTTGCAGTCAAATAATAAATAAATAAATACATAAATAAATGAAAAGAAAAAAAGAAGAAAGAAACCCTCTTATCTATAAAAAGGTTCACATTTTGGGTAAATAGTTTAGCTTTGGATTCATTCTGGTCCCTGTGGATGGAGCTGTCATGTTTTTGTCTGGAAGCTTGCAGGGGGTTGGGGCTCTGCAGGCTTTGGGACCACGAGAAACTGGGAGATGTTGGCAGCCTCTCACCTGTCTAAAACGTGTGTGTGTGTGTGTGTGTGTGTGTGTGTGTCTGTACTGGAGACAGATGTGTGTTTCTTTGGCTAGAAATGGTCCTTTGGGGAGAGATGCAAAAAAATACCCAACAATCTCAGAAACATACCCTAGAGTGTATGGAAGATATTTATCACATATTTGTAAAATAAATGTAAACTATTTAAAATATACTATCGCTTTTTTTTTACAAAGTCCTGTATTAACACTTCTCATTTTTATTAATAAAACAGAAGGTCTCAAATAAGAACCTGTCTAATCTTCTTTCTATTGCTTAGAGGCCGGTGTGCTAGGGACCGCGCCTGAAAGCAAAAAGGATGGTGGAGGAAAAAGTGATCACGATAACTGTTTAGCGCCCCCTTGTGGCAATCCAGGAGCATAGCTCCAAAGCCGGTTTTGTTTTTAAAAACCATTTAAAAAGCCATTTAGAATTTTAAAAACTCTTCACTAATTTAAAAAAAACTTTTGCCTAACTATACTGAATTTTTTCACCAGACATACTAAATGATAGAACTTTAGTAGCCTGGAAGACAGAATCATCTTTTCCTTTGTTGCTGCTACAAGCATTCTAAATCAGTTGCCTGTGAATCAATCAGGTTTTAATAACATTTTGTTCATTACTAGGGAGAAATAATTTTGGTTTCATAATGCAGCCTCACAAAAGTTTTCAGCAAAATTAGCCTATAAATATGATTGAATTTATGTGTGCACATTTTATTTTACTTTTTAAAAGATTTTATTTATTTTTTAGAGAGAAGGGAGGGGAGGGAGAATGAGAGGGAGAGAATCATCGATTGGTTGCTTCTCCAACTGGGGACCTGGCCTGCAACCCAGGCATGTGCCCTGACTGGGAATCAAACTAGTGACATTTTGGTTCACAGGCTAGTGCTCAACCCACTGAGCCACATCAGCCAGGCCTGCACATTTTTTAAAAGAAAAGACACAAATGGCCAATAAATACACAAAAAGTGCTTAATACCATTCGCCCTCAGGGAACTACAAAGTACAATGAGGTATCACTTCATACCCACCAGAATAGCTATAATCAAAGAGACAGATAATCACAAGTGTTGACGAGGGCGTGCAGAAGCTGGAGCCTCCCACACGCGGCTGGCGGGCTTGTGAAAGTGCGCAGCTGCCTTGGGAGACAGCTGCCGCGACGGGCCCTGCAAAGGAAAGACACAGTTCACCGCCTGACGCAACAATTCCACTCCTACATCTGCACCCAAGAGAATTAAAGACATATTGCCAAAAAAAAGCAAAACTTGTAAGCAAAAGTTCACAGCAGCATTCATTATAACAGCCAAAGAGGAGAAAGAGCTTGAATATCCACCAACCGATGAATATAAGTGGGGCGTATCCACATAAGGGATGGTACTGAGCAATAAAAAGGAAGGAAACGCTGATACATGCCACAACATGGAGGGATCTCAAAGACATTTTGCTGAACGACAGAAGTCCAACACGAGAGACTACACATTGTATGAGTCCATTTATATAAAATGTCCTGAACTGGCAAATCCAGACACAGAAAGGAGGCTAGTGGTTGCCAGGGGCTGCGTGGGGTGAGGGAGGGAGTGATGGGGAAGGACTGTTAATGGGTAGAGATTTTCCTTTTGGGGTGATGACCATGTTCTTAAATTATAGTTGTGGTGATGGTTACACAACCTTGTGAATACGCTAAAAGCCACAGAACTGTGCACTCACTTGAAAAGGTGAATTTGTATGGCGTGAGAATTATATCTCAAGAAAGCTCTTATGGTTTGTTTGTAACCATATCACGAGAAGACTTCCATTGCGTTTGGGAGGCCTGTTTGACACGCAGGCTTCACAAGGTTCACTTGGGAGTGATTTCCAGGAGGTCCCTCGAGAAGATTCCCAAAAGACATGCTCGTGATTGCATCCGGAGAAATAGCAACTCAATTAAGTGATTATTGTAACAAGCTGTATCGAGCACCTCTGATGTGCTAGAAGCCTGGCTATATCAACGGAACAAAATTCAAGGGTGGATTTTAGTTAAGCTGCTTCTCACGTGGGCGACTCTGAACTTGCCGCTGCAGGGCGAGTGCGACAGGCAGGCATCGGACTGATTGATGTTAACAAGGGTTTGCGGCTTCCCTCCTGCTGTTCGGGGGAGACAAGCCAATTTAAAGCAAAGAGGGGCAGATGTGAAGACGTGGCATTTACAAAAGTGTTCCCATACTTAAGAAAGTCAATAGTAGTTAGGAATGACTTTGGCTGTGAATAATAGAAATCTCAGCAAACAGGCTTGGACAAAGAAAAGACTGTTTTTTTTTTTTTGTTTGTTTTTTTGCACAAAAATGCAGAGGTGGGAGAGATCACTCAGTGGCTTGATAAGATCATCCGGGACCTAGGATCAGTCCTCCTGTCGCTCGGGCACCCTCGGCATTGGCTCTTTTCCGTTGTGCTTGTTGCTCATGGTCGCCAGATGTTGCTCAGCACCAGACATAATGTCCTCACACCAGTGTCCAAGGAGGAAGAGGGGAGCAAGGTCTAAAGCACAAAAGTCCTAAGTATTCTTCCTCTACTGATTCTGGAAAGCTTTCCTGGTGTGTCATGGATTGGAAGGGGATCACGTGTTGAGTCAGCACATGAGGGTGTGTAGTAACCAACAGGGGGGTGGCTGGGGTTTGCTGGCTAAGGCTGGGTTCTCTTGGGCCTGGCTCTGGGCCTCAGGCCAGATGCATGCTTCCATGCATCTCATTCTGGGGCCTGTGAGGAAAGGGGTATGCCAATGGCTCACGCACATGTCCAGCCCCTGTTTGAATCACACAGTGAAACATCCTGTTGGCCAAAGCCAGTCACAGGGCTGAGCCCAAAGTCAGGAGGCAGGAGAGCCATTTAGTCTGCAACGACCTCATGGTAAGGGTTGAAGTGTAATTCTACCTCAGGGGCGGGAAGGCCACACGTGACTTTCCTTAGACCCATCGGCAGGGTCTGGCTCGCCGTGGATGGCTTAGAGACCAAATCCAACTCATGACGTCTTATGGCGTGGTGGTTAAGAGCATGACCTGCTGGAGAAGGACTTTTAGGATCAAACCCCAGCTTCTTCACCTGCTACTCTTTGACCTGGAGCAATCAATTTCATGCCTCAGATTCCTCGTCTGCAAAATGAGGGAAATAACAGCCCCTGCCTCAGAGAGTTGTTGTGAACAGTACGGTGCTTCTGCAAATGCCTAGCGCACAGTAGGGCTCCCTAAGTGTTAGCTGTGATCCTCTGGGGCCAGAGCAGAGGAGGGTGTTGATATCCCTGCTCTCCCCAGAAGCTGTAAGATTCGAGTGTAGCCACAGAGGGGAGAGAGGAGCTTGTGCTACCTCTTGTGCCGGCGAGGGCTCCCATCTCGGGGGTGTGTCCTTCCCATTCCTCCCAGACAGCTCACCAGCTAATGTACCACAATTGCTTTTTCATTAGTAGCCGCAGGATTCACATCCAGTAGCTCTTGACCACTGAGGTCTGCAGTTAACGGTGGCCTCATACACTGATCCATGAAGCTGAACAATTTGCTCCGGCTTTGCTAGGCTGGAGTCGGCCACTCGAGGAAAGAAAGCCAGTGTGTTACCTGCTCTCCCGCCAAGAGGGAGCGGCAAAGACCCTCTCACCAGATGTTCCACGTGCCGGGGCTCCAGAGTTCTCAGGGGTTCCAAGGGCGTTCATTCCAGAGAATTCTCAATCAAAGCACAACCCCAGGCAGACATATTTTCACACTCGCATGCCCACAGCATGTGTGGAAAAAAGCAGGGGAATCTGTGTAGATCTAAGTTGAACTAATTAGCTGTCAGCTGCATCGCATCTGGAGATCAAATATAAACTGTTGGCATCAAAAACTGTTCCGGTCCCTGTCATTTCCGTTCTCCTGGTACCACGCCATCCTTTGTAGCTGGGCCCTAATATGTTTCTCCACACTGACGAAAACCCAGCAGCCTGCCAAGCACGGAATCCCAAATCATCTGCTGTTGGCGACGGTGGTGCCCTTTTATTTTGTGCCAGGTGGACTTACAGACCCTGGCCTCTTGCTGGATTGGGTAGCTGGAAGTGAGCACTTACTTGCACTCGGGTATGTGGAAATGCAAACATTTGCACAGTTGCCCGTCACCAGGGTCCTTTACCGTTGCTTCTGCCTGTGCGTGCAAAGAGCACAACGTGCAGGGTCTGAAATGGGCGCATTTTGGCCCGTTTCCTGAACGCCATCGGTTGCACCTGGTAGACTCGGCGGCTCACCGACTGCAGGCTGAAGGGCTGGGGTGTGGGTTTCGCCTTTCAGGAGAGGCATGTGCATCTGGCAGTAGGAGAGTGGCCAGACGACAGACCCAGAGCCTGTTTTGTTTTATTTAGATATTTAAAATGTTTTTTCTTTCCCCTGGTAGAAAAGAATCTGTTTCTGGTTTAAGCTGATATAAAATTGTTGCCAAGTTATTGTAAATATTGTGAACCTCCCTCACTTCTTTAAAGAAACTTGGAATATGGTTACAAAATTCCAGGTATACAAATGACAAATTGGCTTTATGAATTTGATTCTTCATGGCAAAAGATGTGTAATTTTTAGTGCGCTTTCAAAATCAAAGGAGATTGGCATAGGGCACTACTAAGAACAGTCCACTAGGTGGCAGTGTGCTTTTAGGTTTTCAACATGTAGCTTGCACCATGGGCTTTCAAAGCTGGTCCCCAAACCAGCATCATCATCATTGCCTGGGAATTTGTTAGCAATGCGACTCCTCTGGCTACAGCCCAGACCCACTGAGTCAGAGTCTCTGGGAGCGGGGCCCAGGAACCTGTGCTTTAACAAGCCTTCTGGGTGATTCTGTTGCACTCTCGAGCTTGACAGCCACTGATCCAGTCACGCCTGAAGACTTTCTGCAGCCTGAAAATGCCAGCATTGCAGGCGACGAGGTGTGGTGGGCTTTAGGCACCAGTGGTGTGACTGACAGACACACCAGTGGGTGACAAAGCACCCATGTCGCAAGTGTATTTCATGCTGGACCTTTCCAAGTGTCCGCAATGTCCCCCATCGGTCGTGGCTCAGGGCTAAATCATGGAAAGCCTGAGTTGGGAAGTGAGGATGTGAGCCTCTAGATCCACTATAGGAACCATTATAGTTCCCTAACACCTAAGCACTGATTGATTGATTGATTGATTGATTTTACAGAGATAGAGAAACATTGGCTTGTTTTTTTTAAAAAGATTTTATTTATTTATTTTTAGAGAGGGAAGGGAGGGAGATAGAGAGAGAGAGAAACATCAATGTGCGGTTGCTGGGGGTCATGGCCTGCAACCCAGGCATGTACCCTGATGGGAATCAAACCTACGACAATAAAACATTGGCTTGTAATTCCCTCATCCATGCATTCATCAGTTGATTCTTGTATGTGCCTTGACCAGGAATCAAACCCAAAACCTTGGTGTAGTAGGACAATATTCTAACCAATTGAGCTACCCAGCCAGGGCTTTTTATTTTTATTTTTAAAAGATTTTATTTACTTATTTTTAGAAAGAGGGGAAAGGAGGGAGAGAAACATCCATTGGTTGCCTCTCATATGTGCCCCGACTGGGGGCTGAACATGCAACCCAGGCATGTGCCCTGACCGGGAATTGAACTTGTGACCTTTCACTTTGTGTAAAGACACCTGAGCAACTGAGCCACGCTGGTCAGGGCAACACCTAAGAACTATTTAGATTCTTGGGCCAAATCTGGCCCATCACCTGTTTTTGTAAATAAAGTTTTATTGGAACATGGCCACACTCATTGGCATATTATCTATGGCTGCTTTCGGGCTACAAAGACAGAGCTGAAAGATTGTGTGGCCTGCAAAGCATAAAATATTTACTATCTGGTCCTTTACAGAAAAAGTTTCAGGTTTAGATGAAGCATTATCTAGCAAGGCCGTGAGGGACTGGGTCACCAGCCCCAGGACAATTGAGTGTCCAAGGTGGAAGACCTTGTGCAGTGACTTGGCCAAGAGTGTGGGGGTGGGGCGGAGGGGAGAAGAGAAGTGTGGGGGAGGTGAGAGGTCTGTGTGAGGCACCAAGGGGCACTGAGATGCTCTGGACCATTAACCAATGTGCTAATGGTCAAATGTGCAAATGCCAACCGGCAAATCTACTAACCAGAATCACCTTTACACAGAGGTTATTTACTTATCTGTAGATAAAAACGATTTGTCCATCTGCAATCAACAAAGATGACTCTTTTTTGAGAAACATCGATCTGTTGCCTTTCATAAGCGCCCCGACTGGGAACCGAACCTGCAACCCAGCCATGTGCCCTGACCAGGAATTGAACTGGTGATCTTTTACTTTGTGGGACGATACCCAACCCGCTGAGCCACATCGATCAGAGCCTAAGATGATTTTTATTGGGACTTTCGAAGGTCTTGAGGTGAGGGTTCAGATTTACAGTGCACTGAAAAATAAGACATTTGCTGATAAAACAGAATGGACCACAGCTGACAGACCTCTTTCTATTTATTTCTGTCCTTAGTGCTAGCTACAGTACTGGAATTTCCTGAGCAATATTTTCCAAGTGTATTATGAGCCTATTTTGTCCTGGGCAATTTTCATACATCGCATCTACTGGATTTCCAAACAGTCCTGACAAAACACACCTCCATCCTTCCATCTGTCCCAGAGAGGAAAAGCTCAGAGAAGGCAGGTAACTCTTCGGTCAAGCAGTTGAACCCTGGATTTGAACCCCCCGACCTAAACCTGGCGAGGTCAGCGCTGGGCTGGTGACTCCATGCTCCCTCCGTCTTTGATGTCTTTGTACCCGTGCTATTCTTGGTATTCTTTATATAAATTGGCAGCTAGACCTTGCAGTCTTACTTAAGATGCTATATTATTATCCTTCCTAGTAGGACTAATTAATTAATCATATAGAAATGGTCCCCTGTTTAGTCCATTAAGTTAACTCGAGGTCTTCTGCGAGAGGAGCCAGAGCCGTGTCGGAGGTGTGGCTGTCCCCGGCTGTGGGGCGGACACGGGGCAGGGGATCAAAGGCGAGGAAGGGGCTGATACTCAGAACAGATGCACCTCCAACTGGCCGTCGTCGGGCACTGGGAAGGGAATCAGGCGGAAACGCGCTCCGTGGGCCAGGACGATTGGTTCGTGCCCGTTCTCGGCCTTGACTTCCAGTGCTGGCCTGGGGCAGAACAAGGCACCCCAGCCCAGGAGTGGGCTCGTGGGGACATCCCGAGATTGGCTTTGGCAGTGGGAAAAGTCCCGTTGGTGAGCAGAGAACCGTACAGGGGCATCTGGAAATAAGTGTGTCAGGGAGCACACTGCTCTTTGTTCCTCGGTGTTTTGTTTCTCATCCTGGGAGGTGCTGACGGGCGTGCGGATCAGGGATAATAAGAAAAGAGTGTGGGGGAACTCCTGGAGGCACGCTTCCCCCGAAGGGGGTCCCCCGCCCTCGCTTTTGCACGAGGCGCTGAGGGCAGAGCAGGGTCACTGCTTTGGTGGCATAGGTATGGATAAGTGGCCTTTCCGTGGCCTCACGTCCCCCATCCCCTTCCTTCCTGACCTGGCCACGGTACTGGAGGATGCCTGTGGGCGACCCGGCCTTCAGAATCACATTCCCAGAAGGAGAGGCCGTTTCTGAGGTTACATTCCCTGTTCCTGAGGGTTTATTTACTTGTTGACTTGACCTCTTGTAAGGTTCCGGAGAACCTGTCTCAAACAGGCGACCCGCAGCCCGCAGGGTGAAGGGCGAGCAGGAAAGCCGGTGGTTGTGAGTGGCTGGGGGGCTGCAGTGGCTGGTTGTCTGCTGGGTGGCAGGTCCGTGGGGGGAAGGGGGGCGGGACACGGAACAGCGAGCAGCGATGCAGTTTTGACAGAGGATGGAGTGGGCAGGAAGCTCACAAAACCTAAACACAACGAGGAACTCTGGCCGGTGGCTGGGCTGGTTGGAGCGTCATCCCATACACTGAAAGGTTGTGGGTTCGATCCTCAGTGGGGAGGTTTTTCTCTCACACTGATGCTCCTCTTTCTCTCTGCTTTCCTCTCTCTCTCTCAAATAATAAGCATATCCTCGGGTGAGGATTACAAAAAGAAAAAAAGTCTCCAGAGAGGATATAACAAAGCGCCTTGAAGTCCATTGCGTACGTAGAAGAAACTTCGCACACAGGAGCTCATTAACCGGCCCGAGAGCCCGGTGTGGGCAGTGCAGGTGCCCTCGCCCCTCGGACTAGGGAGCAAAGACTCAGAGGCTCACAGTCTGGCCCCACCTCGCCCCTGTGAGCCCCGGGCTGGGATCCGGGATTTGCTGGCTGCAAAAAGCCCAAGGGCCCCACCACCACGCCTCTCGTCTTCTCAGCGTTGCCTGTGCACTGAGGCTCCCCTCCGAGGCCCAGGCCCCATCTGCCCGTCGCAGCTTGGGGACCACACGGGCTTGGCCTTCCAGGGGGCAGGACTTGGCCAGCCTGGCTGGGCCCTGTGGGAGACCGCGGACTTGCTGCGTCTTGCATGCCTGCTGCCCCCGCGGCACTGTTCTGGCTGTCTCTGGGACACGCAGAGAGCGGCCAGGGTCCTCGGGGCCTCGGACCGAAGCCGTGGCCCTCACATTCCTGCGGCCTGCCAGAGCTGTCTCCCAACGCCCGTCAGATTGTGAAGGACTTAAATGCAGCAGCTGCAGAACTCAGGCTGGGTCAGAAGAGCGTAGGAGATAATTGCTTTGGAAAGAAACAAGCTGCAAATAACCCATAATGACCAGAGCCGGGCCCTGCCCGCTTCGCTCTGGGTTTAGTGAAACGTCTCAGGACATTGTCCAAAGCTCTGGATTTGGCTGAAACGGAACGGTCCTTTGCCAAATGCTGCGTTCGCCTTAATGTTTGAAGTCGAGAGTATGTCAAAGGCAGCCTCCTTTGCTGTTTCAGGTTCATTGACTCTTGACACATCCCAGGGTGGTTTGCTGAGCTGTTTATAAGAGCAGATCTTGGGAAGCGGAGGCCACAGCAGGACAGATTTTGCACACCCCCTACACAGAGAGAAATGTCTATTCCTCCATAATACACAGTCCTCCAGAAATACATATTCCTACACACTCCTCCACAGAGAGAACATTCCGGAAACAGTGACTGAGTTTGGGATCCCTGATGGAGGCGGGAGGTGCCTCCTCCGTCACCCCTGAGGCACCCACTGACACACAGGGCGCTTGCCGCTGCCCGCACGCTTCCTCACTCTGCTCTTTCCTTGGATCCTAGAAACGATCCAGCACCCACACCACGGGTTCCCAGAGGCCCGTCCGGCCCAGAGCACCTGGCCTCAGTTTCACACGAATCAGGGTCTCCCTCCCTCCCAGCAATTCCCACCTTCTTTGGCCCTGGCCCTTGGAGGGTCCTCTTGTGGGGCTGATCCTGTAGCCCCAAGCTTGGCAATTAGGCCCAGAGCTCCAGGTCTGCCGAGGACACAGAATAGAGTCCTAAAGCCTTTGCTCCCGGTCTCCAGCCCGCCCCTGGGGACCCTGCCCAGCTCTTGGGAGCAGACAGTGCGTGGCTGGGCCGCTCCGCTAACCGCAAGGGCTCGGAGTCGAACTTGGGATTGACGATGCAGGCTGTGCTCCTGAACAGTGGCAGGGGGCCTGCGAGGCGAAGGGCCACGCTCAGGAAGGAACACACACAGCCTCTGTATTTTGGCCGCATTCTGGAAAAATCTGCAACGACGCCTTCTGAGTCAATTCCACTGGGGCCCTGGTGACAAACCGCTCTGGCCGTGTCTGGTGGTTTGCAATGTCACCAGAGCCCTTTGACGGAGTTACAGCTGGTGCTCTGCCGTCACCGTCTCACCGCTGCTCTCTCTTTCAACACGGAGAGAGGGCGGGAGCCGACGGGAGCGTGCGCTACGGCAGCCTGCGCCCCGGCAGCCTGCGCCCCGCATGCCCACGTGCTGGGGCGTCCCGGCGACGGTGGCGCAGAAGGGTCCTGGCAGCGCCACTCAGATGAACGGGCCATTAAACTGAGTGTTCTTTGCCGATGCTCATCTCCCTGCTTCCAGATTTATTACCTAATTAAAGGGTGTTCGCAGGCTGCCAAGGGATGCTAGATCTTTCTTTCCTGTGCCAGCGGGCGGTTCACACCATGCTCCCTTCAGCCCTTCACACTCCGTCTCCGGTGCCTCTGCCACCCACGCACGCAGAGTCTTAGATCCAGGAAGAGAACCGGCAGCTTTCGGTAATTTTAGAGTCTTCCCTGGTTAAGACCATGGCACTTGAACATTTTTTATACGTTTACTAATTTTTAGAGAGAGAGAGGGAGAGTGGGAGAGAAACGTCCATTTGTTGCTCCATGGACGCATGCATGTTCCGGCTGCTTCTGGCACGTGCCCCAACAGGAGACCGAACCCACAGCCTGGGGCGCATCGGGGTGGCGCTCTGACTGGCTGAGCCGCCGGCCAGGGCTGACTCCCTGGCACTTTTTGCCGCAGTGGAAGGACTGGACCCAGCTCCTTTCCATGGCCGTTTAATGGCCTTGAGGTTGGAGTCCAGGGAGAGGGGAGTCAAGGGCGGGGCGGTGGGGACACGAGGAGGGATGCTGACCCCCCCAGGTGTCCCCAGGGCACCATTGCCCCCGGCCAGCTCTCTGTGGCCACCTCAGATGGCTCCCCAGCCCCCTCCTTCCTGAGGCTTGGCCCCGCTGAGATGGGCCTGTGTCTTTGGAACACAGCAAACTATTGTTCCAAAGACAATAAGAAAGATTGGGAAAGGCAGGGGCCGTCACTCCCCCGAGTCCCCAAGTCAGAATTCGACGTGTGTGTTCGGAGCCTCAAACGAGAAGGAACAAGAAGGCAGAAAAGGGCTGGGGTCAGGCACCCCGAAAAGGTGAAACGAGGCGCCGCTCCCTGGACCTCCGTGACAGATTTAAAGCGCTGATAGTGGCCGGCGTGGGATTCTCCAACAGCGGCTGCCTCATCATCGTGGCCATTAAGCAGAGTGCAAATGACCGGCAAGGGCCCTCGAACCGTCAGACAGCTGTCACCAGCAAGGTTTATGGCTTCTGAGCACGTCCCGATGGGCAACAGGACCCCT
This sequence comes from Phyllostomus discolor, assembly GCF_004126475.2. Lineage (NCBI taxonomy): Eukaryota > Metazoa > Chordata > Mammalia > Chiroptera > Phyllostomidae > Phyllostomus > Phyllostomus discolor. The sequence goes on along the minus strand of NC_040907.2, from coordinate 15,795,529 downwards.
CCCCTCCCTCGCTCGTGAGTGTGGACATTGGAGCTCGTAAATCCAGCAGCATCTCCCAGGGGCCGGCTGCCGTTGTGGAGGGGTCCAGGGTTTACTATCCAGTCCCGGGGAGCCGCGGTGACTGGTGGAGCACTGGAGGACACGGAGTCAGCCAAAGCAGCAAAAGGGGCCCCCACGGATGGTGGCTCAGAAAGACGGAGGCTTTGTGGCCGCAAGTTAGGGTGTGTGATCAGTGAGGAGCCCGGGGGCAGCGGCTGTTTACGGAGACGCTGGGCTGTCCACGTGCCGCCTATTCTCCTGCCCTCGGCACTCTGGCCAGGGGCTGAGCCAGGGCCCCGGTCAGCCTGACTCCTGGTCCCCCTCACTCCCTGGGGCACCTCCATGGGGACATGGGTCCTTAGGGTTCCTGAAGGGTGGGTCAAGGGCAGGGGGCGGGGTGCTGCCTCTTCTCCGCCTAGCTTCCATGTGCTTCACACCAGTGTCTTCCTCTGACCGGCATCTGTCTTAGCCCTCCAAATCCCCATCCTTGCTGGTACTCACCTTAGGGAGCCAGGCTGTGGGTTCAAATCCCTGCTGGGTCACTTACGAGCTGTGTGATCTTGGACATGTTACCTACCCACTCTGGGCCTCAGTTTCTCATCTGTAAAGTGGGTGTGTTTACAGAGTATGTGTATCATAGGGTTGTTGGGGGAATCACCCGAGTTAATCCGTGTATGTGTCTGGCCCACTGTAAATGGTGGACAAATGTTAGCTTTCCATTGATACTATTATTATTACCATCATGCCAACTCACTGGCCGCACGCCTGCCAGGCCCTGGGGGGACAAGCTGCCCGGTGTCACACATCACACGCGTGTCTCATTCCTGGGAGCCCCCAGCATCCCCCAGGCAGCTGTCGAGTGCAGAAGGAGCCCCAGACGTTTCACGCAGACTGTGGGCCCAGGCGGCCCCGAGTCTTGTGTCTGGGTGGTTTGGGCTGGTTCCCAGACGTGCTGGCCTGAATTTCTCAGGGGATCTGAGGCCACCTGGGAGCTGTTTTTCCTGGTATTCGTTCAGGGTCCTTGACAGGTTAGGGGGTGTGAGGATCTCTCCAGCCTGTCCAGGGCATTCTGGGGTCCCCCAGGTGCTCATCCTGCAGGGGTGCCATGCTGCCTGCTTCCACCTTGGAGAGTTCACCAACTGGACCCTGTGAGTACCTGCTCCTCCCGGGCCCCCAATTGTCCCCAGCAGGCGGTGCCCTCTCGGTGGGAGGTGCCCCCACGGCTGGAGGTGCCCCCATAGCTGGAGGTATGCCAAGCTCTCCTGCTGGGCAGGGTGGGTCTCCCGTGCTTCCTGCCAGCCTCTCGCACACATTGTTCACAGAGACAAAGGAAAATGGATTTTCGGTTTCAGGTGTGATCCACCTCAGCACATCCATCAGGCTCTGCTGACGCGCTCTTTCTTTCTCTCCCTTTCTCATTTCCGCTTTGGGCTGTGGAGGGGAAATGGCGATTGTGAAAGGGCCACTTGTCAAGATAAACATCACCCTGCCTGACAACGCCAGCGCCCCCCGGACCGATGGCCCAGGCAGGTGCCAGGGGACGGCGCTGAGGCTGCTGCCGGGGGCGGAGGGCGGGGCTGCCCTGCCCTGCTCTGAATCCCAGCCCGGCCTCCTACTGGCTGTGCCGCCTAATCGCTCTGTGCCTCAGTTTCCTTGTCTGTCTAACCAGACAATTTTTACCCCACAGGGCTGAAAGGGAGGATTCAGTGAGTCCATTCATGTAAAGTGCTGGATGCTGCCTGCTGGGGGTCAGCTTTCCACATGCGATGGCTATTTGTCCGAAATCGGGAGGGGCAGAGCTTCTGTGGGGAAGTTCAGTGTCCGCTGGGAGCTCGAGTGACAGCATTTGCCGTCTGAGACGGGCATCTCCAGACCCAGCTGCCCATCAGAATCACCCAGAGAATGTGAGAAAAGTCCACTGCATCAATACTGAGTGTCTAAAACTTCACTCACGGGCACGATGTTTGGAATCTCAGGCTTGGGCATCAGCCTGCCTGGTTTCCACTCTGGGCTCCACCGCATCGAGGCTCAGTTCCCTCATCTGTAAAATGGGTGCCCATGGGGCTGCCACCCAGATCGAATGGCACGGGGGACATAAGTTCCGTGGTGACTCAGTTCCTCACTCGGGTCTTCGGGGAGGTGCTGGGGTGTCGGGGCGAGGAGACAAGCGCTGTCCCCGGGGCTGAGCGGGTGTGGGTGGCAGACCAGCTGCTCCTTCCCCGGCACCGAAGCTGGGACGGCGCCGTGACTCCAGAGGCCTCCAGAGTCACGAGCTGAAACCATCTGTGGATGCGGGTGTTGGTGTAGAGTTGCTGCTGCTTTCGGACCTAAAGAAACGGAGACTTTGGAGTGTCCCTACCGTGGCCACACAGAGCATCTTGCCACGTGCAAGCAGAGCCGGGGTCCGTACCAGACAGTGTTAGACGTGGTCTTGCAGAGGGGCCCTCAGTCACCTCAGGGTGGGTGCGGGGCCCGGGTTCTCCTGTCTGCCGGTCCTCACAGTGGGAGGTCCCTTCGGGTGCCTGGCAGACGCAAGCCAAGGTCCAGGGAACGCCTCCTCCTGCCCTCGACGCCTGATAACAGATGTGGGCTCGGGGAGAGGTGCCCATTCAGAAGGGAAGTGATTTGCAAGATGAGTCAGGGTGTCCAGCCTCCCAGCCTCTGCAACTGCAGCTCCTCATTTACGGGCTGGTGATGGGCGGAGGTGGGAGGTGAGGAAGAGCACTGGGGCGGGAGGAGTAATGGGACAGAAAGAAAAAGATTTGTGTCAGCAAATGAAAGAGCCAAGTTTTTCATGTGTTTCTGGAGAAACAAAATAGAATTTGTGGCTCTTAGGCTTGACTGTAAATCAGAGTGTGTGCTTCCGCCGGCTGTGGGCTCTGTGTTTGCTCTGGAGCCTGGAGCTGGTGGAGCCTGGGAGCCTGGAGCCCGGGACGTGGTGGGTGTGGGGCCAGGCAGAGCCGGGCCGCAGATGTGAAGCCGGCCCCAGGTAGGGAGTCTAAGAGAAAACAGAAGCTGGCTGATAAAAACCACACTGGGGGCTGTGGAGGCTGTGGAGGCTGTGGAGGCTGAGGGCTGAGGACTCTATGAAGCCCTGTTTGTTCTCTCTCATACCAAGTTCAAACCCGAGTTCTGGTTCTTTGCTGTCCATGGCAAATGTTTGAGCCTTTCTTTGGCCGGGTGATGTGGGAAGAGGTTGGGGATCTCCTGGCAAACGAGCGGAATGAAAGGGGGAGCAATTTTAGAGAGTGTGCACAGGGCCAGGGGAACTTGCACAAGCAAAACCAGACTCTGCGGGGCTCCTGAGTCTGGAGAACGTTTTGCAGAGCTGCTCCGGCCTGAGGGGCTCTCAGGCAGGTGCTGGGGTGGGAATGAGGCGGCATCCTGCTCCCATTTCCCAGTGTGATGAGTTATTCTGTAAAGTAGCCCCTCCCACCTGGCGAACCTCCTCTCGCTGGATCAACTCCCGCTGGCCATCCCATCCCTGGGCACCCCGCCCCCCACTCTCTCAAGGAGGGTAGGTGTCTGTGTTAGCGCCCGCTGACTTGTGTTTCACTGTGGCTTTCTGAACTGGGTTGGAAGCACTCTGGAAAGAGCCCAGCCCCTAACCTATTGAACAGACTCGATGGAAATGTTTTATCACGCATGTGCCTGTGCATACGGGCCAGGACACACCTCCCACATGTGTGTGTGTACAAGCGGGGAGGGGTGACCTGCCTGCCACCTGGAGAGCCTCGGCATGCCTCAGCTGGTCGCCAGGAGGTCTCTGGGGCCTGGGAGACCTCTGGCAGAGTTGGTGAAGGGACTGACCTTGGGACTGCAGGTCAGGGCCTCAGAAAGGTGGGACTGACATTTTCAAGCGAGAGGGGAAATTGGCGGGTCAGAGTGGACAGTGGCACCGGGTTTCCGGAGGACCCTTGGTGAGACGGGTTTGCAGCTTTCGCTCTGTCTGCCCTTCGGCCCAGCCACCGCGTGTCCGTGATTAAGGAAACAATCGCAGGTGCATGGACAAGCTCTGGTCCTCAGCTTCTTCATCTGTAAGACAGGGGTGCTCCTCTCTCAGCCCCCCATCCCAGAGGGCTGTCGCCAGGGTGACAGCATGTGGCACCCAGTTGGCGCCCAGGCAGCTGTTGGCTGTTACTACATGCAAACTGCCTCCCAGTGAGGCGTGAGTGACTGTCTCCAGGGCGCAGAGCAAGGCAGCCACCTCCCTGGGGCGGGGGCTGACTCACAGTGCCCCGACCATGCAGGCTGCAGGGTGGGGCAGCGCATGGTGCGCTCGGGGCACTGGGTGTGTGGAGGGGAGAGAGGCCAGGGTGTGGGCCTTTCTTCGTTTCTCCGTTTGCCCAGTGAAGACCACAGTCTGCTGCCCCCTCTGCCCGCTCGGGTGGGAGAGCAGATGCTTTCCGGTTTGGAGTCTCTCCGGTGAACCCTTCCAGGACCAGGAGGTAGCAGCAGAACGCCTTGCCTGTCCCCACCGTGTCCCTCAGCTCAGATTCCTCTGGGCATGGCACCAGGAGGCCCCGGGACACACAGATACACCACACACTCCTGTGTACTCACGTGCATTCCCTCACACACTCACACACACACTTGCTCACACACGTCCATTCATACACTCATGCACGTCCACACACATTCACTCACACACACTCCCATATGCTCACACATGTTCACTTGCACACTCATTCGTACACAAAAGTGAGCTCACACACCTACATATGCTCACATTTACTTACACACACCCATGCACATACTCACATTCACACACTCATACCCCCACTCACACACTCACCAACACTTTCCCCCCTTCCTGGTCTTCCTGAAGCATCTTCGACAGGGCAGTCGGTGGTGAGAGGTTCCACTCCCGGGTCTGCCCGTGTAAGGGAAGCTGCCCGGTGAGGGGGCACAGCGCTCCCACCCGGCTGAGAGGCCCAAAGAGGCCGGTGGAGAGAGAGCTTTTTATTTGCTGGGTAGTTCTGCACACGCTGGCAGCAAGTCCGCTGGGGCAGTGGTCAGTAGCCGGGTTATGGAAGAGAAAGTGTATAGAGGAGCTGCATCCGGGGGCAGAGATGCAGAGCCTGGCCCGGGCCAGAGCAGGGGGCCAGGAGCCCAGGGGGTCAGGGTGCCAGGGGGCCAGGGGGCAGGGTGGCAGGGCTGCGGGGCTGCAAGGCTGCGGGGCTGTGGGGCTGGGGGAGCCCTGCCCACACAAAGACTCCCGGTGCAGTGCTCTGGCCTGGAAGCTGCAGCCAATAGCGCTGCGTCTGTGTTATGATAAATGGAACCGGGTCTCAGGAGAACAGGTACCATTTGTGACAGGAGAGAGGTGGAGGAGTGGGAGGGAGCATTGGGAAGGCTGGTAGGTGAGGGCCTGAGAACTGTGGGAAGGCACTGTGCAGGCAGGGTGACTCTGCGGGGCCCACCAGGCTTCGAGGCTGTGGGACCACGCCAAAGCCACTTCACGTCCCTGGGCCTCAGTTTTCTCTTCTGTAAAATGGGCGGGGCAGGGGAGGGAACTACCTCATGCTGTGTTAGGAGGGTTTAAGGAAGCAGTGAAGGCAAGACTGAGCGTGCATCCTGGAACGACGGTGCGTATGCTACAAACAAATCCTTGCGGACCCTGTCACATGTACCAAGCACCCCCACTAGGAACCCCAAACCTGGGTCATTGCATTAAATCCTTACAGCACCCCAGGGAGCTCGGGAAGAAGGATTCTGTGTTTTACACGTGAGGAAGCTGAGGCACAGGTGACTCGCCCAGGGTCACGTGAGGCCACAGCACGTGCCCCTGACCCCTGTGCTCAGCCCCCCGCCTTCTCCGCCTCCCTTGTAAGTGGTGAGGGATGAGAACAATGACTGCTTTGCTTTTAGGAAGGTGAGAGAAGGAGAATCAGCTGGAACTCGTCCTTTGGCTTCCGAACGTGTTCATACATCTTCCTCATGTCATGGTCTCATTACACGGCGTATTCTACCGCCTTCCGGAAATGCGGTGAGGGCCTGAGGTCCTGCTTCCTTCTGCCAGTGAGCTCGGCGTGCAGGGGGAAGGCTGGGCAGCCGACTATATTTTATGCCAAGAGATTATGGGTTGATCTCACTTGTGCTTAAAAATTTATAATGTTCCCATCCAGACCTTCCCACACATGGTGCGTTCCTTCAATAGTCCTGAACTGCGGTTCGTAAAAATGACTCACCTTTGTGCTGCTCTCACGCCACAGACCGGGTGGGGAAATCTTCCCGAGGGCCAGCCGGGGAGCTGCCCCACAGCAATGCTGGGGTGGGTCCAGGTCCGGACAGCTGAGGGCTCACGTCCCTGCCGGGGACTCAGCGCCCGCCTGGGAACCAAGCTCCCACTTTGTACTGAGTTTGCGTCACGCTTTTGGGAGCTCCTGGCATCTGTGGACGTTAGCGATGTCTCCGTCATCCACCTCTTTCCTGCACAGTTGCTAAGGGACGGCGGTGACGTAAAGAAGTCTTTGTCTTCTACCATGATGTTGTGGGGGCCCAAATTATTTGGTATTATATTCTAAATAGAATTTAGGAAATTAGAGTTTCTAAATATTTCTAAAATTTATTTCTATTGTTTGCAAATATTTCTAAAAGGTGTACATTCCCTTTCCAGGCCAGGAAGGGTATCCCAGGCCGAACGGGACTCAGTCTATGCCTGAGGCTTCCTTGTGGTTGTGAATGCTGATTTGGATGGAGCGTTTGAAGGGGACCACACAACCTGGGTGGAGCCACATGACGTTAGCGTTCCAATGACTGCCTCTGGGAGTCGCTTTTATAAAGCAAGTGACCAGTCCCCTCGTCCTTCTTAAGGAATCAGAAGGCAGGGTCACCTTCAGGTAAGGGACATTGAAGCCTTTCGGCAGGTCGCTCCGTTAAACCGCATGAAAGCCGTGCTTTTCCCAGCTCTTTGACCCCCAACATGACAAACTTTTGCTTTTTCCTTTGGGAGACTTTTTCTGAGAGTCACTGTTATCTTGACAGCACTACCCCCACCCCCAGCCCTGTCATCTTCCTTATCAATCACAGCCGTGGGTTTGTGGGGTTTTTTTTTGGAAGAGTGTGGGGACAGGGGCACAGAGTGGCAGGTCGCGCTCCCCAGGCTCTCAGCTGCCGTGTCTGCTGGACGGCAACCTTTCAGCAGACACAAAGCCAGACCACAGTTTCCCCCAAGTCCGGAACAAGGTTTAGCTCCCCTCTGAATTTAGAGATGAAAAACACCGTCTTGCAGCTCTCTGGTGAGGACTGGGGACGTGTGCGCAGGGCAGGCCTGGCGCCCAATCCTGGTGCTCTTGTCGCTCCTGGCTCCAGGCAAACCAGACCTTCGTGCCAGCGTGGTTTCCCTTTCAGCCTCATTGAACTAGAACCGACACACAGCACCATGCAAGTCTGAGGTGTCCAGGGCAATGACTTGACTTACGTATATTGCAAAATGATTGCCACAGTAAGTTTAGTTAGTATCCATCAACTCATAGAGATACTCCTAATAGCATCTATGTGTGGATATTAGTGGAGTTAGAAGTCCTAAGTAATTCCTGCATGACAGATCAACTTCCCTTGAAAGATCCAAGAGCTTTATCTTCAAAGTTTCTATTTTGACGTGATTGTAGACTCACATGCATTTGCAGGAAGTAATACAGAAAGATTCCACACGGCCGTCACTCAGTGTCTGCCCAGGGTCCCATCTGGCTCAACTGCAGCACAGTGTCACCGCCAGGAAACTGACATGGAAAGGAGCATGAACGCGATTCACCGACTTTCCTCTCATGTCACTAGTTTTACTTGCATTCATTTGTGTGTGTATGTATTTAATGCAACTAGCATGTTATATTACAAATAATGCCAAGATCTAAGGTTTTGGTCAAAGGAGCGCTTTTCCACTTTCTAAAGAGTAACTGGGTTCTGGAGGTGTGTTTGTCCGTTTCCCTACCAGTCAGCAGGCTCCTCTGGGGGAAGCCTCGGTCTTCTGCCTGCTATGCTCCCACGGCTTGGCCAGCGTCTGCCTCAAGTTCACAACACTGCCTCAAGTTCACAAAAATGCAGCAAACGCTTCTTGAGCCCCTGCTGTGTCCACGGCCCTGTTCCAAGGGCCTTATCCTACCAGGCCTACCCTATTGCTATTATTCCCATGTTACAGATGAGGAAACAGAGGGTCAGGTACCCCACGGACACTTCCTGAGTGAATGACAGTGCCTGCGTGGGACCTGCCAGCCTTTGCACCCCAGTGTGGGCTGTTTGGGGTTTTCTTATGATGGGTCCCCAAGCTCCATAGCGTCAGAGAAGAAATGCTACTCGTTAATGCCCTAAACGTTGCCCTGCCTTCTGGAAGAATCGTGTATTTGTTAAGGGCACAGTTTCCAGAATCAAACTGTGTGAGCCCTCCTCTCTTTCTCCCTCCCTTCCAGTCTCTCTAAAAATAAACAAATAAAATCTTTAAAAAACTGTGTGAGCCTAAACCTGGCTCTGCTGGGTAGCTGTGTGGCCTTGGGCAAGTAATTGAAACCCTCCAGGCCTCAGTCCTCTCATTTATAAAATGGGAACAGTGACAGACCTGCCTCAGAGGGCTGTGAGTAAGGGCCTGGCGGCACTCAGAGTAGTGCATGTCGGCTCTCACAGCCTCCGTGCTCTCGGCACCACCAGTGCTGCCGGAGCCCAGAAAGCCTACACAAAGAGCACTGTGGTACCAGTGTGTGGGTCATTCCCCCCATTCTAATTAAATCTTCTACCCTCCCTTATGCTTCCCATCACTGGACTGGAAGACACCCTGGGTTTAGGAACAGAAGTTTGTTTGGTAATAATATTCATCTTGGAAGGGCTGTTCCAAGATGTGTGCCAGCCCTGTTCTAAGCACTTTCTGTATATTAACTCAGGTGATCCTTACAGTAAGCCTATCAAGTTGCTGATACTATCATCCCATTTTACAGGCGAAGAAACTGAGGCCTGGATTCAGTCACTTGCGCTCACAGAAGAGGCTCAATAAGCAGGGCATGCAGAGCTGAATTTCCACTGGGTTTCCACTGACAACGGGTTTTTATGGGCATTTCACGTGTTGAACATCCAGAGGGCAGGCAGTGACTGTAAAAGGTCAGTTTTAAGCTTTCCTCTTCCAGGAGAGCCTTGCCATTAAAGAGCGCTAACGCGTCACAGAGGATGCCCGCCGCCACTCCCCGCACCGTGCTGGGCCTGCTCCGGGGGATTTAGACCAGTATCTCCAATGTTGGCACCTGCTTCCCTCCCAGCAAAAGCTTGTTCCCCTGCTTTGGCAAAACAAACAAACAAACTAACAAACAAAGAAACGCAAATCCAGCTAAGGCTGCAGTCTTCTGTGTAAGTGGCAGTTTCCAGCCCCTCTCTCTCGTTCTCCCTTTTGAAACAACTTTTTTGAGGCACGATTCATGTTCTATGAAATGTACCCATCTTACGTGGACTGTTCAGTGCTTTTTAGCAAATTTACTGAGCTGTGCCGCCGTCACCACTGTTGAGTTTCAGGGCACTCTGGTCACCTCAGGAAGACCCCTGATGCCCATTCATAGCTGACTTTTTCCCGTTCTGAGCCCAAAGCAGCTCCCCCTCTGCTTTCTGTCTCTGCGCGCTGGCCTTTCTGGGCGTGGCGTGTGTGTGGGGTCACGCCCTCTGTGGTCTCGGGTGTCCAGCTCCTTCCACTCAGAACGACGGCTTTGTGGATTAGCCATGTCGTCACAGGTGGTTGGGTCTTCATTCCTATTTACTGCAAAATAAGAAGGATGTGAGGGGTGACCCCAAAATCCCAGAATTTATTTATAAAAGGTTGTGTATTTATTCTTACATGTTTAAACTTCAGTCACCTTCAAATTACTCTCCAGTTGATGCAATACACCTATCAAGACTTTTTTCCCTATGGCTCAAAACAGTTTTTGAACTCATTGACTTTGATGCCTTTTGGTGCTTCTGCCGTTTTTTGTTTCACCTCTTCCACATCAGCAAAATGTACGTTTCCCTTTGAGGACTTCTTTCATCCAGGGAAACAAAAAAAAAGCTGCTGGGGGTGAGATCTGGTGAACGGGGGGGGTGGGGCATGGGAATCATGCCATTTTTAGTTAAAAACTGCTGAACACTCAGCACAGTGTGGGCAGGTGCGCTTGTAAATCACCCGTCATGAAATGGGCAAAGGTGTCAAATCTCCAAAAAAGTTTGCTGAAGCTGAACGCAGCCTCTCACAACAACACCAGCTGGTGCACTGACACAGATGGCTTCCTAGAACACTCACTTAGCAAGGGAAGCCTGCACTACAAGGGACCCACCCTATAGAAGATAATTCCAGGGCCTTTTTCTGGGGTCCTCCTCACATAGTAAACTTGGTTTACCCAGTTACTTGTCGACTTCTGGATCGCTTCCAGTTCTGTGATATTATGAACAAAGCTTCTGTGAATGTGTACACGTCTTTGTGTGGACATGACATTACTCTTGGGCAATCGCCTACCAGTGAGAATTGCTGGGTCATGTGACAAATGCACCTTTAACCCTTTTAAGACACTGGTTTCCAAAGTGGCTGTGCCATCCTACATGCCCACCAGCAATGGACGAGGGCTCTAACTTCTCCCCATCCTCATCAGCATTAATTACCGTCTGTCCTTTCCAGCTTCTCTTCTTAAGAAAAATGACCACAGTTGACATTCGTAGAAGGCTCACCACATGCCGGGCACTGGGTGGGTGGGCTGCTCCCCATGAGGGAGCCGTGTGAGCTCTCCCAGGTCTTTAGAACCATGTGAGCAGGAGCCCTGGTCACACTCAGCCAGCGGATGAGGCGCTGGGCTGTGTGCAGGTGAGGTAGCTGCTCAGGCCACAGGTGAGGCAGCCTCAGGGTGTGTGGGGGTCAGGCCCAAAGAGAGCAGAGCAGGGAGCAGGCTGGGGGAATGAGGTGAGGTCTGAGGTGGGAGCGCTGGGCCTGTGCCCTTGAGTCTTGAGGTCCAGAGGACACTGGAGTGTTGGGCCAGAAGGTTCCCTGCACAGCAGTTAGGAAGGCCTGGGCAGGACTCGGAAGGACCAGCAGCACCCACGCTGGTTCCCGGAAGCCCTGCCCGCCTCAGTCTGTTCCTGGGAACAAAGAGGCCCTCCTTCCCCCACCCCAGGCTTGGACAGGACCACAGAATGGGGGTCTAAGGGCAGCAGTGTCCTGTTGTCCCCAGAGCGTCCTCTCGCCCGGGGCCTTGTTCCGGACTCTGGGACTGTAAGTCAGGACAAGAGCCATGGGGAAGGGCTCCTGCCCCCACGGCCGGCAGCAGGTAGGAGGCAGCCTGCTCCGCGGCCCTCGGTAAATCACCCTGTTCGTGTGGCGTCTCGCTGGATTGCAATTACAATCCTTCAGGCCTGACACAAAATCACTGGGCTGGTAAGAGGAGAGTACCTGGGTAATGTGCTTAACAGAAGTTAACCTGGTTAAGCCCTGACTCTATTGAAAATGAGAAAGTGTGGATGGGCCTAATCGATTCATCCACAGCCCAATCTACCCCAGAGCTGGCTTTGGATTTCAGTTAAGTGGGCCGACCTGAAATGACGATACTCGTTTTATTAAATTACTCCTTGATGGCAGAGTTCAGATTATGGTGGAGTTGGTTTTGTGTCAGCCATGGGGGCTGGCGGACGGAGTGGACAGGGTTGTGGTGCCCATGTGTGCTTGCACGCACTTGCACCCATGCACACCCCCCTGGCTCACACGAGTGTGCACACAAACCTTTCCAGAGCGAGCAGGGTTAGAAAATATCCCCCACTTGGGGAGCTGAAAGTATGGATTTGATCAAATACGCATTTACTCTCCACCCACCCTCACTCCCCACCACCTCGGCCTCTTGACAGATAAATGATGTTATTTGAAGGTATTCTTGAAATTTCTGACAGAGACTGTTTCTTAAGTGCTTTTAGAGCAGGCCTATACTTTGTAATACTTGTCATATTCTGGCTAGTAAACTCCTGGCTCTAAAAGCCGGAACCTCACTCCGTTTCCTGAATACGAGGGAATAGGTCATTAACTGTGAATTTCAAATGAAGCAGATTTACAGTATGCATCACAGAAATACGTTTATGAGAGACAGCGAATACCAAGGAATCCATGGAGCAGAAAACACCAAGAACCCAGAGAAAGGTCCGCTGATCTGGGGGCCAGGTTTTACTTTTCTTTTCAGGTTTTCATGGCTGATTTGGCCCAGTCGGGGGTCTCTTCTTCCAGGTTCCGGATAGAAACACCTTTCTAGTTCCATCCTGCCGCTACCCCAGTGTGGAACCCTACAGGGTGAGGCCCCTGGAGATCTTGACCATGGAAATGCCACTGTTTGGAGAGTAACTCCGGGGCCCTGTGAACTCAGACAAGGATGGGGGTTGGGGCGGGGCAGACTGGGGAGCAGGGAGGGAGCTGAGGGAAGCACAGGTAAGCCTGAAGGTCAGTGTTAGGTGTCGGTGTGGCTGGGCTCTAGTTGTTACCCAATTATTTAATCAAGCACCAGTCTGGCTGTGAAGGGGTTTGTAAATGTGGTTGACAGATGTGGTCGATCCGCTGCCTTGAAGTGAAGGAGGTTACCCTCGATCGTGTGTGGGCAGGCCTCTTCAATCAATTGAAAGCCGTAACAGCAGAAGTGAGGAGAAATTCTTTCCCCAGGCTGTAGCATCCACTCCTGCCTGAGTTTCCAGTCTGTTTGAAGATTCTAGACTGTTGCCCTATAGATTTTGGATTTGCCTGTCCCCATAGTTGCGTGAGCCAAGTCTTTAAGATTAATTCATCCACCCATCCGTCCACCCTATAGCCCTGAACGTAACTGGTTTCTGGCCATGATTCCCGGGCCTTCCCCCCTCTTTGTTTCTGTGCGTCTCCCTCTCTCACCGCCATGCCGCAGAGGCAGCAGAGCCCCTCTCGAAGCTTTGCACGTGCCCCGCAGGGGTGCCCAGGGAGCAGCAGCTGGTTTCCCTTTGCCGATCCCGGCCTGGGTCATCCGCTTTCACTGCTTCCTGGGGCTGACCCGGCACACGTGGCCGACGCTATTGGCTGCCCACCCAATAGCCCTCACCCGTCTTCTTTTGTAACGGACCCCTGGCTGGGTTCCGGCCACAGAGTGCCCAGCTCCAGGGACTGGATCGTGACTGATCTTGTCCAGTCATGGCACTTCCACCGCCCTTGGCTGGCGATGGGTAGCCACAGGGTGTCCACGTGACCCAGTTCCGGCCCCAGAGGCCGGAACCGGGGAAAGCTGCCAGAGCCTTTGGAACAATTACCCCTGAGGAGTGGGCCCGTTCAGCGGGTGATGGCGCCCCAGGGCCCCCTTTTTCACTGCTTTGATTTTTAAAAACTCGAGATGTGAACACACATCTCGATGAGGTTTCACATATAGATCCGCATCACGGCTACTCAGATCAAACTATGAGACATCTCTAGTGCCCCAGGAGGCTCCCACCGCCCCTCCCGGGGAGCAGCTCCTGTGGGTCGGAGGCGGCCGCTGCCCGGACGCCCATCGCCGCAGATCCGCTCTGTCCGCTTGCGTGAGCGGGGTCACCCAGGGCACTTCGTTCGTGTTTGGCTTCTGTTTTTAAAGACCAGTTGCCAGTTCACAGCAAAATGGAGAGGAAGGTGCAGAGGTGCCTCACGTGCCCCCTACCCAACTCACAAATGGCCTCCCAGTTCTAGTGCCCCCATGTCGGGCTTCTTTTTATCCAGGCTGTTACTTGGGGCGATCGTTCATTCTTTTGTTTTATACATTCCCGTGGGATTTCCATGCTATGCGGGCATCATCATTTTTTTACCCATGATGGACGTGGGCCTCCATTCCTGCCCTGGACAGCGTGGTGGGAGGAGGTGATGCCGGAGCGGTGGCGGCCGTATCACCCCTGCGAAGCACTTAGAATTCAGTTAAAAGCTGATGGCCGGTCAGCGGAGGGTGACGGAAGGAAGGGGAAAGGAGCAAAGGTGCTTTTGGAGCCATTAAACCAACTCCGGGACTGCCTTTCTTGGAATCCAACGTAAGCCGACATCTGTGTCCTCGTGGCCCCAGCCACTTCTACTCAGGTTTTCTGCGACGCGCAACCAAACCGATGGAGAAGCCAGACTCCATGTCTGAGTTCCGCCGGTCCGAGCGGCACCTTCTTCCAGGGCCACAGCCCAGTCACCTCTCCCTCCGCCTCGGCCTCTTCCGGTTCCTCTTCCGGTTCCGGACGCTCGCCGTTGATCACGTGTTCTCTTGCGGTGCCCGCCCCACTTCCGGCCCCAGTTTTCCGGTGTTCCCACTAGAGAATGCCGGGACTGCCCACAGGACCCAGAACAACAGAGCTGGGGCTTTGCAGATGTCACATTCTGGTTTGAATATTCGTGGGCTTCCGAGAAGGACTCCCGCACGTGGTCATTTGCAACGTGGCTGGAGGAAAACCTGGACCCACTCTGCAGGGCTGAGCTGCCTGGGTCCGTCAGTCAGCCAGGGGGAGCATCCCGGGGACACCCGCCTTGGCCACCCAGCTGGGCTTGACCCCAACTGCTGAGGGGGGGGGGCAGGCATTTTGTGTAGTTGTGCTTAGTTCTCTCAGCGAAGCCGGCTGGCCCAGCTCAGACCGAAACTTCTCCAGGAAGGCCCTTCCAGACCTCCCCTCCGATCGCATGATGCTCCCATCCCCCGCCATGACTGATGCCGCCTCTGAGCTCCCACAGGACTGCAGTCGTACCTGGAGGAACTTCATTTAGTCCTGTGTTTGTTCATTTATTCAGCACGTATTTATTAAGCACCTACTGTAAGGGGCTATTCTGAGCCCAAGGGATGCAGCAGCAAACAAACCAGCGCAGGTCCTGCCTTCATGGAGGGTTTTGTCTAGTGGGGAGCAGACAGGTCACAGGCGATGAGTGTGCTGTGATGAGACGATAGGATAGAAAGGGGTAGGAAGGGTGGGGGTGCTGGGGCCGGCTGACATTTTAAGTAGGGTTCTCAGGGAAGACTTCATCAGTAAGGGATGGCCTGAGCTGGGTGGGAGCTGAGGAGGGCTGTTCCAGGCAGAGGGAATGGACAGGCAAGTGCAGAGCCCTCTGGGTGTGCTGAGCAGGAGGGCAGTGTGGCTGACGTGGGGGAGAGATGTGGGGAGTGGAGGGCGGGTCTCGGAGAGCTCTCCGGTCATGGCGAGTCGGCTTCCTCTCTGAGTGATGGCGTGGGGATCCCTGCAGGCTTTGAACAAAGGTGTGATGGGACCTGACTTACCTTTTAAAGGGCTCTCTGCTGCTCTGTTGGGAATAACTATAAGGGGTGCTGGTGAGGGGTCGGGGGAGGGGGCAGCAGGGTGTCCAAGTAGGGGGTTGATGGGAGAGAGTGGTGCCTCGGGCCGAGTGGTGACGAGGCGACCGAGAGGCCCTGGAAGAAGGCCCTGGAAGGCAGTGTGCTGAAGTCCTGAAGCCCACGCTCAGCCCTGGGGCCTTGTGGCCGCCTCTGAACCTCAGTGCCATCCTGTCAGGGTCACTTAACCTCCCCGTGCCTTAGTTACCTCATCTGTAGGATGGAGATGAGAGTACCCACTTCACAGAGTCGTCGTGAGGATTAAATGCCCTCGTATGGGAATTGTTTAGGACAGGGCCTGGCAGGCAGCACGTCTGAATCATGTTACCTGTCGTGCAAAGGTAAGCCTGCCGGACTTGCCGTATTGGTCGGGATTCTCCAGGGAAGAAGCAGTAATAGGACACACACACACACACACACACACACACACAGATTTATTTATTATGAGGAACAGGCTGAGAATTCCCACGGTCCGCCGCCTGCAAGCTGCCCACACAGGGAAGTTGTCGGTGCTGTGACCGAGTCCAAGTCTGGGTGCCCAGAACTGGGAGTGGGGGTGTGGATCCGTCTGCGGGCAGGAGATGTCCCAGCTCCAAGAGTGAGGCAGGAAAAAGGGGCAAAGTCCTCCTTCCTCCGCCTTTTGTTCTTCAGGCCCCCAATCCACTGGACGCTCACCCACAGGGGGAGGAGACACTTTCACAGAAACATCCAGAAGTGACGTTTAATCAGAGCGCCCTGCGGCTGGTCAAGAGGGCACACAAAACTGACCGCTACACTCACTAATCGGGGGGATTAAAAAAGGCCACAGAGGCTTCCTAGGTGTTAGCCCTGCCATCTGGGAGAAGCTGCCTCCGGAGGTGGGAAGGCTATGGGAAGGAAATTTCAGAGAAGTCTGAGATGCCCGTTGTTACTCAGGTCCCATCCGTCCACCTGTATCTGCCTGTCTATCTATTTTAGGAGGGACTCAGGAGGGATAAAATATATTCATAGGACCTGAGTTTTGAAGGGACCTTTAATTTCATGAAGTCCAAACTCTTCATTTTGCTGAATAAAAAAAAAACAACCTGCCGCCACCACCACCACCAACAACAACAACTAAACACCCCACGAGCCTCAGAAAGAACGTGACCCACCCAGAATAACATGGGGCATCATGATCAGGGTGGGGAATGGACTCAGCCCTTCTGGCTCCCACCAGCTCTTCTGTGGCCCTGATTGCATTGAATCACAGCAAAACCAGTGAGCCTGTGGCTGGGGCTGGCTGTCTCCCCCCGAGGGTTCTCTGGGAGGCCCAGGGCAGCCCACCACAGCTGGGCCTGCCCGGGGGTCGCTCTGCCCCTCTGCTGCCCTCACCCGCCTCCTGCGTCATTCTGAGCAATGCTCCCTGGTGGAGGTGTTGCTTGTTAAGTAACTACTCTCTGGAGGGTTTTTTCTAGGGTGTCACAGTAAAAACAGCTACCATCTGTTGAATGTGCCCGACACTATACTTTGTACCCTTGGGAGGTCAAGGTCAGGAGGCCATTGTCTGCCCAAAGAGCCTAGCTACTACGCAGTGTAGTCGGGAGGCCTGGCCCTGTGTCTGCATTAGTGAGGCTGCCACTTGCGCTTCTGGGAGGGGCCTGGACAGGGAGTCTGAGGGTCTGGGCTTGCTGTGTGACCTCGGCCAGCTGTGTGCCCTCGACATACTGGACTTATCTCCAGCACATCAGTACCGACCCTGCCTTCCTCACTGTGTGCTGTGCACACCGGAGATGCTGGTGCCCCGTGGCTTGGCGCTTCCCTGATGACCATCCATCCCGCTAGCGTCTACCAGCCACTGCCAGTGTCCTGCCCCAGCCACACTCCTCACCTCCGAGGGGTGAAGTGCGCCACAACACCAGGGCTGGGCCCTGTGCTGTGGGTGGCTGCTGGGAGCTTTGAACTCTCCTCTTTGATGTGGAGACTGGAGGATCAGGTGAGGATCCTGCTCAGCCGGGCCAGGAGCCGCCCCAGACAGTGTGTCTTTGTGAATGTGAACCCTCCCCTGGGGCATCTGCCCACAGAAACCTGCTGGCTGAGAACTGCCTCTGGGAGGGGAAGCAGCCTTCAGGGGAAGGGAACAATGAGCTTGTCATGCTCAGGACAGAGCAGGGCCTGGGCGGAAGCTGGCACTGCTGGGCTGGGAGGCCAAGTCAGGAGCCCTGTTAGTGCCTGAGGGAGGAATGTGTGTAGGCTGGCAGGGTGGAAGTCTGTGGAATGTGTGGGAAGGGTGTTGTCTTCTGTGGCCTTACGATCGGGTCCCCACCCAATTCTCTCATCCTGTGCCACCTTGTCCTCTGCTTTCTGCCCCCCAGCCCGTACTGGCGGTGCCTCATCCTGCCTCAGGGCCTTTGCACACGCAAAATCCTTTGCCTGCGATTTTAGTTTTTCGAATATGCAGACACTTACAGAACATAATAATTCAGATAAGGTCTCTGAGCAGATACTAACATTTTGTTACTCTTGCTTCAGAACTCCCTTTTATTGTGGTAAAAAATCCTTAACATTAACTTTGTCAACCATTTTACGCATAGCGTTAAGTAGTGCTAAGTTATTTACCTATGTGTACACTAGATCTCTAGAACATTTTCATCCTGTAAAACTGAAGCTCTGCACCCGTTCAACACGACAGATGGAGAATGCCTTACAAGTTTGCACGCCATCCTGTCCCTGGAGCTGTGCTAATCTGTGTTCTGGCTTCAGCGCGTGTGCTGCGCAACTGGCACCGAACCCTCGATCATAGTTCACCGTTTGTACTGAGAATTCGGAAGGTGGAACAGGCCAGGCAGTGTCCTCCCCTCCCTGTCCTTCGAGCACCTTGTTCCTCCCAGGAGGACCCACCTGGCACTCCTCAAGTCTGCCAAGGTCATCCGAAACAAGGAAAGGCTGCGACTATGCCACCGACTGGAGGAGGTGAGGGTGACGGGACAGCTCTATGTCGTGCGGCGTCCAGGAGGGCGCGCCAGAACAGAACTCGGATGCTAAGGGAAAACCAGTGAAGTCAGAGGAAACTGTGGAGTCTAGTGAGCAGTCGTGTACCAGTGCCGATGCCGTGGTCATGAAAAGTGGGCTGTACTCGTGGGAGACATTAACCGTCTGGGAGACCGGAGAAGGGTGTTCAGGGACTCGGTGTACTGTCCTTGCAACTCTACTGTAGATGTGAAACTGTCCAAAATAAAAGTTTTTGTAAAGGCAAGGGGCAGAAGAGTAAATATTAATGCGATTGTGTGTGTGTGTGTGTGTGTGTAATACACTTACAGCCTTGTAGGCACAGAATAGCTTGGAAAGCATGTTCTAGGAGCCGAGCACCTCAGAGGCCTCTGCAAGGAGTGAGATGCTCGAGGCGTGGGGAGGGGGTCGTGGCTGGAGAGCTCAGGTCCTGTCAGTGCGGAGTGACGTCCCGCTGTCTGCAGGTGCCGAGGTCCGCTCACCCGCTCAGCATCCACCGCGGCTGCTTCCGCGGCTCGGCCGTTATGAATAAAGCTGCTGCTCCAAAAAAATTTTTAAATTCATTTGGACTTTCTACATAGACAATCATGCCACTTGGGAAGAAAGACAGTTTTATTTCTTCCCGCATGCCTCTCATCTCCTCTGCTTGTCTGATTGTGCTGATTAGGACTTCCGGTGCGATGCTGAAAACTATTGTGGGGGACACCCTCACTTGCGCCTGATCCCAGTGGTCAAGTTTCTTACCATGAGGTGTGTTCTTGGCTGTGTAGGTTGTTATTTTTTGGTAGATGTTCTTTATTAGGTTGAAGAAGTTCCCCTCTATGCCTAGTTTGTGGAGAGTTTTAATCGTGATTGGATGTTGGATTTTATCAAATGTTTTCTCTGCATCTGTTGATAAGATCATGGGACTTTTCTTCTTTAGCCTGTTGATGTGATGTTAATGTTACTGTTTATTTTGGTAATCAGCTTGTCCCTGACTTAGCCAGTGGGAGCCCTCTCGGGCTGTTTCCGTCCTCACGACACGTCCTCATCTGTGTTTGCGTGTTTCTCACGTGCTGGCACGACACAGAGTCCCAGGCCACCTCGTGCCTGCCCTGCCCCAGCCCTGGGACCGGCCCCTTCCCCCAGGAGCTCTGGCTCCTTTCAGTGGGGGCAGATGTGGGAACAGGGTTTGGGCCCTCAGAGTGCTCACTGCCGCTTTGGGTGGGGTGGCGGCAGGTGCTGCCAGGCCTCTCGTTACATCTCCGTCTGTATCACCCTGGCCGGGCCTGCTGCGCTGCGCAGGGGTCTGCCCCACCGTGTCGCTCTGGCCCTGGCCACCCCGGCCCCCGTGGGACAGGCTCCCTACCTTTGCTGGGGCTTCAACATCTGTCCAGGTCACCTCCTTGCGTGGATGTCCTCCTCACCCCTCTCAGGCTCCGACACCCACTCCAGGCCACTCCTCACCTGTTGCCGCCGTCCACCTCTGCGCTTGCGTGGCCTCACCCCACCCAGAGGCTCCGGCCTAAAGTGCTCAGAAAGGAAAGGGAAGGAAAGAGAAGAAGAAGAAGAGGAAGAAGAGGAAGAGGAGGGAATGATCACTTCTGGAGCACCAAGGTCGGGCTTTCTAGCGCCTGAGCAAGGGCATCCACTCATCGTTATATGGGAGGAGTGCCAAAAAAAAAGAGGAGGAAGTTAAAGTGCATTTTTTACTTTACTGAAGCATAAAATCCATACAAAATAGCACACAAACAATAAGCCTGAGTGAAGTTCAGTGCGTCTTTATGAAATGGACACAGCCTGGTACCCGCCACCCAGTGCACTGTGTTCTGAGGGGTCGTTCGGCTGCAGGGCGGAGAGCATGTGGGAAGGGACAGAGAGTGGGAGTAGGAGAGTGGTCGTGTCCAGGAGAGAGGCCATGGGGTCTCGGAGCAGGGAGGGCGTGGTGAGGGCTGCGAGGGGCCGGGATTCAAGGTTTATGTGGTGGCGGGGGGAGCTCGCAGAATTCGCCCCTGGATTGAACTCGGAGTTTGAAGGAAGAGAGGAATCAAGGATTTTGCCCTGAGACCTGGGTGAATGGATGCTGCCTTTGTCGTTGAGATGGGGAAGACTCAGAGAAGCTATCCCGTATCCTGGGGGAAATCACTCGTTCCCGTTCAGACACATTAAATTTTGAGATGCCGATGAGACATCCAAGGGTAGAAGCTGAGCAGCTGCTGGGGCTCCCAGTCCGTGGCGTCCAGGAGAGGCCTGGCTGGAGCTCTCAAGGTGAAGGTCAGAGCTGTGGGCTGGGTGAGATCATCCAGAAATGAGCGCAGATGGGGAAGAGATCTGAGGGGTCTCATAGCCTCGGTGCATTTGAGACTTGGAGGACGAGTCAACTAAGCAGCCTAGATGTCAGCTGCCTCGTCTGTAGAACGGGTGTAAAACCTCTCTGGTGGGACCGTTAAGGACTGAGTTGATACAAGTTAAAGACCTACCGGGTAATTAATGTTGACCTTCCCATTCCCTGATCCCTGCCATTTTGCCTTTCCCACTTTCCATGGTCCCGGCCTCTCCCATGTCTCTTACTCCTTTTGCATTCCTGTCCCAGTTTTCCTGCTCCCCACCCCACAGCACTCTCAGTGAAACGGCCACGTGCCCTCTCTTCCCTCCTTTCAATGAGGGCTCACGTGCAGAATTCCCATCAATGAATTAATGTCGCCTCCTCCCTTCCTTCCTGTCATCTAGGTTAAGAACAATAAGTTTACCACTGTTTTTGAAGTCCTTTGGTACCACTCTCTCCATCTTATCTGCTAACCTCACTCCTCAGAGGTAGTTCAGCCAGATGGATATGTTTCTAAAAATAACTAGTGCCTGCTTTTCACGTTTTTGAACTTTGTGAAAATGGAACCTCATACTCTTCTGTGACTTGCTCTTCGTATTCAGCTTTTGTTCCTGAGATACAGCTGTGTCACTGCATGCCGTTGTAATTCATTTATTTTCTCTGCCATATGGATGTGCTACAGTTTATTTATGCATTCTACAGTTGATTGACTTTCTGGTTGTTTCCAGATTTTGCTATTACAAACAGAGCTGCTATGAGCCATTCATCTGTCTTCTGTGGAGCAGACACAAGAGTTGCGTAGAGTAGGTACCTGGGATGGACAGGATGTCCGCTTCGTGGAGAATGCACATCGTTGACTATTCTCTATGAGGCAACATTGATTTCAGAGTGCTTGCACCAGTCTGGGCTCCTGCTGGCAGCAAATGTGTTCTCTTCGAGATCAGGAATCCAGCAAAAAGTCCCCTATGACCACCACTGTTCGATGTGGTGCTGTCCCACAATCTCTGATTACACTTGTGATTAGACTTTTTGGTTTTGCAATGGCAACGCATTACAGTTTTAATTTGTGTTTCTTGAATACCAGTGAAGTTGGATGTCTTTACATGTTTATTAGTCATTTGATTTTCTTCTCTGTGAAGGGCTTGCTTTAAATTTTTTGAAAGGGATTGCTTTGTCTTGGCTTGTAGGAGTTCTTTAGGTTATCCCGACTACGGGTAGCAGATGCCTTTTCCTAGTTCGTGACTTGTTTTCGCTCTCTTCATGATGTCCATTGATGAAAAAAGTTCTTATTTTAATGTAATTAAGCTTACCATGCTTCTCCTTTATGGTAAGTTCTTTTATGACTTGTGTAAGAAGTCGTCCTATCCCAAAGGCATAAAACCTATTCCCTTTGTCTACTAAAAAGCTTTATAAGGTTTTAATCTACCTGGAACTGATTTCAGTGTGCGGTGTGAGGAAAGGGTTCAAGTTCATTTCCTCCCTCCGATATGTGTGGCCAAGTGTTCCAGCAGCAGGTGTCGAGGAGCCCGTCCTTCTCTCACTGACCCGCAATGCCAGGTCGGTCATGACACATTGATATGCGTGTGGGGCTGTATCTAGGCTTTCTGTTCTTTCCATTGGTCGTTTAGTCTATTCTCATGTCAATACTTCATTATCTTACTACTGAATAGCTTTAAAATAATTTTTGATATTTTTAAAGTCATGCCCCTATTTTGTTCTTTTTTATTGTTTTTTTTTCCATGACCATTTATCCCCCTCACACCCCCCTCTCTTCCTTGTTCTTCTTTTGAAGTGTCTTGGTGTTTTGTATTTTCACATGTATTTTAGAATCAGCCTTTATGTTCCACAGAAAGAATTCTACTGTGGGTTTGAGGGGACCCAATTGAGGGGACACCTATATGAAGTCTGTCCAGAAAAAGTCCAGCTATTGTTAGTATAATGAGAATGGTTTTCATGACATTGATGTAACCTGGCAGCCAGGGAGGTGGACTGGCATGTGCGTGCCTGAGCAATGACGACTTCACTGTACTAGTCAGTGGGGGCGGTAGATGCCACTGATGAGCATGTGCACTGTGTGGCCCTCACATTCAAAATGACGGAGCGAGCAGCACAATGAATCTGCACCAGATTTTGTGTTAAGCTTGAACATGCCTCCACAGAAACTCTTCGGATGCTTCAGAAGGCCACAGCTATGGGCAACTGGTGATTGGCAGCTTCATCACGACAATGTGCCTGCTTGAGCACCACATCTCATGCAGAGTGTTTTGGTGAAACATCAAATCACCCAGGTGACTCAGCCCCACTGCAGCCCAGATTTGGTGCCCTGTGACATCTGGTTTTTCCCAAGACTAAAATCACCTTTGAAGGGGGAGAGATTTCAGACCCTTGATGAAATTCAGGAAAATACAACAGGGCTGCTGACAGCAATTGGGAGAACTGTGTGAAGTTCCCAGGTGCCTACTTTGATGGGGACTAAGTTGTCATTGTCCTATGTACAGTGTTTCTTGTATCTTGTATCTTCTTCCATAAATGTCTCTATTTTTCATATTACATGGCTGGATACCTTCTGGACAGACCTCGTATTTCTAATTGTGTCTTTCTATCCATGGTAACATTCTCCATTTATTTAGATATTCTTAATTTTTTCTGCACAATTTCTGTTCAATTTAGTCCTGGGTTCTTTTGATACTAAAATAATTAAAAATAAAAAATTTTAATTATAAATTTTGATTGTATTGCATTATTAAACTTAAATTTCTAAATTTTGTTGCTGGTGTTTGGAAATACAAGTAGATCCTGTAGATTAACTATGTATTCAACAACCATTCTTAGCATTCTTTTATTAATTCTAATAATTTGTGTACTAATTTTTTATTTCTATACATGATAATGGCATTCTTTTTCTTCCTTTCTAGTTTGGATAGCTTTGTTCGTCCTTGCTGCATACATGCATTGGCCAGGAACTCTAGCAGAGGGATGATTAGAAGGGTGTAAAGAGACCACATCCAGTTCGTGGTCTTAAGATGATTACAGTGTTTTACCCTTGAGTATCGTGTCTGATGCGAGGGGGGTTTCTGTGTTCTTTTTCTCATTTTCTCTCCCTCCCAGATTCCCTTTAACAACTTGACAGACTTGCTTTACTTACAGTTTTCTGTTTTTTGAAAAGAAGTCATGAATGAAGGTTGAATTGTATTAAATGATTTTTCTGAATTCCTGAAATAGCCAGATTATTTTTCTCTTTAAGTCTGTTAATATAGTGGAGTATATGAAGTGATTGTTAAAATGTTAAGCCAATCTTGGATTCCTGAAATAAATACTACTTGGTTCTGATGTATTTATTACCCTTTTTATTACCAGTTGCTGAGTTTGGTTTGTTAGTGTTTTATTTAGAAATTTTCATCTATGTTCACAAGTGTAATTTTTCTTTCTTGTACTGTCCTTAATAGGTTTCAGAATTAAAGTTATGAATAACAAAATGAGTTGGGGAGTGTTCCTTCTCTTTCATTACTCTGGAGTAATATGCATAGATTTGAAAATATTTATTCCAAACATTTTGCTGATAAAACCATCTCTGTTGATCTTTTGCATGTGGGAAGGTTTTTACTGAAGCAAAATTCTTTAATAATTTTAAGATTATTCAGAGTTTCTATTTCTTCCTGAGTCAGTTTTGGTAATCTATACTTTTTCTTGGAATTTTTCCTATTCATTTAAGCTTTCAAATTTCTTGGCACATAAGTTTATAATACCTGCTTATTATCCTTTTAAATCTCCACAGCATCTCTAGTTATGCCCTATTTTTCAGTGTTATTTGTTATTGTTGATTTTCTTAAAATCAAGTTTTGCCAGAATTGTTTTTGCTTTGTTCATCTTATTTCCCTCTTAGCATTTATTTGATCACAACTTTTTATTTTGAAAAATTTCAAGCCTGCCAAAAGTTGCAAGAATAAGGCAGCCAATGCTTATTTATCCTTCACCTCGGTTCACTGAATAGTAGCATTTTACCGCATGTACGTTCCCTCTGTCTCACTGTTTTCTCTTCAGAACGACTTTAGTGTAAGTTAGAGATGTCGTGGCACTTTACCCTGAGACCATTAAGCGCCTGTTTCTTAAGAACAAGGACATTCTCCCACATCACCCCAGCACACTGACCACACCTGGGAAATTTAACATTGATAAAATATCGTTATCCAATATATAGGCCATATTCAAATTTCCCCATTGTCAGTAATAATGAGTTATATAGCTGTTTTGATCTCTTTTAAATCCAGCATTCAATCGAGCAATCCACGCATTGCATTGCTAAGCTACATTGTTCTTAGTTGTTCTGTCTCTTTACTGCTCTCTAATCTACAACAGTTCACCAGCCTTTAAAAAACCCTTTGTAGGTACAGAGAATGAGTAGCATAGATGGTAGGTAGAAAATAGACAGAGGGAGGTTAGGAATAGTATAGGAAATGTAGAAGCCAAAGAACTTATAACCCATGGATGTGAACTAAAGGGGGGAAATGCGGGTGAGAGGAGGCATGTACGGTGGAGGGGAATAAAGGAGGGGAAATGGGACAACTGTAATAGCATAATCAATAAAATATATTAAAAACATAAAATAAATAAAAGCATTAAAAAATCTTTTGTGACATTGGTAGTTGTGAAGGGTTCAGAACAATTATACAATGTCCTCTATATATAGGCCAAATAACAGTCTCCCAAAGATGTCCGTGCCCTAATTTTCGGGACCTGGGAACATATTACCTTGCATGGCAAAAGAGACTTTGGAGGTGTGATCAAGGGACATTGAGAAGGTGAGAGAACCCTAGACTGTCCAGGGGGACAACCTAATCACACAGGTCCCTAAAAGTGGGGAACCTTTACTGGCCAAGTCGGGGGTAGATAAGATGGTCATTATTTAGCAAGCTTTTTTATTTTTAATAATAAATTCTGCATTTTGTGTTGTTAATAGAATTATCCTATCTTTTTTCATTTAGTTAGTGTTTGCCTAGAATATCTTTTTTTCATTCTTTTGCTTTAAACCCTCCTGGGTACTTATGTTACATAACTCCCATAAACGCTCCTTACCTGCGTTTAAAAATATCCTCCCTGAAAACTGGGATTTTAGATAACCAGTGATTTGTTGGTTTGTTTTTGCTTTCTATTTGTTTTGCCTTTTCTGTTTTTTTCCTCGTTTTTTCTAGCTTTCACTTTGGAGGTTGGTAACTTTTCTCATTTTTTTTCTTTATCATCTGTGTGAAAGTTATATACTTTATTGCTATCATTTTAGTCGTTAATTAGAAATGTCAACATACCACTTACTTAGCCAAATTTTAAAATTGATCGCCATTTTCCTCTTCCCCCAACACAGGCCCAGACCCCAGCATCCCTCTCATTCTGTCTGCGGTCGTGTGTTTCACCTACTCTGGTGTTTAAGCCCCATCTGGTGTCAATGGGCTGGCCAGTCTCTGTTGCTAGATTCACCACATCTTCACCATCTTCCTTGCTTCAGTGACCCTCCATCTGGGACGACTTTTCTCCTGCCTGAAGGACTCCTTTAGCATAAAAAAAAAAAAGAAAAGAAAAGGGGGATCTGTTTATGGCAAACGTGTTCACTTTTTGTTTGAAGCTGTCTTTATTTTGTTTTCATTTTAAAGGATATTTTCTTTATATGTAGATTCTGCATATAGTTATATTTTTCTGACACATGGAAGACGTTACTCCACGGATTTCTGCGTCTCTTGCTGCTGCTGGGAAGTCAGCTGCAGCCCAGCGCCGCCGACCTCGCGGCCCTCTCTCCTCTCGGGCTGCTTTTACGCGTCTCCTTTTTCCTTTGGTGTTTTGTAGTTTCATCAAAATGTATCTAGATGTTAGGATTGCCAGAAAGAAAAAAAAAACAAGATGCCCAGTTAAATTTAGAGATAAATAACAAATACGTTTTTGATATAAGTATCATCCAAATATTTCATGGGACATACACTAAAAAGAAAAAATTCTTCATCACTTATCTGAAATTCAAACTTAAGTAGGAGGGGTTTTCTATTTTTATTTGATACATCTAGTAACACCAGCAGGTGTTAATTTCTTTTTATTTACCCCTCTTGGGCTACTTTAGGTTTTTAGGCCTGTGGCTAGTAATTTTCGTTGTTTATGGAAATTTCTCAGCTATAATGACGGACCCCATGACCACTGTCTCTTCAGATATTCTTTTGCCTTCTCCTTTCTTCCTTCACCTCCTGGAACCATGGTTGGGCATGTTACAACTTTTCACACTAATCTCCACGTATCTCAAACTCTCTCTGCTATTTTCCACCTCTCTGATTTGTTTCATTGTTTTCCAACTGTGTTTAATTTGCTGTTAAACTCATCTACTGAGCTTTCAATTTCAGTCACTATATTATTCATTTCTAGGAGTTCTTTTTTAGACCCATGAAGTCACTTTTATAGGCGCTCACTCTTATAATTTTCAACACCCTTTAAAAATGTCATTTAACTATGTTTAAATTATTTAAAATTCTAAGTCCGATCATTCAAGGGTCTGGGGTCTTTGTGGGTCTAAACATACCCCCGCTGTTTCTGCCGACTCTTACGATGCCTGGTTTCCCTGTGTGCTACGTGATTGTGACTGCGAACCCACACATCAGAGTTTTACCTTTGGGTAATCTCCGAGGCTGTTGAAGGTGCGTTCCTGCAGAGGGGATTTGCACCGGCTTCCGCCAGGAGCCTGCGGTCATTACTGGCTTGGGACCACTTTACACTAAATTCTTGGCTTGGTATTTGTGGACCACCCAAGTAGAGTGAATGCAGGCTGCGTGTCCTCTTATTAGGGTTGGCTTATAGCTACAGATTCTAAGAGAGGGTTTTTTCCACCTTCCACTCATTGTCAACGTTGAGGACAAGCATTTGCCTTGGAGTCCCCAGGGAGCAGGGCGTGGGGTAGTTTTGTTCTGGCTCACCTTGACACCGATGTATAACTTTTTGGGGTCTTGGCTTTATGTGCAGGGGGTTTTCTGTTAGAACCCTCACCTCGGGTGGGCCCTGGATTTTGTCTTCGATCTGCACCTCATGCGGCTTCAGAGCACGACTGACGAGTATCCGGTTGGTTTTTGGTGTAAGTGTGCCTTACCTGTCGAGAGGTCATCAATGCAATTAAATTACTATTTTTTCTAGTTGGCGTATTTGGTTGTTCTTTGGTTGGAGGGTGTAAAGAGTGGTCGGCACAGCATCCTGCTGGAATCGCACGGCCCTGCTTCCCTCTGCTAGCCACTCTTCAGTGAAAGCCGTGCAGTCCCCTCCTCAATGTCACTGTTTTGGGGTGTGCAAGCAGAGGACACTGTCGGATGTACTCGTCATAGCACTGAATCTTTGATTTGGGCTAGCATATTCATTTATTCACTCACTCAGAATTTATTCATCAAATTTTACTGAGCCTCTGTGAAAGGCCGGGCTTTCTGTTAGATCCCGGAGATGCAGGGCGAGCAGGCACACTCAGCCCTGCCCGCCCTCCTGAGGCCCACGGTCCAGTGACTTATGTGCACCATTTAATCTAATCCCCGTAACAGCCTGTGGGTTGTGTACGACCATTTTACACATTGGGGAAAGCAGGCACAGAAAAATGATGCCATCCACCCAAGGTCAGACAACTACTAAGAAGTAGATCAGGGGCTTGTGCCCAGATCTGTCTGGCTACAGAGTCCTTAACCATTATGTCCTTACCTCCAATGTCGTTAGCCGTGATGCTCTTAGTGCACCCGGAGAGGGCATTGCTGGATGTGCCAGGAAGAGAGGCAGACGCCATTGTTCGTCTCCTCAGGAAGAATCTGGATAGTAGGTCAGGCCAACCCACAGCCAGAGACTGGAGTTCCGAGGCGCAGGGCGGAGGCGCGGGAAGGTGCATTGCGAGGACGCCGCCGGCCGTTTGTCTCACAGTGTCACTTCGGTTGCTGGATGTGGGAGACGACCAGGAAGGACAAGTTGGTGGCATCCAGACCACGTTGTGGGGCTGGGGTGCTGCTGTTGTCACTTCCTTCCAGAAAATACGCCCTGCATAACCATGGTGTCAGAAGCCTGGTCTTCCCTTGAGGTGAGGCCACCTGGTTCCCTGGATGGGAAATCGGGAGACCCCGTGTGTGGGGGGAGACCCTTCTCCTCCCTGGGCCTCAGTCTCCTCCTGTGTACAGCAAGGACACTCGATTCCCTGACCCCACCTCCAGCACAGTGCGGTCCTGCGAGGCGCCCAGAGCGGGGCCCTTCTCAGCGCTGTGTCCGGGGAGGAGCCGGTGGTAGAACGTTAGGGAACGGGAGGCCTATCTTCCTGCCCGGACCAGGGTCCCAGTTTAGGGTACACTCAGGTGAACTAGCACCACGTGTCCCAACCCCACAATGCCATCCTTCCCAGACCAGCCTGGAGAGCAGCTCTTCTAAGTGGCTGCCCTTGACCTTCCTGCTGGGAGAGTCCCAGAACATCTTGCTTGGACTCCTTCCACAGTGCCTGTGTTTCCTTGCTCCAGCTTCCTTGGGGCCAGGGTAAGTCTCTTGCACCCTGTACGTGCTCCCCCGGCCACACACACCCACCCCTTCCCCGCCCCCCCTCCTCCCCCCCGCCGCCCTAGTTTGCAGAGCAATTCCAGAGGCGTGCACGCATCACGGGGATCTCTTTTTTTCCTAAACCATTCTATTGAAAGATTTTACAGTTAGGTAGCTTTTCTATATTATACATAATACAAAAACATTTTTATAGCATATAAACAAAAGTAGTATTTTTAAGGGTTTTAAGTGTTCGTGGTAGAAATTTCATAAATGTTAGAAGTATAACGATGGGACCAACCAGCGGTCCTCTTCCCATATCCGCCTCCAACCCCCCTCGTCCCTTCACCCAGGGGAAGCGTTGCTGATGCTTGGGTGGATTTTATTCCAGCCCGTCTTCTACCTGTGACAATACAGGCATCCTGCTACACGTGTAGTTTGCTGCTCTGCTGATCACTCAGGGGTCTTTGGGAGGCTTTCTCCATACTCCTTACATGTTCTTTGAGAACATGATAGGGAATGACTGTCGGACGTTTCAGACCCACAGAGGTCCAGGGTACAAAGGGCTGAGCTGCAGAGAGGACCTACCTACCGAGAGGCCTGTGGAGGTTGGCTACAGACCGTCTCCACCCCCTCGTGGCTGCTATTCGTGGAATAGCCCCTCTCTGCCCAGGCACTGGGCAGCCCCTCTTCTAATTCCCCAGGAGCTCTGGGGGGCAGGTTCTCCGGAGACAGAAACTCTGGAAGTCTCAGAGAGGCGCAGTGACTTACTGAGAGTCACACAGCTGGCCAGGGGTGGTTGAAGATGCTCATGTCCAGGCCTCGGGGAGAAGGGACCAGTAACGCGTGAAGCAGTATCCTGCGGTTGGGCTGCCCTGGGAGGGAGACTTGGAAACTCGCTCAGCGTGGTGCTTCAGCTTCCTGCCCAAGAACTCTGGAGCCTCGCGCCCCGCTGTTGCTCCACAGGGAGCTGTGAAGGCAGCTGGCACGGGATCACAAGCTCACAGTGCTTCTGCGCTCGGGTGGCAGCGAGGGGGGAAAGGACAGGGAGGCGGTGGGGCCCCAAGCAGTGAAATGCCTCCGATTACTCCCCTCCCTGAGTCTTCAGCAATTCATTAGCACCGAGAAGAAAACAATTAGTTGAGTAATTACGAAGGGGGAAGGACCCTCCCCCCCACCCACTGCTCCCCCAGCTCTCCAGTGGCTCCCCGGGACACAGGGAACTGCTGTCCTCCCCGAGACCTTTCCCGCTATTGTTCTTCTCCAGAGACTTGGGGTTTCTTGCTGGTGTGATAAAGGCTCCCATCTGCGGTGGTGTGGACACCATTTGTCACCCTCAAAAACCGGCCGAGAACACTGGGTGGGGGGTGCTTGTGTGTAGTAATGGCCATTGCATGAATTGGCATTCCTTTCCACCCACAGGCTTAAAAACTTCCTGGTTATAATTAGAACCATTTCCAGCTGATCTGACAGGCGCAGGGGGCTGCCCAGAGCACAGCGAGTGGCCCAGGGCAGAGCCAGAAAGCCGGGTTCTAATCCCGCCCAGGCCACTGGGCTGTTAGCTGTGCCCTGCGGGGAGGCTCAGACTGGGAATCCTGGGCCCGTGAAAGGGAGAGAGTCCCCTCTCCGCTCACCCCCTCATGTCCTGACTCTGTGCTTCTGGGCACGAGCTCCCCTTTCGCCAGGGAGGCTGGGGGGGGGGGGGTGGCATGTGTGTTGGAGGGAGCAGTTCCAGCCTGAATCCAAAAGACCTTTAGATTATGATACATTTTCATATGACAATGTTATGTCCCAAGGGCCACACGAAGCCCAGGATGGCTATGAATGCGGCCTAACACAAAAGAGTAAATTTACTTAAAACAGGAGATTTTTTTTGTTTTGTTTTCATTAGTGTTTGTGTGTTTAATGTGTGGCCCGAGCAAACTCTTCTTCTTCCAGTGTGGCCCAGAGATGCCACAAGGTTGGACCCCCCCGTTAAAGTTTTAGGTGAAGGGACTTTAGAAATCATTTAATTGTGTGTTTTTCAACTCTTGTGAGACTTCCCTAGACCTTAAATTAGTCTTTTAACTCAGGTGGGTGCTTTGCAAAGAGCTCATGGCTGGTTTTTTTTCAAATTAGACTTTTCATTTTGAGTTGTGGATTTACATGTAGTTGTAACACAGATTTACATGTGGAAATAACACAGGGAGATCCCTGCACCCTTCACCCAGTTTCCCCCACCGGTAACATCCTGTAAAACCACGGTGCAGTGTCACGGCCGGGACGCTGACACTGACACAGGTAGGACACAGAATGTCTCCATGGCCACAAGGACGCCTCCTCCTGCCCTTCTCAAGCCACAGGCACTTTCCTCTTGTCCCCGCTCTGACCTTCTTAATCCTTGTCAGTGACCCTTGTCATTTCAAGAACATTATGTACATAAAATCATGCAGTATTTAACCTTTTGAGATCGACTTGTTTTATTCAGCATAATTATCTGGAATCTGATCCAGGAGGCTGTGCATCTCAGTAGCTCCCTTTTAATTGCTATATAGTATTCCATGGTATGGATATACTGTCTTTTAACCTTTTACTCATCAAAGGATATCTGGATTGTTTCCAGTTTGTGGGTTGTTACAAAATGACTAAACATCATGTACAACTTTCTGTGTGTGTGTGATTGTGATTTTTCATTTCTCTTTGGGTAAATAGCCAGGAGTGCAATTGCTGGGTCACATGCTAATTGCATGTGCAGCTTTTAAAGAAACTGCCCAACTGGTTTCCACAGTGGCTGTACCATTTTACACTCCCCCGGCCATGGATGCCTCGGCTTTTTCAGCTGTAAAGAGAGAGGTCTCATGCTCCAAGGCATCTTTCTGGTAGGTCGGACACAGCCCTGCACTGCAATGCACATAAGTTTGTAGCAAACCTTCATTTGCACAAGGGATGGAAAATGAACACTTGGTGTGTGGAAAGCAAGACCTAGTGTGCTCAGGGTTCACGTGGTCAGGAGGAGTTGGCCGTGAGTTCTTCTGGAGAAACTGCTGCAGAGAGAAGTTCAAGGTACCAATGAGAAAGGGAGAGAGGGAGGGAGGGAGAGACCTCTCCCCACTTTGGAATCACAGCACTGCCCATTCCTTCGTTTGTGCAAGAAACAGCTGGTCTGGCCCAGGGGTCCCAAACCTGGCCGGTCACTGTAGTTGTCTGGACAGGGTGTAAGAATATCAGTTCCGGAGCTGCATCTCAGCGACTTGGTCAGTAGGTCCGGAGGTGAGACCCGGGAATTTGCCTCTAACAAATGCCCCAGGGAGAAGAGAACCCTTGAAGCTATTTGGGAGCTCCAGATTGATTTTATGAAATGCGTCATCCCTTGTCACTACCAGTGACGTCCCTCCACGGCAGATTACCATTCTGATATGGATAATAATAAGAACAGGTGATGTTTATTAAGCACTTACCCTATGTTAAGTATTGTTCTAAGCATTTGCACACTCACACGCAGATCATCTATACTCACCTGTGAGTATTTACACACACATACTCCTTCCCACAGCCTCATGGGGTAGATGCTGTTGACACCCCCATTTTACAGATGAGGTAAGTGAGCGCTTGAGAGGTGAGGTAGGTGGCGGAGCTGCTCGTAGCTGGGCTGCAAGGTACACACAAGGTCAGGGCAGGGCCATAGCTCAGGTGCTGGCAGGAGGCTATGGGGGCTCAAGCAACACTCACTGACAAGTGTGGAATCAGGAAAGGCTGCCTGGAGGAGGCAGCCTTGACTAGTTCTTGTCCGTGGACAGGAGAAGACCTAAACTGTGATGACGCTCCCCTTGCCATTGCTTCCTTCCCTGTCTCTGAGACTTTTGCTTTGCTGACATGAAGTGTGTGGCGGCCGGGGCCAGAGAGCACCTGCAGACCCAGGGGACCAGGCCCCTTTGGGCCAGCGGTCACTTCCTCCTGTGCTTTGTCTACCCGGAGTTCCAGTTCCCAGGGCTCTGTGACCGGGATGAGACACGTGTGACTGAGACCCCATCTGGGCTGGAGACGTGAGGAGAGGAAATGGGCTGACTCGGCTGCAGGCACGGTTCAGGTTTCCCTGCGGTGGGTTTCAGAGGCAGAGGCTGGCACCTTAGCAACTGCTTGGGTTTTAGGACCAGCCAGGCCCGTCGTCAAGTCAAGGTTCTGTGATCCCAGCAAGTTACCCAACCCCTCTGATGGTCCTTTGTCCACCCCGGGGATGGGGTAACGACAGCAATCCCCGGCTCACGGGGTCATCTGCGCTTCACTGAGGCGGCGCGTGCAGAGCACCTAGCGTAGGGCTTAGCACGTGGAAGCGTTTAACAAATATTTTATTATTATTCAGAGACCTTTAAGGTGCCCACTTCTCATTATTTTCAGCCTCAAAAATGGAAGCAGTGGTCCATGCTATTGGAAATTAGCGTTCACGTCTTCTTGTGCCCACTAAGTGTTTGTGAAGTGTCAACTGCTCGGGGCTCAGTCTGGGGGATGCAGTTGTGCCATTGTGGCCACAACCTGGCATGCTGGGATCCTCTCGCTTTGTGGGGGGCAGCAGTGACATGCCCTGCGCTGGGGTGGCAGGGAGCTAGCTCCCAGGCGCTGGGCAGCAGGACCCCATGCTTTTGGGGGGTAGATGGCTTCCCATGACCATGCCCAGACCTCCAGGAAGGGTTGATGAGCCAGGGTCAGTGGAGGAAAGAGGAGCGAGGGGCTGGTGTTCCAGGCAGAGGGAGCGACCGCTGTGGAGGCTGAGGAGGAGGAGGGGAAGTGCAGTGAACTCCAAGAAGCGGAGGTGAGAGAGGAGGGAGATGAGGCTGGGGAGACACCACGGGAGGAGGACTGGGAGGTTTCACGGGGCTGTCTCCTTTATGGACCGTTGTTGGGGGAGAGGCCAGCAGCCTGACCTCAAGGCCAAAGCTCCGGCTGGCTGTGCGGGGCTGCGCCCTCGCCATCAGCCCCTTGGGTGGAAACAGGCTCCTACCTGTGTCTTGGCTCCTTCCGTGTGTGCTTCAGTCATTCCCGGACTCCACCACTGTTTTCTCTGGATGGTGTTCTGTCCCAAACACCCTTGGCGCACTTTCCCCCGCCCATCCCCCGCTATTTAATTTAAAACCATTCATCTAATTAGTGTCTGTCGGGATGGTTTTGGTGTGGTTTTGCCTGGGAGGATTGGGCTACACTGGGCGACATCTTGGATTTTCTTCCAGCTCCAAGACTCCACTGTGCGGTTCCCACATTTATTTTGGCCTGAGAATGTTCCGAGGCAGAGATCAGAGACCAGGCGTTTGGGAGCCTCTGCTGTCTCTGGGGCCGACCACGGGCAAGGAGGGTGAGCCCTTTGCCTCGGTCGTCAGCGCCTTCTCCATCCAGAAAGGGCCCGGACCCGAGTGCCCAGCTGACTTAGAGAGCGTCGCGGGGCACACATCTGCAGTGTGTTGGCATTTACTCTTCCAGCCCCCTCCCTCAGGGTCCGAGGCTCCTCTCCGCCTTTGCACCCTCTCTGCCCATATTTTTGTCCTAATATTCTTTTGCGTTTCTTGACATCCATAAGGAGAGGCAGCAGGGATCAATGGGGACCTCCCTTTCCTCTGGGTCCTTTGTGCTGTCTTCTTTCTGTGACTTTATCCTATTCGATCTTCTCCGAACATTCTTTAGGTGTCTCTGCACCACACTGAGGCCAAAGGCTGAATTCTTCAAGGATGTTGAATACCAAGGGCCCAGCATGTAGAGTCAGGGAGACGCATTTGCCTCCTGGACCCTTCATGTACCTGTGCCTCTTGGGAGACCATTTCCCCTCTCTGAGCCACAGTTTCCTCATCGGTGAAATGGATGATAATAATAATAACAACAATAATAATGCCCAGCATTCACTGTGCTCACTCTCCGCCAGGCACAGTGAGACGTCTTTCCAGATCGATCTCAGTAAATCCTCACAGCAAACCCGCTGGCATTCCCGTTCCCGTTTTACGGACCCGGGAATGAACTGAGGCTTGGAGATCATGGGACTTGCCCACAGTTGTAAAGTGGCAGAGCCGGAACTTGAACTCAGGTCCGCGTGGTGCCAAAGCCCATGTGATATTCTGCGCTAGGGTTATGAGGATGCAGGGGTCGAGAGTGACTGAACTCCCTTTGGCAACTCTAGTCAGCGACCAGTGGAGGGATCTGGAAGCCTGGAAGAAGCCGTTCTGAGCCTTGAGTCCCGACGCCACTGTGCTTGTGTCTCACAGCAGACCGCAGTGTGGAGGGGTCCCAGGGAAGAGCGTGAGGAGTGAGGGACCAGAAGGTGGAAGCAGGGAAGTCTGGGAGGTTGTACCCTGTGGTGGTTTTGCTGCGAGCTGTTGAGCCTGCCAGCCTTTGAAATCCTCTCTAATGTCACAGCAGGGGTATTCTTTGCAAGCTAATGCAAAGGTTGGATTTATTCCATTTCAGGGTTAGACTAATGACTCTTGGTGAAAATGCTTTCTGGGAATCAGCTATTTGGATTTATTCTTCTTTTCAGGGTCTTGGGAAGGGGGAGGTAACATGATAAACGGTCACTGGAAAAGCATTGTGGCTGGAAGCTCATTGTGTTCGAGGCTGCGGAGGCCTTGCCCTTGGGTCAGGAAGACAAGCGGATGTGACTTGGAGACAGTATTTGGTAAAAAGGACCATTGAGACCAAGTCACTTTTCTGACCACAATTCTCTTGGAGCCCATTGTAGCTCAGCTCTTTCTTTCTTTCTTTTTTAAAAAAGTATTTTATTTATTTATTTTTAGAGAGAGGGGGAGAGAAGGAGAAAGAGAGGGAGAGAAACATCAATTGATTGCCTTTCGCATGTCCCCAGCTGGGGACCTGGCCTGTAACCCAGGCATGTGCCCTGACTGGGAATCAAACTGGCGACCCTTTCAGTTTGCAGGCTGGCGCCCAACCCACTGACCCACGCCCATCGGGGATCGACTCTTTCTTATTAAGGCCGGCTGATGCATGGAGCCTCACCCAGGTCACTCTCTCTGGGGCTAACCTCAGGGGCTGGACCTGCCTCTGCAGGTGGGGACGAGCCATGTGGAACCTCCTTGAATATCCATTGGGCAAGGATCGCCCCATGTGAACACGCTTACTCAGAGGTAGAAGGAAGCCAACCTCTGGGAGGATGAAGGGTGGGGACAAGGGCAGGGCCTCTGGGCTGTTTGCCCTGGTTGGGGCTCAGGCTCTTAATCTCTAAACAGGGATGACGATGGTGGGCCCTGGCCGCTGAGCTCCCCCGGTCTCAGCGGGATACCCCAAGGGATGGCCGATCTGGTAACTGATGAAAAACCTGGCCTGCACTTGCTTTTGAGGAGATCCACTTTTTAGTTCCATTCACTGTACCCAGTGCTTTTTATAAAATGGCTGGCTCTTGACCCCCACAGTACAGGTCAGGGAGAGTTGGGAGCAGCAAGGAGCTGGGCATCTGGTCGCAGGGCGGCCGGGGGCCCCAGCCGGGGCGTGGGAGCTATGCATGGCCGGGAGGGAACAGCTGGCTGTGCAGAACCTCTTTGAGGGGAGAGCCAAACTAGGTCAGGAGAGGTGGGCAGACATCAGAATCCCCAGAAGCACATTCCTTTTACAGAAAAAAAAATATCTTTATTGATTTTAGAGAGAGAAGGAGGGAGGGGGGAGAGAGAGAGCAATGTCGATGCGCGAGGGAAACACTGACTGGTCGCCTCTCCGACGTGCCCTGACCGGGGTGGGACCACAACCCAGGTTTGAAAAGCACATGCCTTTAAAAAACATTAAAAAAATTTTTTTTAAAAGAAACGTTCAAAACAAATAGTTCCTCCTGTGTGTGACCTCAAAGAAGGGCACAAAATAGCCTCAGTAAATGGAGGTGTCGGCACTGGATCACGCAGCAGTCCCTGCCCGGACTCGGGGGCCTGGTGGCCGTGAGTCCTGTTCTGTGAGACCCCAAGGAAAGAAAGGGAACCGGCCACCAGCGCTGACCCTTCTAACACCCTGCTAGCCCAGGGGTTCTGGCACCCCTCTCCATAGCAGTGATGCGAGTCGAGGGCGGTAGACGGGCGCCAGCTCCAAAACGCCACAGGAAGGTCCCCGGTGGTGCCAGCTCAGCGCGGCCCACACCCGGCCACAGCTCAGAGCACTCTGGGGAGCGTTAAAGTAGATGGCAGGACCCTCCTGCAGACCCGGAGGATCCGACTCTCTGGGGGTGGGGCCCTGGAACCGGCAGCCAGGTGATTCTGGTGCAGAACCAGCGGGGTCCAAACTTGGGGATTCCTCTTCTGGGCTCTTCGCCGTGTGAAGCATTTGGCTGGGACTTCTTGCATTTCCTCACCAGCCTCCCTGCTCCAGTGTGACCCTCTGGATTGGGTCTACGGCGGGGATGCTGTAAGAAAACTGGGTGGCCCCTTTCCTCACTTTTGTGTGGGGTCCCTGACACTTCATCTCAACAGCTCTGGCCCATGGGAAAGTGGGCGCCCTGGACCCTCCCTGAGCCCTTCTCTGAAGCAGGAACCATTTAGCGTCCACCACCATCCTTTGTCCCAATGGGGAGACACCAGGACACGGATAAATGCAATTGTGAAAGCAATTTTTCTCAGATCAGAATCATATAAGACAATTACTAGGCAAATTATTATAATGAGCCAAGTCCCACTTCAGAGGGGGCTAATTCAATAATAGGAAGAGCTGGGCTCCGAGAGATTCTAATTAGATTTCTTCCCACACCCCCCTTGTGTGTGTTTTCTGAAGAGCAGCCAGGGCTGCTAGATTGTGTTATGTTTGGGTTCAGAGTGAAGAAACTTGGGAGCCAGGCCTGGCTGGGGAAGGCCATCCATCTGACTCCAGCTTGACAGCCCGGATCCTGCTCCCAGGCCGCTCGGAGAGTCAACAGGATTTAGGGCAGCAGGGGTGGGGGGGGGACAAGGAGGGGGTGTGGTGGCAGAGGGCTCCCTGTGCCCGTGGTGAGATGGGGTAGGCTAGGCAAGTGAGATCTGGAACCAGACTACCTGCATTTGAAACCTAGCCCTTCCCTTTCCCAGCTCTGTGACCCTGAGCATGTGGCATTGCCTCTCTGCGTCTCAGTTTCCTCATCTGTGAAGTGGGGCTAATGCTAGAACCCACCCCATAAGGCAGTTGGGGACATGAAATGTGCTAAAACACATATAGTAGCTAGGACAGTACCTGGCATGGAGTACTACTGCTACTACTACTACTATTATTATTATTATTCTCAAAGTAAGGAAATCAAGAGATGGGAAAAGCTTCCCGAGGTCAGGGCTGACTTAATTCTGCATGAAGCCATTGGCTTCAGAAGCCAGCTTGGAGGAAATGTCCAGGAGAGGGTCCATCTCTGCTACTGTGACAGTTTAAGTCCTGGCTTTGCCACTTATGAACTATGTGACCTTGAAGAAATTCAGTGTCTTCATCTATAAAGAAATGTAACAAAGACAAGTGCAAACGGGAGAGATGCGATGCTGAGGGAAGATGCGTGTGAGAGCGCCTGGCCTGGTGCCAGGCTCACAGTGGCACCTTAAGCCGTGTGATTACTAAGCCCACCAACTCTATAAAGCAAATATCTCCACATATGACATCTCCGGAGTTTAAATTCCTCTTTGAATGACGGCCCTTTGAATGACGGCGCCTTAAAGTTGCTGTTGTCTGGGCAAATACTTAAAGTGTCAGAGGCAAGACTTGCAGAGTGGGGGCAGGTAGCCTGGTAGCAAATCCAAGGGGAAATGAGGGACAAGGTGGCTGTGGGAGGGGGTTGGGGGGCTGGCCGGTCCTGTGTGTTCAGGGGCATCATCCTCAGGGGCTGGAAGTGAGCTAGTGCAGCCTAATGGTGAGCCAGCTGGCATGTCCAGCACCCACGGCGTCTACATCTTTCATGGATCCTTTTAGAAAATGTCACATCACGGGTGCTTCTGAAGGCCAGAGGGCAATGTTAAGTGAGAGAATGTGAACTCCAGGACTCCAGGTTGAAAGGAATTCAGAACAGGCGGGCTCTCGATGGGAAGAAGTTTTAGGGCCACTGCCACCATTTTTGTTCTTTATGTTTTCATCTTAAGCATGCACAGAGTGGTCAGTGATTAAAGTCTATGTCTAAGCTGAAGAAGCCTTCTCCAAGCACATAGTCCAAATTCTAAGTGATAAGAGAGCAGTGGGTCGTGGTGTACTCCGCAGCGTTTTTCATTCTTGGTGGTCCATAACTTCACGCTGTGTTTTATGATGGATGTTGTCTCAGGTTTGATGGATTTTGGTTCTGTTTCCCACCATCTCACGCAGACTTGACTACACTGGGAGCAAGACCTCACCGTTACTGAGCACCTCCTGGGCCTGACACTGGGCTCGACACTTTGCACCTGATTTCACATAATCCTCCCAATGAGCCCACGAAGAAGGGATTTTCCTCCCCATTTTGCACTTGAACTGAGGCTCAGTGAAGGAAAGTGGCTCACCAAAGTCACGGAGCCAGAACTCAATCCCCCGTTTGAAGGCACTGAGCGTGTCCCTTCCTGACACAGCTGGGGGTGAAGGGACCTGGACCTCTCAGAAGCTGCCCGGCTGCTTTGCTCAGCGGCACCACCAGGAACCCCTCTGTGGCTTGTGTAAGCCCATTTGGATGCGGGGTCAAAGCCAACACCACCAAGACTCTCAAGTCTTGGGCCATCATGTATCAGGTGACAAATAATGGTGCCTGGGAAACAGGTGGGAAGAGGAAGTAGCCCTGAGATAGGCACTCAGAGATGGGGGTCTGACTCCATTGATACCACCTCCTGGCTGAGGGCTAGTCCCACAACCTCCCGGGGCCTCTGATCCCTTACTGGTAAAAAGAGGAGGAGGAGGAGGATAATGTAATATATTAAGAAATATAAAGTGCTCACTGTTCAGCCCCAGGTGCAACCTCTTGCTTCGTGGCTACTATTATCACCCCGGGGCGGCCCTCCAGCTGAAGGTATCTCTCAGGCAGCCTTCAGAGCTGGAGAGCAGCAAGGCCTTCAGGGGCACGAGGACTTGCACATGGTAGCAGAGCTATTGCCTGTCTCTCTGGCTGGGGCAGGGGTCCAGTAGGGCAGGCCAGCAGCCCCAGCTGCCAGGGCCGGGTTGGGGGTTCATCACTAGGGGAGTTTGGATCCTGGCACCTGCACGCCCGGCGAGAGGGAGCCAGGCCCACGATCCCCGTCTCAGGACGTTGCATTAAAGGATTCTGCTTCAGAGGCTCAGTCTTCAGATGCCTTGGCCCTCCCCCACCCCCCCAGCCTTGACCACAGCCTCATGGTTCCCCAGCAATTCTGCTCTCGGGGGAGGAAGAGGCGATGGGTTCCCAAGCTGGGACAGAACCCCGAGTGTCTGGGACAGACCAGTGCCTGGCATACTCAGAGCTGAAGACATCGGGGAGGCCAATGAGAGGCATTTTGAGGCTCTCCGCCCAATTTCTTTGAGGCTGGGGCACAAGAACATGCCTTTCATTTCTTTAATTCTCTCCCCCATTGCTCCAGGCATAAAGAAAGTTTAGATAATTCAGGTTAGCAAAAAGAAGGATGTGAAAGTCCCCCACAAATGTATAGTTGGGGGGTCGTGTCTGTCATGTTTGGTGCATGTCCTTCCTGTCTTTTTCCTGTGGGCAGATGTACATACAGGCTTTGAAAAAGGCCCTCGAAAATGGGATAATTCTCTGTGTGAAGTGCTTAGAACAGTACCTGACACATAGTAAGTGCTTACTAAATGTTAACTGTTTCTAGGATTTCCCTTTGATAGCCCGAGTTTTTCTTTTAAGTAGAATGGCGGCTCCATGAGAGGCAGAACTTTGTATGCTTTATTTACCTCTGTAATCTCGTGCTTAGCACATAGTAGGTGCTGGACAAATATTGTTTAATACATAGATAGATAGATATTTCTTCATCTCATTAGATTTTTATCTGTACTCTTCAATGGCAGCATAGTAATGCATTGCTGAATTTGTTTCTGAACTTGTAGCTGGTGTTTATTTTTAAAAATTGCTCCCCACTTCTTGACTCTCCTTCTCGGTCAACATCCTAACCCAGACTTCGTTTCCACTGGCAAGAGATGGGCGATGTTAGGGTCCTGGAGCCCGGGGACCCAGCCTCACTGCAGAGAAGCCAGAAGCCAGCCTGCGGGCGGCCAGAGCCCTCCTTGGCTCACAGACACCACCCATCACCGACTTAAACAGTCTAGGTAGCACGCAGACGAGTAAAACCCCAACTCCTGCATTTTTGATGAAGCTGACATTATATGAACACTCAGGGCTTACTTGGTCAGGCCCGGCAGCAAGGGGCTGAATCAATAATGAAACACTGGGAGGAGTGTTTCATAAAGCATTAAACGGCATTCTGCAAGGCAAGCAGCTGGGGGGTCAAGTCAGGTGACCCGGCATGGCCTGTGGCCAACAGTCTCTGTCTCCTGGCTGCCAGGCAGGGATACGGTTGGGTACGCAGATTGCCCTCAATCCCTGCAACTGTGGTGGCCAGTGTGACCTCCTGGGGAAGCCTCTAGGCTAGAAGCCCAGGCGCATGGAAATAGTATTCACTTTGCGGCCTTAGGCAGGTTATTTTTTGCCCGTCTGCCTCAGTTGGGAAAATAGATCCTTGATAAGGCTACCTAGGTCTTTCCCACCTGTGGGGTTCGATGCACTCAGCATCGACTGGGGGATATGCATGATCCTGTGCAAAGGATGTTAAGAGCCATAAAAGAGCAGGACTTGGAAATCCATCACTTGGGTCAGCCCTAGTTCTCTTTTCAAGCTGGAGAGAACAATCTTCTCTCTGGTCTCAGATTCTTGGCCTTCCTCGGGTTATCAAGAAAAGCCTTCCTCCCCACTTTCCTCCCATTTCAGTGTCTTTGGTTATATTTTGCTTGTTTCTTTGTTTTGTTGTTTAGGTTCCTGTTAAAGGTGAGATCATATGG
The DNA here is from genome assembly GCF_004126475.2 of Phyllostomus discolor. Taxonomy (NCBI): domain Eukaryota; kingdom Metazoa; phylum Chordata; class Mammalia; order Chiroptera; family Phyllostomidae; genus Phyllostomus; species Phyllostomus discolor. The sequence goes on along the minus strand of NC_040907.2, from coordinate 15,753,544 downwards.
TATTTGTCTTTCACCGCCTGGCTTATTTTGCTTAGCATAATGCTTTCCAGCTCCATCCAAGCTGTTGCAAAGGGTAGGAGCTCCTTCTTTCTTTCTGTTGCATAGAATTCCACTGTGTAAATGTACCATAGTTTTTTGATCCGTTCATTTACTGATGGGCATCTAGGTTGCTTCCAGCACCTAGCTATTGTAAATTGTGCTGCTATGAACATCGGGGTGCAAAGGTTCTTTTGTACTGGTGTTTCAGTTGGGTGGGTGGGCTGGAATGGGAGTAAAAGGGAGAAAACTGCACTCGAACAATGATTAAAATTAAAAAATAGAAAAAAAGAAAAGAAAAGCCTTCCTCTGACTCCTGCTCCCTCCAAAGGATGTTTGAAGACAATGCAAGTCCCCAGGTCCCAGATGTCACCTTTCGCCCAGATCACATCTTTGGTCTGTGCTGAAAGATCCCTAACTTTGGGACTGGAATCTGCCCCCTTCTAGAAGAGGGAGAGGCTGGGAACGGGAGGAGGGCATAGCCAAATGGGGAGGGTGAGCCGTGGGTGTAGCTGCCAGGTGAGGGTCTCCGTGTTTACTCTGCCACAGCCTACCTTGGCCTGCTCGTTTGCTTTCTAGAACACTCAAGCACTCAAAGCCAGCCTGGTCTGTGGACCAGCAGCATTGGCAATGCCTGAGAGTTGTTAGAAATGCAGCATCCCAGCGCCTCCCACACACCCGCTGCAGCAGAGTCTGCGCTGGGACCTGCAAGGTGAAGCGCCAGCCCCAAGGCCGGGACTGTGGGGAGGTGGGTGGGGGGGATGGCGTAGCTCATAGGAACAATGTGGCTGGTGGCACAGCGCCTCACCATCTAGCTGGAGCAGTGCCGCCGCCTCCCAGCTGTGGGAAGAACCATCTGGGAAATGCCTCAAATTCAGGTTTGCCGTGTCAAAATTTTTACTAGAATGCCTAATAAAGTTGCTCTCCACTCTCTCTTTATCCTTATTTCTGTAAATTTTTCAAAAAAGGATTTAAAATATTTAAAGGTGCTTTATTAGACCTAGATGGTAAATGATAATGGCTATATTTCCTCATACACTGAAGACTAAGGCAACATCTTTCTCTCCATCCTTCTTTTTGTCATCATAATGCCGCCAAGACCATGGGGCTCTTTGAGCTGAGGTACTTTCAGGGGTGCTCTTAAGACGGGCCTCCCTGCGCCCCTCCCAAGACCAGACTCAATGGTGACGCGCATGTGCAGAATGTGCCCCAGGTCTGGGACAAGCCCATCAGCGAGCCCTGGCTGTGAGCTCTTTCTAGCTGAAGAGCCAGCTCCGCAGGGCCCAGTCTTCCAGATGCTCCAGAAAGCCAAGAGCAGAAGCACACGAGGCCTTCCTTCTCTCTCTCCTCCTTCATTCACTGCATCTCTTCATCCAGGCATTCCTTCAGCAAAGATGTGTTTGGCTGTTACCACTACGCTTGATGCAGAGCAGTGGTTCTCAAAGTATGGACCCCGGGCCCCTGGTGAGGTCTCCGAGACCCTTTTGCGAGGTCTGTGGTGACAAAAACATTTTAATAATAACACTCAGACATAATAATTTGCCTTTTTCACTGTGGTGACGTTTGTACTCATGGTGCACAAGCAACCGGGGGCAGAACTGCTGGCGGCCTCATGGGAGTCCAGGTAGTGGTGCCCAACGGGCCAGGGCCATTGCATTCTGCACAGCACGCACTCACCATCAGCACAACGCAAAGTTCGTTCTCCCAAGTCCTCACCCTGCAGCACGCATCTCTTCAGCGTCTGCGCGAGGAGGTGGGAGACGCAGCAGCCGGAAGTCTGCAGGCCGAGGTCTGCGGGTGCCTCGGGAGCAAGCGCGGCGGGGACGCTCCCTGCGGCGTGCTGAGCTGGCCGCTGCTCTCCTGGGTCACCATGTTTACTTGAGAGGATGACTGATGTGGGCGTCTGGCGGGCATTTTATTGACTGTGGATGCAATGAGCCTGTCACTTCAAGGAAAGCAACTGGCCAGATTTGTTTCAAAGACCAGATTTGAGCTTTCAAGTGAAGATGGGAACTTTGGAGAGCCTATATCTGCCTCTGTGAACTTGGCAGCTCCTCCGTACTTGAAGACGTTTCTAATGAGATCTGTGGCAGTGCTGACAAATGGGATTTTTGATATCCTGTAATGGAACGTGTCCACATTTGGGAGATCGGCACAATTCAGTGAACCCCTACTTTCATAAGGACCAGTGTATGATGTATTAGTGTCCTAGGGCTGCCTTGACAAAGGGCCCCAAACTGGCACTTCGGTTTAAACAACAGCGATTTATTCTCTTAGAGGCTGGAAGGCCAAGACCAAGCTGTCAGCGGGGTTGGCTTTCCCCAAGAGCTGGGGGGGGGGAGGATCTGCTCCGTATCTCTCTCCCAGCTTCTGGTGGTTTGCTGACAATCTGTGGCATTCCTTGGCTTGTGGACACATCACCCAGTCTCTGCCTTCATCTTCACATGGCAACCTCCCTGCGTACGTCTGTGTCCACATTTCCTCTTTCTAAAACGGACCCCAGTCATTTTGGTTTAGGGTCTGCCCGACTCCACTATGACCTCATCCTAACTAATAGCATCGGAATGACCCTATTTTCAAATAAGGTCCCATTCTGAAGTATCAGGGGTTAGGACTTCAACATATGAATGGGGGGGGAGGAGCTACAATTCAATTCACAACACGTGATGTCACAAATCATGCATGGGTAAAAGTTTCACTCGAAGGTCAAGACAGACCAATGAATTTTAAAATAGCTGAGTATAAAAAATGTATGAATGTGGTTTCAGATTCCACATTGTAACTGATCTCTAAGAAATCGCCATTGTTGAGTTTTGGTGTAATAACAAAGAAGAATATGCATCCTTATGTGAAAAAGCTATTAAAACACTCTCCCTCTTTCCAACAACATATTGTGTGGGACCAGATTTTCTCCATGTGCCTCAGCAAAAACAGCATATTGGAGCAGATTGAATGCAGACACAGATCTGGAAACCCAGCTGTCTTCTATAAAGCCAGCCATAAAAGAACGTTGCAGAATAAAGCCACGTATTCTTCTCAGTAACAGTTTTGTTTTGGAAAATATAGTCATTGAAAATATTCATTTATGCTAACATGTAATGGATGTATTCCTATTATTTTAAATGAATTAGTAAATATTTAAAGTGTTCTCAGTTTTAATTTCTAATACAGGAAATATCTACAGAAGATTGCTCAGCTCTGGCAGCGTTTACATTTGGGCTGATGATTCTTTGCCTCGGGGGCTCTCCCGTGCACTGCGGGATGTTAGCAGCATCTTTGGCTACTAACGCCGGATGCCAGTACCACCCCCCTGACCCCCACGAGTCGTGACAATCAAAAATGTCTCCAGATATAGCCAAATGGCCCCCCGTGGAGAACCTCTTATCCATAGATCTAACCAGTGAAGTCAGAGGCTCTTTGGGGTCCTCAATAATGTTGAAGAGTGAAGAGGGATCCTGAGGTTGAAAAACTTGAGCACCATGGATGCAGAGGGATACTCCGGTGAGCACATCGTTTATGGCACCTGCCCTCCTGGAACTTAGTGTCTAAAGGAGGAGAGAAATGTGAACCAAACAGCAGTAAAACTGCAATCTTGGCAAGTGTTTTTGAAGATGATGTATAGATGCCATGAGGCCTCCTCTTCCTCTCTGCCAGCCCCACGTCCACCCTCTCACCGTGGCTCCTGTACTCCAATCCGTGCTGCTGAACCCTAAGGCCCCCCTTACCCTTTGCAGTGGCTGGCCCAGGTCAACGTCCCTTGGCATATACTGGGCATGAATCGTTGATCTGAAGAGGGAAGGTATTACCTTTTACATTAATTCTCTCACTTTTCTTCTGGTAAACTGAGCTACAGGGAGGAAGAGAGAGGCATGGAAAGGCAGGGCCACACGTGCTTAACAAACACCCTCCTTTTTGTGGTTGTCCTCAAGTCCGGATCGCCGCAGAGGCGGGGGTAGGGAAGCTACAGCTGGAACTGAATGCTGAGTGCTGGCCGGGCCCCCCTTACATGTAGTGCTGTTATCTGAGGATTTAGTCATTATTCATTCATGTACTCAATAAAAATTTATTTAAACATCTACTATATACACCGTGAATTATAATGGGGGTCCATAATGGGGACAAAACCCCTGTCCTCATGGATTTCATATCAGTGTGTGTGTTTGAGAACGTGTACTTGTGTGTGTGCACGTTTGTGTACGCACGTTGAAAGGGGTAGGTGACAGACACAGAAATGATCGTGTTCATGCCAGATAGGATGAAGTGCTGTGAGGCGTGCAGGTGGGGTCACACGGGATAAAGAGACTTGTGGGTCCAAGAAGGCCTCTGAGATGGGAGCTGGGACTGGAACGATGAGGAGGCAGTCACATGAAGTACCAGACGACGGAATGGTCCTCCAGGCAGAAAGGCAGATGCCAAGGCCCTGGGGCAGGGAAGGGCTCCGAGTACTCAAAGAACGGGAAGAAAAGATCAGTGGGCCTGGGGTGTAGCGAGGCAGCCCCCAGTGGCATTGGCTGAGGTCTGAGAGGCTGGCAAGAGTGGATAACTTAGGGTCAGAGTCTCTTTGAAGCATGGGAAACCACTGCAGAGTTTTAAGCGTGGTTTGATTTATATTTTTAAAATATAATTAAAAACCCCAGCACTCTGGCTGCTGGGTGGAAGATGGAATGTGTGTGTGGGTGGGGGGATGGTGAGAGGGCAGGGGAAACGGGCCAGCTGGGAAGTTGGCGCGGACCCCTTGTGAGAGGTTATGGTGAATTCACTAGGGCAGAGGGCAGGGACGTGGAGAGAAACAGAGAGACGTGAGTTAACACATTGGACATAAAAGTCAAAAGGAGCTGTTGATTGACTAGTTGTGGAGGGTGAAGGAAAGAAAAGAATTAAAGACGACTCCAAGATTCTTGATTTGAGCTACTGGAAGGCTGGAGTTACCACTCACTGAGATGGAGTGATGAGGCATGCAGCAGATTTGGGTGGGGAAAATCAAGAGTTCTTCGCTGGACACAGTTAGTTTGAGATGCCTATTCTACACCCAAGTGGACCAATGGCCAATGGACATGAGAGTCTGAAACTCGGAAGAGGGATCAAGGCCAGAGACACACTTGCGCATTGTCGGCGTGTGAATGGCACTGAACCCTACAGGCCTGGGTAAGACACCTGAGGAGAGGATGTTCGAAGGGAAGAGAGCCTGCGCTTGGGCACTGGGGTGTCGTTTCCCTAGAGGTGCCATAACCAAGTGCCACGCACTGGGTGGCCTAAACAAAAGAAATTGTCTCACAGTTCTGGAGGCTAGAAGTCCAAGATCAAGGGGTCGCTAGGGTTGATTCCCTTTGAGGGCTGTGAGGGAGAATGTTGCATGCCTCTCTCCTAGCTTCTGGGGGTTTGCTGGCTATGTTTTGAATTCCTGGGCTTATAGATGCATCTCCCTGCTTTCTGTCTTCAATTTCACATTGCATTCTCCCCGTGTGTGGGTCTGTCTATGTGTTCAAATTCCCCCTTTTTCTAAGGACATAAGCCACATTGGACAGGGCCCACCCTAATGACCTCCTCTCCGCCTGATCATCTGAAAACACCCCATCGTTTCCAATTTCTCACATGGGTATTTCCAAGGTCTCAGGTGGGTATTTGGGGTTAGGACTTCAATACCTTTGGGAGGGGGTGCAATTTTACCCATAATGCCAGGATCTCTGAAATTCTTACAGAAGAGAAGGAGCTGCCCATGAATTAGGAGGAAATTCAGGAAAGCCTGGTGTCATGGATGCCATCAAAAAGAAGTTTCTAGAAAGATTGGGAGGTTAACTGTGTTGAGTGCTTCTGAGAGCTGAGTAACATGACAAAAGCATCATTGGCCTGTCCCCAGTGATGGAAATTATATTGTTGTGTTTGCTAAAATATTTTTGGCTGCAAGCAATAGAAACAGGCTTTTTTAAGGAAAAAGAAAACCAACATGGATAATTTAATGGGTATTGATAGATTCAAAAAAGAGTCAGCTTGGGAAGGCAAGAGACCAGGATATTTCAGCACTAAGAGCTACTCTCAGGCTATAGCAAGACGATTCGTTCAGCTCTGGCCGGGTGGCCCGGGTGGTTGGTGTGTGGTTCCACACACGGAAAGGTTGCAGGTTGCATTCCCAGTCAGGGCCCGTGCCTAGGTTGCAGGTTTGATCCCTGGTTGGGGCACGTATGGGAGACAACCAATTAATGTCTCTCACATCAATGTTTCTCTCTCTCTCCGCCCCTTCCTCTCTCTTTAAAAATCAATGGAAACCTGTCCTTGGGTGAGGATTTAAAAGAAAGAATATTCATACAATAATATTGAGAACCTGTTATCACTAGGTGCTATCGTAGGGGTACAGGGGGAGGGTAAGACAATTCAGTATCTGAGCCCCAGTGACTCCTAGCAGCTAGGTTCCCTCTGAGTTTCAGACACCCAGGTCAGAGAACTGTACACTTGGGTTGGATGCGCTTCCCTGAAAATGTCAGCCATGGCTGGGGTAGGAGGCAGGCAGTCAGGCAGCCCAGACAGGCTCTGAGAAACACCAGGAAATGTGAGGGGACTCCCTAGTGGTGGTGAACCCCCAGAGGTGTGAACTACAGCTTTCCCTTCTCTGCCTCATGTGGATCACCCTGGGAAAGGCAAGACACCATCTTCGAGAGGAGTTAATAGGGTAATTCACTTCTTTACAGCTCAAGAACCCTACTGAGGGTGCCGGACAAGCGAGAAAACAGAATTTGCCAACTTTCGTAGTGGAGAGGAGTGAGGTGGCTTTTTGAATCTAAGATGTGAGGATGGATCGGAATGAGCAGAACTTCCTCGGCACGGTGTTAACTAAGGGGTCAGAAGACTCAGGGGAGTGGTAATGGCTGTCCTATAATACTGTGTTAAGTGTAGTCACTAAAGTCTGAGATCTCGCCCTCTGACTACGTCCCCCACGAAGGCCCGGAGGACACTCCCTAAGGCAGTAAGGCCTGCCCTGGTGTGGTTGCACCAGTGTCAACGACTATGAGAAGCTCTGCAGTGACTGTCTCTGTGGAAGGTGCTGCTGTTGGAACTGGGCTCCCTGGTATCAGTGGGGAGAGTGCCCTGATCCGCCCTGCCCCCACCACCAAAACCCCCCACCATGCTCATTTGCCAGGCTAACTCTGTACTTAGGTGAGTGGGCTTTCCAGATTTGTCTGAACTTTTTGAGTATCATTGGGTAAGTGGTCTAAGCGGACCATGCTATCAGGGACCTGAAACGCTATATTATTGGTCCTTCAGTTAGAGGGGGCGGTTTGGAAGCCAGGTGATAAATGGAGTGTGGGCCCAAGCACACCTCACAGTGAGCCTGATGTGTCTGCAGACCTACTCTGAAGGTGTTTTCCAGGTTCTCGGTGTATGGCCGGGAAAGACATGCTTGGCAGCTGGAAGAACCGTCACATTGGTTCTCCAGCCAGCGGAGTGAGATCCATTATGGTAAAAAATGTCAAATGGAAGCTTCCAAGATTCTTCTACTGCCCCTTCTGGTCAAGACAGTAAATCAGGAGTAACAGTGTATTTTGGGAGGAATTGCTGAGACTAGCCCCACCAACAAAGACAGGGTGGGGATTCCCATCACCTCCCTGTTCAACTCTCCTATCTGCCCCGAGTGGAGTCTGGCATGGCATGAACTTACAAAGCAGAAGCCTGAATCCCAGCTGCTGTGCGGAATGTGATGAATGAGTAACTACTGGAGCAGATCCACACGGCCTCTGGAACGTAGTCTATGACCATTAATCTGGCGAATGCATTTGTCTTGGTTCTCATCAGTAGAGAAGATCAAAGCCATGGCTTTCACATGGCAAGGGCAGCAGAACACAATCATCGTCTTACACCAGGGATATATCATCTCTCCTGCCTTCCGACACGATATCATCCCTAGGGATCTGGATGGTCTTGACATTCTGCAGAACATTTCATTGGCTCACCCTATAAATGATATACTAACGGACCTGGTGAATAGGAAGTTGATACCTAGAGACTCTAGAAAGACACAGTATGCCATAGGGTGGGAGGTAAACCCCACGAAGATTCAAGAACCTGTGATATTGGTGAAGTTTGCAGGGATGGAGTGGTCTGGAAGGAGCTAGTACATCTTTCCTAAAGTAAAGTGCAAACTGTTGAACTTGACAATCTTACTGCTGAGAAATAGACACGATACCTGGGGGGCCCTTTTGGATTTTGGAGGCAGGGTTTATCAAGGTTTACCACACCTGCTAACACAGCTCTGACTCGTACACAGAAGGCTGCCAGTTACGAGTGCGTGCGGAGTAAGAGAGGGCCCTGGCAGTGGGTCCGGGCTGAGGTGCAGCGGGGCCTGCCTACCCACTGGGCACAGTGCCCGAGATCCACCATACTTTTAGGAACCATACAAATCATTTATTTTAAAATCAAAAGGAAGATTAATATAACAATAATAATAATACATGCAGTCTGGACTATATCCATCTTTTACCAACAGAATCATAAAATTTAATTTTTAATGGTTTTTTTTGAATGAAAGAAAGAAAAAAGGGAAAAAGGCCTCGTGCCCATGAAAGGCAGACACAGCTCTAGGTGCAGGCGGCTCCGCCCCTACGACCACGTGACCTCACCAGTCTGCTGCTGTGGGACGTACCAGCGACAGACCGGGGAGCACTGCAGGGGATCCGGGCAGTCCCACCGGGAGTGTCCGAGCGCAGACCCCGAGCGCTCCGGGTAGGGGCCATGCCCCCTCTGACAGGAAGCTGCCCTCTGTCTGAGGAGCAGCTCTGCGTCCCCTGAGCCCCGGCAGAGAGGGCGCGCTCGACCACGGGATGCAGGGGACCTCGAGGGCAGGGCCGCCTGTCTGTCACGAGCCGTGTAGGGTCAGAGACACTAGTCAAAACGCCAGTTACAAGGCTCCAAGTCGTAACACAGAGATCATTTATTTTGGGTGGGGCCCGAGCAAGAAGCACAAGTCAACGACATAAACAGATACCAAGGCAGGGCCCCGTGCAATAACATGTTTCAAACCCACACCCCTTCCTCAGCTCACTAGTGCGGCCTCAGGCGGGGTCCTCAGGACCCACGGAAGGAAAGAACGTGGCCTGGGGCACAGGCGAGCTGAGGCGATACACAGTCCTGGTCACACAGGGACTGTTGCCACCACACTCAGGGGTGGCCCTAAGGACAATGGTGAAGGAAAATCCCCCTAGATGGGCAGAGCTGTGAGAAACACACCGTGAAGTCCAGATGGCACAGGGACCCGAGATACGGGAACACATGACCCTCTGGGTGTGGTTACTGGCTTGCCTCTGCTGTCTGGGGAAACCTGAACCAAAACACGGGTTTACTTTCTTCCAAGCGTGGATTGAATCCTTAAACCAATGGGTAGTTTTGTGATTCCCATTTTACAGATAAGGAGACCGAGGTGCAGAGGGGATCAGTAACTTGCTTGAAGCCTTACAACCAGTAACGGGGGTCTGGGCTGAGGCAACCCAGCTCTGGACTGATTTGCATGGCAGGGGAAAACGAATATGGCCACACTAGCAGCTGGGACGTCGGGTTCCAATCCCAGCAATGACACCGACACCCCATGGACCTTGGGGGGGGGGGTGTCTCATCTGTGCCTAGGCCTCCGTTTCCTCTCCTAAAACGTGGTGCTTGGACCCTGTTATTGGCAATGCTTCTTCTTGCTCTCAGTTACTGGATTCTTCAGGGCCTTCCAGGGGCTCAGCCGGAGCTGGGTGCAGGGGCCGCAAACGTGAAAGAGCCACAGTTCCCCAGGAATACGCTGGCCCCTCTGTAAGCTGTATCCATAAAGGCTGCATTCTTCACCTACCTGAGCAATTATGGGTTTGGAGGTTTTTAAATAATGATTTCAGCATGTGCTTTGTATAAACAAAGGCTGGGCAGGGGAGATGAGGGGAATGTGGGCCTGGCTCGTTGGAGCAGCTAAAAATAGAAACGTGAAAGTCCCATAATGATGAGGCAGAAACTTAAAACAAATTTCTTGGAAAATTCTCTCCCCGTGCCACACTGCCCAGGTATTTCCCCCCTTTTGCTCCGTGCAGATGGAGCAAGGGAAACTGGGGTGAGGGGCGGGTGTCACAACACACACTTCCTTCCTGGCGCGGAGGAGGAGGGGGCCGAGGGGACGGAGCGGGAACAAAACGTCTGTTCAGGAGCCTGATTCAGGCTGACGGGTCTTGGAGCTCCCTGAGTGGCATTTACAGCCACAGATATGGAAAAGAAAATAAATCTCCCAAGCCCGGCATCTTGCTTTAATTAATAACATAATCAAGTTTCTGGCCTCACGGAATGGAAGGATTTCAACACTCAAGGCCCCTCTGGCAGCAGGCAAGCAGTGGGCCCCCCAGCCAGGCAGCCCCCAGAGCAACGGGCTGGCCGGCCGGGCAGGGTGGGAGATCAGGGAGGGTGTTCTCCAGGCCTCTGGGTGGGAGCTGCCCGCTGGCTCCCAGGTGAGAGCGGGGGTTCGGAAGTGGAGAATCAGGGAGGCGGGGAGCGCTTTGTCTGTAATGATCCCTGGGTTCCTTGTGCATTCATTACATCCTGGGCTTTCACTTCGACACCTCGTTCAATCTCTGCAGCATAGTCGGGCAAGCTACTGTCCTCATTTTTCAGACCAGGAAACTGAGACCTGGAGCAACTGGGGTGACGGGCCCAGAGTCACACAGGAGAAGGCGGTGGGGCTGGGATCCGAATGACCTGAGCCCAGGACTGTCTGAGTCGAGAGAGGCAGAGAGGGGCTGAGGCTCACTGAGGGACTGAGGGGCTGTGCCTCCATCTCCATGCAAGGCCTCAGGTGAGGGGTGGGGATCACGTCCCTTTTAACCAGGGTTACCCTGAGCGAGCTGATGCAAGTGTCTACCGAGGAGTAGGGATAGGGTGTTGAGGAGCGATGGCCAGATTTTAAAAGTGGACTTAGAAGAAGAGAACTGGTAGGCGCTGAGAAAGCAAAGGAATGAGTGTCAGGCGCCCTGGGACCCGGATGGGACACCCAGAGGTCCCTCCAATGCACACTGTCCAGGTTCTGTGAGCTAGGAGCAGAGAGAAGGACAGAGGCCCCTGGCTGGCTGGGAAATCTGTGATCCTCTGGGTGCTGAACCAGGCTGGGGACCAGGGCCTGGGTGCTGCCATTCCCTCCCGCATGTGAGGGGCCACCTTGGGCAGCCTCACTGGCTGACATGCTCAGCACCCTTTGGGGGTCTGGTGAGTAAAGGAACGCAGGAAGTCGTTGGACTGTGATCTGGCTCCGATCTACCTTTGTTGTCCCTCCCCCTTCAGTACGCCAGACCTCGACTGCGTCCGTTGATGTGGGTCCCTTGGTTTCCTGGGTCTGCATGGCTGTCCCCATCACCTGGAGGGGTCACTCCCCCATCACCGATGCTGAAATCCTCTCCACTGGCTGGCTCCAAAGCTGCCTCCTCTAGGAAGTTTTCCCTAAGCATCTCAGCCAGAAGTAATTCTCTCACCTTTGAGTGCCCACAACACTATCTCATTACTGGGATGCTTTTTACCTTGTAACTGAGTCATTCATTCATTCAAAAGTCTGTGGGTACTTGTTTTTAAATGTTATTTTACCCATGTCTTAGCACTTCTCTAGGTTGCTCAAAGGCAGAAGCTGTTGGTCGTTATAATAATACTTACAATAGTATCTTCCAGTTGCTAGATGCTTGCTCTGAGACCTGGCACATAGCATTTTTATGTGAGCTATTTTGTTTAATCTTCACAAGACCCTGAGAGGTTGGTGTTATTATCTTCCATATTTTATAGATGAAGGAACAGAGGTTATGCTACTTGTCTAAAGTTATCAGCTGGCACATGGGAAAGTCAGAATTTGCGCCCAGACAGTCTGAAAGCAGAGCCCAGGCTCACAACCACCAGTTTCCATGATGTGACGTGTGCGAGAGCGCCAGGTACAACGCCCGGCCCAGGGCCGCCATCCATAGCCCCAGATTCTCAAACGTTGCCTGAAAGTGCACCCCCACGGGGCTCAAACTAGACTTTGACTTGTTTCTGAAGTCTATGGATTGAATCAATGAAAAAATGGCTGGCAGAATGAATTCATGGGAAGTTTGGGGAGTTTTTCTGGTTATTTACTTTTGTATAACAAACTACCTTAAAACCTAGTGGCTTACCACCATTGTTTATCGTTATTTCTCATGGTTCCGTGGCTTTGGCAGGGTTCAGCTGGGTGGTCTGGCGTGAGGTCCCTCCTGGGGTTACAGTCAGATGGCAGCTGATGCTGGGCCATCAAAGGTCACTGGGGCTGGGCACTCCGTATGGCTTCGCTCACCTCAGCTGGATGGCCATGACAGCTGGAGGCTGGTTGGGCATCTCTGTAGTTGAGCTTCTTCATAGCATGGTGGACTCAAGCTAGTTGGACTTCTTACGTGGTGTCTGGCTTCCTCCAGAGCAAGCATTTCAACAGCCAAAGGCTGAAGTCTTGGAAGTCACATGCCATCATTTTGGTGCATCGAGTACTGGGAGGTGTAGGTCATTGGTTTGGCAGGAGGGCATCTTTAGAGACTCATTACCATGGGAGTGGCATTGAATCATGCAGGTCCCAAGGGCTCCCGCCACTCTGGCGTGGCTGTGAGTCAGGATCTACTCAGGAGCTTAGGGTCAAGTGTTAATCTGGAGGTAATCTCCTGAGTGAGGAGCACTGACACTGTTTTGATCTGTAATGTCTCAGGTTCCTCACACTCCCCCAAAGTATTGAACTTTGCCTAAATTTGGGCCCTGGGAATTCTGTTTCCTTGTTCTTCAAGAGCCAAATCCCCAAAATTCGACCAAAGTCAAACAGACAAGTCTTTATTGAGCACCTACTGTGTGCCCTGTCCTGTGTAATAATAAAACTAACACTTTAGTGTGCTTGTGCCTGACATTCTTCCACGTGCTCACACATGTTGTTGGGTATAAATTCCATACCTATCTATTTGGTAGGTACTTCATTACCCCCATATTATAGATAACAGAAATGAGCCACACAGAGGCTAAGTAACTTGCCTAAGTTCTTGTAATGAGCAGCTGAATCAGGAGCTGAACTCAGGTATTCCTCAGTCTAAAGCCCCTGCTCCTAACTCTGTGTCACCTATGACCTGCCCTGTGAGGAAGACCTGAGCCACAGAACATCATCCCTGCCTCCCAGGAAACTGGACCCACTGGAGAAAACAAGACTAGGAACACTGTGTCAAATTTTGTGCAATCTTTGTTTAGGAAGCAATTCTCTTTTATTTTTTACTGGTCAGTGCAAAGGTATGTACCTCTTTGTAATAATGGTAAAATGTAAATTTCATTTCACAAGAATTTCTCCTGAATTATGCACCAGAACCTAGAGAAAGTGTTGGAAGTGAGATGTCGTCATAGAAAAGCTTTATCTGATTGGACAAGAGTGGGTTGCTAGTTGAGTTAATCAGCCGATGCTCTGTTACAAGCCACACCCAAACCCAGTGGTGTAAATCAGACATGTATTTGCTCAGGATCCTATGGGTAGGCAGTCCGGGCTGGCATCAGCTGGGCTGTTCTTCTGCTGGTCGTGGCTGAGCCCACTCATGTCCACAGTCAGCAGACAGCCGATAGTCTCACTCGCCTGCGTGGCAAGTGGTTGGCTGTTGGCTGGGGTGACAGAGGTAAATGACCTATATCTCGTCAGCTACCTAGGGCTTGTTAGCGTGGAGGTGTGGTCACGCGGCTCCCAAAAGTAGGAAGAGAAAGTAATGACCTTGCTTGTGTCACATTGACTAATGTCCCATTGACCAAAGAAAGTCACATGACCAAGCCTGAATTCAAAAAGGAGAGAAATAAACTCAACCTCTTGATGGAAAGAGTTGAAAAAGTCATGTTGAGAAGGGGCATACGTGTAGGGTTGAGAAGAATCGTGGCTGCTCTTTCAGTCTATCAGACGGTTTTCCTGAAGTCAGGAGACGCGTGCGGGCCAACGGACCAGCGCTACCCCCAAGGCGTCCGCCCTCCCGCCCTGTGACCTGCGAGTACGTTGTGTCACGTGACCAAATGGACTTTGCAGGCTAATTTATTAATGTAAGCAACAGTTACTTATCAATCATTTAATTATTAACAATTAAAATGAACTTACTGAAATAAGCTAATCCATTTCATTACTAATACTTGGTCTGTTCAGGTTTTCCGTTTCTGTTTCTGATTCCATTTTGGAAGAGTGCATGTGGCTAAGAGTTTATCCATTTCTCCTAGTTGTCAAATTTGTCCAGTTACTAGTTTAAATATCGTCAAATAGGGAGCCTATCCTGGATTAGGCAGGAAGACCCGATATCGTCACAAGCGTGGTTCTAAGGGAAGGGTGAAGGCGGGAGAGTCGCTTGGGAGAAGGAGAAGTGGCACCAGAGGGGAGCAGAGGGGAGCGAGGGGTGACCGCTGGCTTGGAAGCTGCAGCAGGGCCCTGGGCCGAGGACCACGGGCAGCCTCTCGGAGCTGGGAAAGGCAAGGAACAGGCTCTTCCCGTTCCAGAGTCTCCAGCAGGAACGCAATGATGCCGGCACCTTGACTTTTAGCCCAGTGAGGCTTCTGACTTCCAGAACTGCAAGGTATAGAACTGTATCGTTTAATCTACGAACTTTGTGGTGATTTATTCTATCATCAATAGGAAACTAATACAACACCTTACAGCCACATGACCTTCAGCTCAAGACCAATAGTATCTGTTTTGTGATTAGTTAAAAGCAGGCAGTCACAGCCCTTTCATTAGCTAGAACAAAGACAAGGGCTTTATAAATGCCCACTCCCTGAAGTCCTACAATCCTAGAAGACTAACGCTCCCTGGGAACGCTTTCTTCTGAAAACCTGTGCAAGGGGGAGTTGGAAGAAGGGGTTCATTCGATGGTTTGATAAATCTGCAGATAAAACCAGGGTTAGAATGAGCAGGGTTGATGAAGTATCATAAGAAAGGGACCCTATTATGCTTGTCAGTTGCTTTCCTAAAAGATCCTGATCTTTTAGAACTGCTTAACTTTTTATTATTTAAAAAATAATGTTAGTAATGATATTTTTCAGGAGAAGAATGGAGTAGAAAAGGCTCAGACCGTTTCCAAGTTTCCATCGCTTACCTGCCGGCTGCACATTTAATTGCTGGCAAAATCCCTGAGAGGAAATAAGGAGCTTCTCTCTCAATGATGCTGAATCGATAGTGACAGCCCCGTCACACATGATGAGTGGAGAACAAAGTGAGAGGGCTGGTAATCACAAAAGGGAGCTCGTGGAAATGCCCTGTCACCGGTCGGAACTCGCTGGTCGTTCATCACAGTGGAAACCATCAGTGAGTGTGCGTGCAGGGGCCTCGACAGTGGGAAGGGGTGCCAGGCTGTTCCCCTTGGTGTGACTGACTTCTTACTAACGCACCCCAGTTGCTCCGGTTAAGATTCGGCCAGCAGATCTGAAAGTATAAAACGCATTTGCTTCCATCATGAATCAACAGGGGACCAGAAGGATGTTGCCATATCAACTTCTCTGAGCTGGAAGTGATTTCAAAGAGCAAAGAAATGACCCCTTCTTATCCAGATGGGGAAACTGAGGCCCAGAGGGATGTGGCAGGTCCCAGGTCAGCCAGGAAGTTGGTGGCAGGACAGGAACCAGAATTCACATTTCTTAATTCTTGGGCCAGTCTCTGGGCTGCCACTTAAGAAGAAAAGTGGAGAGGGGAAGGGAAGAAAAACGTGGAAATGGAGGAGAAAAATGGGGTAAGGGGGAAAAAGGAGGAAGCAAAGGGGGAAGTGGACGACGAGAGTGAAGCGGCATGTGCTCTCTGGCCCAGGGGGTCCCAGATGCTGTCTGAGGACCAGATACCTCAGTGTCATCTGGTAGGATAAAAGAAAGGAAAATATTCCTAAAATAGAATGTCGAGGGGAAAAAGGGCAAGGTTTTAAAAAATGGAAAGTAATGCTATAAAAAAATAAAATGAAAATAATGGGTATTAAATACCTACCCCATATGTTTGCTATAAGGACTGAGCAAGTTTAAAGACCTAAATGTGCCTGTTGGTGAGCTATACATTCCTATTAAAAAGACACCAGGCTGCCTGACCTCCGGCAGGTCACTGCTCCTCTCTAGGCCTCCGAGTCCTCAATTATACAGTGAAGGTTGGACCAAAGGAGTGACAACATTCTGTGAGCAGCTAGCGTTGTCTAGACTGAAGTGTTTGGGACCGAGGAGAAAGAAAACATGGTATTTCTTTCAAGAAACTCCCCAGTCCACTTATCCCATCACTTGCATCTACCTGAGCTAACTGCGCGTAGCAAGGTGGACCCAGAAGACTTGAGTGACAAATCCCTGTTGTGTTCACTGTCCAGATGCTCTTGCATGTGAAGCAACTGGGTGCGTTCCAGGTCTGCGCCATCCGTGTGCCCTGCAGCCGTGCCCGGCCGAGGCCCCTGCGTCACGAGATGGCACCTCCTGCCCGCTGCTCAGCAGCCTCAGGCCAGAAGGGCAGGCCAAGCAGGCAAACTCCATTTCTGGCTCATCAGTGACTCATTTGCAGAAGTCACCCCTTGGGGAGCTTGTTAAAAGGCCGTTGGCATCCCCAGGAGGGAGGCTCAATTGGCCTTTATGAATGAACTGCTCCAAAGAAATCAATGAACATGTCATTCAGGTCAAGTAAACAAATGCGTTTTCTCCCCGGGGCTGAGCCTCCCCATGGCAGGGGACTTCCGAGAAGCCACTCTATGTGAGCCGAGCCCGGGCTTTAGGTCCACACCCTGGGCAGGACCCTGGATCCCACTGACCTCCTGACCACCCCGCCTCCCTGTCCCCAACCCACCATGAGGGGCCTGTTCCCAAAACTACAGGGATAGGAGCAACTTGTCTGGTACTCTGGCCGGGAAAGATTCTAAGAAAACCTTTTCTCACTTCTGTACTCTCATCTTTCCTTGTCCTCCTCCACTGATGCAGGGGACATATGTGAGGGGCAGGGTCTCAGTGACACATGAGATATGGCCCTGTCCTCAAGCTTTAAACAGATCCCCCAGCCGCCCACGTGTGACAGAGGACACCCCGCACATAACAGTCCACCTCCTCCCTTACGTTTCACTTTAGACTGTGGTGGTCTCACCAAATTTTTATTTTTCGAAGACCAGCTTTTGCTTCTAAACATGTAAAGGGCAGACTAAAAAAAAAAATCCCACAACTTTAACTTTTTATTGACACAACGCAGCTCCTGCGACATTGAAAGTTATTCCTTCCTCGCCGTCTGAGAGCAGATGCAAAACCGAGTATTACACTCATTTCAGGAAAACGAAGCAGCAGGTTCTCTGTGGAGAGGAGGTTTTCTTTTGTCAGGAGACTGTGTCCCCGCAAAGGGAAGTGAGCCCCGCAGGCGCCTGCAGCTCTGGCGTCCTTGCACCGACGCTGGGAAGGAGCTCTGTCTCCCGTGTCATGATCAGAAGGTTTCTTGCCATCGGCCTCACTCAGTGCACCCCAGATATGACGTGGTGGACGTTTAAAAAGAAAAAAGTGCAAAAATATTTTTCCATGTCCTTGAGACCGTGTGGGCACACATTTATTCAATATAATTCTAGAGGTAAATTATTGCCAACATGAATCTGTTATTTTAAAAAGTGTATTTAGATTGTATATAAATACAATTTTAAAGCTAAGAAATATATTCATTTTTTTTCCCAAGACATATCAAAATTAAGGTAAAAATCAATCATTTCTGGGCCACCAGAATTTAGGTGCTAGATTACCAAGGGCTTCTTACCTCAACACAGTAAGAGACAGTGTGAGAGCCAGAGAGAAGATCCACGTGGTTTCCAGCCCCCGGTTCCAACTGTTCTGAGTTCACAAGGCACCATGAATATTAGTTTTAAAAACTGCTCTGTTGGACTAAGCAAGTTTAAGTTGGATTCCTGTGGCTACTTACGACAAGCGCAGACCTAAAAGGATTCTGAAACATTCTCTCAGAATTAGTTGGGCTGCTTTGGGTGGCAAGTGACTGAACTAAAACTTAAAGAGACCTCATACTATAAGACTCCTTATCTCATTTAACAGGAAGTCTGGAGGCTGATTGTTCAAGGTGCAATGATACCATCAGGAACCTACGTGCATTCCATTTTTGTCCTGCTGAGCCCGAGTGTTGGCGTTTGTCCTCAGGCTGGGCCTCCTGTAGCCACCCCAGCTACGGCCCTTCCACATCTTCTGTGAGTGGGAAGGAGACTTTCTCCTCACCTATCTTTTCTTTTTTACACCAGAGAGGAACGTCTCTTCCAGGAGTCACCTGGGCCAGCTTCCTCTCAGGTCCCGCTGGCCACAATTTGGTCACATGACCATCTTTAGCTGCAAGGGAAGCAGGGAAAGCCACCAGCTAGCATTTTCAGCCCTGAGGTAGAAGCAGGTCAGCTGAAAAGGAAAGTAGGATGAGGGTTACAAACAGATAAGCAATAGTGTCTGCCACACTCTCCCTTTCACTTCTTATAACCACTGCAAGGTAAGAGGAAGGTGTAGACTGGGCAAATGACGTAATCACGAGCATTCGTCTTCATGAGTAGCACCTTTATGCAAAAATCTATTCACACAACAACATGGCTGCCCAGGTGTGCCCGGGGACTGGGGTTTTGAAACTGCACATGAGCTCCCTCTGCCATAAAGCAGGGTACTGGTTTTGAACTGTTCAATGAGAGGTTTTGGTGTCTGGGGTTTTTCTCCACCCCTTGACCCTTCCGTTCAGTTGGCTGGAGTTTTCTGTTCATTGACTCAGGGAAGGGGTGACTCAACAGAAACACAGAGAGAAAAAGAATGGATTCTTGGCTTTGAGTTTCAAAACCTTAGACTAGAAATGACTCCCAGGGCTGGGGAAAGAATTAGAGAAACAGAGAGGAAGAGGCTGGTGGGCTGGCCCTGGCGAGAACACATGGCATGAGAGGGGTCGGGTCCAGCTTCTATGCCTGGAAGAACCGTCTGCTGCAGCCGTTGGGGAGCTGAGCTCACACTGCAGGTGGCCCGGTGTCCGTGAGCCCACTGCGGCGGGGCTGGTGTCCCAGACAGTCTTCCCAGGGACAGCCACAGGAGCATTGCTCACTGACCAGCTAAGTGGGAAGGCATCTGTCTGTGTCCTTGGGGACAGCCCCTTTTGACATCCAGGACACTCAAGCCCCCAGACACAGGGCGTAGCTAGGTCTTTGTGGGGCTGAGTGGTGTGAAAAGCAAGCCCAGTCCCTGTCCCTGACCCAGACTCGGTTGGGACAGAGCAGCCAAGTTCAGTGACCAGCCTCTGTGCTGGGAGTGTGGACAGTCCTCCTGACACGATGACGGAGAGGAAGGAGTGCCGGGGTCAGCCTGCCAGTAAGGCTCCCGTGGGTGGTCACAGTGGCCAGTTCAGCTTAGCCTAGACCCAGAGAAGGGTGGCTTCGCGCACTCTCCCAATGATCCCATGAGCCAACGCGATTTCTAATCCCACTTTATAGATGGAGCAGCGTAGACTCGGAGCGGCTCGGCAGCTTCCCCAGGGCTGCAGGGTGGAGTGGCAGAGTCGGGGTTCCCCCCGTCCCAGGCCCTCTGACGCCCGGATGCTTTGCCGGTCTCCCAGTTCAATGACTTACCCATGATCCCACTGTGATTAGGAGTGAGCTGAGACCTAACACTTACTCGCAGTCCATGCTCTCTACCACTCTGCCTGGCCTCTGCTGCCACTTGGAAAGAGTAGAACGGGAGTCGAGCAAGGAGCAGAGGAGAGGAAAGGCGGCTGGGTGTGTCTCCCTCTCCCTCTGCCGCAGATGTTTGTCTCGGCGGCAGGAGGCAGCGCAGGGCTCTCTCCTGCTTCCCCATCCCCGCTCGGCTGACCGGGGCACGGGCTCCCACGGCAAACACCCCACCGTT
Source organism: Phyllostomus discolor (assembly GCF_004126475.2). Classification (NCBI taxonomy): domain Eukaryota; kingdom Metazoa; phylum Chordata; class Mammalia; order Chiroptera; family Phyllostomidae; genus Phyllostomus; species Phyllostomus discolor. Next base: position 15,733,669 of record NC_040907.2, on the reverse strand, counting down.
TCCTCGCCCCTGCGGAGGGTGAGAGGCGTCGGGGGGCCTGGAGGGGAGAGGCAGCCACACCAGCCATCACCTGGAATACATTATAGCAGCTGTGACTAATTAAACTTTGATTTCCTCAAATTTCGATCTTCTTGGAAATTCCTTCAGAGCCCAATGATATTCAAGGCTATGGCGGAAAGTAAATACCAGACCAGCCGCAGGGGCCTGCAGGCGGCCCCTTCCCTCTTCTCACGCTCTGTCTGTCTCTCCGCCCCGCCCGCTCTGCGTTTCTTCCTGAGGCCCCACGAGAGAATCCCCTAGATGGTCTCCAAACCACAGCCCCAGAAGCTGATGTGGGGTTTCCACCTAAGTGAGAAAAGGCGCCTTCTGTCCCGCTGCAGGCGTGGCAAGGATGCGGTGGGAGGGGGTTCTTGTTCTCCACTCCTTTGGGGTGCCTGCAGGCATGAAGGCAGCTGTTTGGGTGGCCCGTGTTCGAGGTTCCCATCTGTGACTTGCCCTGGGGTCATATCAGGCAGCCCAGTGTCCTTGGCCAGCCGAGCAGAGAGAGAGCCCCAGAGAGAGAGAGATGCAGGGGGCGCCCGTAGGCAGGAACGTGGGTCATAAGAGATGCAGCCGAGGCTGGATGTGGCTGCTTCTTGGTGTGGGCACTTGGGCTCTGTGAGGGGTCTACGTTGCCTCCTGTGTGTCCTGTCCCCGAGGGTGGGGCAAGGGCTGGTGGCACCATTCCCTGGGAATCTATTATAGGCCAGGCCTGGTGCTGAATCATTTATACTACGTCCTTTCTCTGCAGTCTTCTCAGTAGTCCCGTAACGACTGGAAGGCAGAATGCCCTGGTTTACAGAGGAGGTCAGAGGCCAGGAGGTCACCTGAGGTCAGAGAAGTTAAGAACCGGGCTCAAAGCCACACCGTAAGGGCCGAGATGGAGACCTGGTGCGTCTGAAGCGCGAGCAGCTGCACACACTCTCGCCGCCACATCACACGGCCTTCAGAGCCGCAGGTGCCTTGTGGGCTGTGGGTGGGACGGAAGGGAATGGCATAGCATGTATTTGGACACTCTTCCTTCTTTTTAAAGGATTAAAGAGCGTTGACTGTTTTCTTTTGAAATGTAAGGGCACCAACAGATACTTGTTTTCTATAGAAAAACTGGAACATGCCAGCCAGGGGAAGATGAAAATAAGCATCCATAATCCCACCAACCAGAAACCATGTCTGTTCTCATCCCGGTGTGTGTTTTTTGAGATTGTGTGCGTGCACACCCGTGTGTGTATGTGTGTGTTTCTGTTCATTCAAAACGACTCATAGAGCGTGGGCCACAGGGAAATGCCATAGGTGCGGGCAAAGCCTGTGAACACTAGTACGACGGTGCCTTGGTTGGACCCCTGCCCCACCGCTTACTAAATGTGACCTTGGCAAGTTTCGTAGCACCCCCCTGTGACTCAGTTTCTTCATCTGCAAAATGGACAGAAAAGCAGTACCTCCCTTCTAGGGCTGTCAAGAGATTCAATGGGATCTTGAATAGCAAACACTTAGCACAGTGCTTCACGTGTGACAAGCACTCAGTGTCAGCTGTGGCCACTTGCGTCAGGCTGCAAGCAGAACCAGACGGGTCTCTGACGGTGTGAGCCCCGGTCTAGCAGTGGGGGTGGGTGGGGACGACCTTCATCAAGACATCACTCAGGCGAATGTCAAGTCACTTCCAAAGTGCTGCAATAGCGAGAGAGGCACGGGGCGCTACAGAGCCTGGATCCAGGAGACGGACGTGTGAGCAGGGAAGTCCTGAAGGCCTCATGCAGAGGCGCCACTGGCTCAGAGATCTGGAGGATGCGGAGGAGGAAACTGGGCCAGGTTGGGAGGGAAGGGCATGACAGGAGGAGGGAACAGCCTGGGCCCGGGCTGTGGGTGGAGCCACGCTGCCAGTCCAGGTCTGAAGGAGGGCCAGCACGCAGGGTCAGGGGCGGGGAGTCAGGGGAGGGCATGAGGAGAAACAAATGGGGGCGGGGGAGGGGTGCCAGGGGTTGGGCCCTGAGGCTTCATAGGCTGCATGTGAGGAATTTTGCATTTGCTCTGAGAACAGTGGGGAATCATGGAAGGGTTTAAAGCTGGGGAGTGTAACGTGATCCGATTGATTTCTTTGGATTGATTTTTAAAATACCCCATTGACTGCCTAATAGAGAAGGGGTTGCAGGGGGTGTCAGAGCAGAGGTGGGCATCTATCACCCTTGGACCCTGCTCCGGCCCTCCACGGTCTGTGCCTCTCCCACAGAGTCCGTGGGCCAAGGGCACTTGCATCTGGGGGCCTCTACCCACAACCCTCCCCCACAAGCACCCCTGGGCCTGCGGGTGGTGAAGGAATGGTCATTTGCAAGGCTGTGGCTGCAGGGATGGCGGGAGAAGGAGGGCAGGGACTGTTGGCCTCCATTCACACTCTTGGCAGGGGCGGGCCGATATGGTACTGTTCAGGACAGACGTGCAGAGACTCAGGAGGTGTTTGTGTAAAATCTCTGTGATTTGTAAAACATAGGACGGGGAGGTGGGGCCGAGGGACCCCATGGAGAGGGCCTGGCTTGGGTAAAGGGTAGATCCTGAGCTGGGCCCCCAAATGTTGAGGCTGAGGATCTCTTAGGACATTAAAAGATGTTTCGTAAGCAATTCATTCTCTCCCTCTTTTTTTCTCTCGATCTTTCTCTATACACACACACACTCTTACATATTTGAAACTGGGTTTCCTGGGATAATGTGTTGAAAGGCTCTGAACCCAAGAAGCTTTGCCCTTACCTGAAGCCTTGTCCTATGAATCTGCCCCTAGTCATTGACACACTAGTATGAGTTAGTGACTCAGTGCCCTTCAGTTTGGTTCCTGCCTCAAAGCAGTTTCTATCTGGAGTAATCTAGGAGCATGGTGCCCTGCCATCCCTCTGTCCCTGGGGAGGCCCCATGAAGGGCCGAGGACCAGCCTGATTTATCTTGCTGTCCCATCTTCCATGGGCAGAGAGCATGGCGGTGGCTCTGGCTCTCAGGCCTGTTGGTCCAACCCCACCTAAGCTCTCTGGAGTCCCCTCCAGGCTTCTGGCCCTGGCCCCTATTCCTGCTCCTCAGCATAGGGTCACCGGGGCTCCACATCTGTCAGCAGCTCACTCCTAGCTCACTCAGCTGAGCAGTAGGTATCTTTTCCCAAACAATTCTAGGCAGGAGAGGCATCTGCCTACCACAGCGTACAGCCACACGTGGCTCTGAGCCGGGGCCTGGTGCCTCTTTTGCTACCCATCCCATCCCCAGGGAAGGAGGGAGGCAGCAATACCCACACTTCATGGTGCCTGGCCCTACTGGGACATCTGTGCCCCCAAGTGGGGCCCTCAGGCGAGACTTGTTCCAGCTGCTACCGTAGCCCAGCAGTCGAGCTGTGGCCTCCTCTCCCCGCCCCCCAGATCAAACAACCACTGTGCGCAGTGGCTAAGCTACTCCAGCTCCCCAGGGGCAGGGAGCTGGCAGGGGAGATGCAACCCAGCAGCCGCAGTTCTCCTGGAAGCTGAGCATGGGCTGTCAGCTCTCCTTAGCTGCTCCCCTTCTCCCCAGAGGGATTTGGTCCTGGAACTTGTGGAGGGCGCCACGGAGAGGGGAGAAAGAAGGAGCCCACCTTTCCCCCTCACGAGGTCTGAGGGACAGAGTTGCATCCTGGGTGTACCCTGAGGTCTTCCTGGTCGGAGAGCCTTGGGCTTTCCGGGCGGGAAGGAATCCTTACAATTGGGGAATGTGAGGCTCAGGGAGGTTGTGACGGGCTTAATGTCACCCGGCAGCCGAGGTGGCCTCCAACTCAGGCCGTCTGACCCCTGCCCGGTCCCCTGTCCGGGACTCTCTTCCTCTCTCCTTCTCAAGTCTCTAATTTATTCATTTTGTCAACAAATATTGAGTGCATGGCCCCTGTGTGCTCCTTCTAGTGCTGGGCACTGTTTCACAGGGAAGGCCCCTGCTCCCAAGGACGCATGCGTCTGGCGGGACAGACAACATGCCACGAACAGAGAACAGTTTAGGGAAGCTGCTTTAGCTCAGTGCCCGGGGCCCAGCAGCTGCTCCATAAATGTGTGCTGAATGGACAGCGGTAAGCGTTCTGATGAAAACAGAGCAGGGCAGTGTGATGGAGTGCGGGAGGATTTTATAGACGGTGTTTATTTTCTCTGAAAATCCTACCCCTCAGTGTGATGATATTGGGAGGGAGGGGATTTGGGAGCTAATTATGTCTTGAGGGTGGAGTCCTCATGAGTGGGGTTGGTGCCACCAGGAAGAGGCTCCAGAGAGTTCTTTCTGCCATGGGAGGATGTGAGAGGTCAGCAGTCTGAAATCTGGAAGATGCCATCACCAAGGAGCTGACCACGCCTGCACCCTGTTCTCGGCCTCCGAGCCTCCAGCACTGTATGAAAGGAACCTCCATGGTTCATAAGCCGCCTGGGCTATGGCAGTTTGTCACAGCAGCCCAGGCTAATGAAGAGGGCCACAGGCGGGAGAAGTAGTCTTAGAAGAGATGCCACTTGAGGAACAACGGGATGGAATCAAACCTGTGAGGATCTGGGGCAAAAGGGTTCTGCAAAGGTCCTGGCAAATGCCCTGAGGCTGGAGTACGGCCGCTGTGTCAGGCGTGGCGAGATGAGCTCAGAGGGACGGGGGAGGCCAGACCAGGCTGGTCTTGGTAAAGAGATCGCAGGGTGATCTCCGAAGGGGCCCCTTAACTCCTTGGCTCCAGGCAGACCCTGCCCCCCAAAATCAATGAGGGCCTCGGCAGCCTCCACAGTCCAGGGCTTGTCCTGGACTGTCTTGTCCTTTGGAGAGGACAGAGACAGTCTGGTGTGTGTGGGGTGGGGTGGGGTGCTGGGAACGTGGGGACTGGAGTTCTGGTCTGACTGGTTATGTGACCTTGAGCCAGTCTCCTCACTAGACCTCAGTCTTACAAGCTGTGAAGTTCGAGAATTGGACCATTGAGCTCTCATTGGCACATGGAGGAGAGGAGGGAAGGAAACCAAAGTGCAAAGTAACTAAATGGGTGTTTTGCCTGGCTTGCAGCTGAGGCATCTGAAGCCACCCAGGTTATCGCCATAAGGAAGGTGGGGCCAGTTTGTCCTGGCATCACTGTCCTCAGTCTTCACAGTCAGTGGAAGGCCCTTGCAGTATAGGCTGATGGACAGCAGAGGGCGCCAACTGAATGGCCAGGGATCTTGGGAAAAAGGAAGTAGTTGGCCTGGGGTTGGTACATGATGGTTGGTGGCCACCTATGATTTCATACTGGGTGTCCATGTGGGGTTATTTAACAAAGATTCACTGTGACCATTCTATGCTGAGCACTGTCCTAGGTCTCAGGAGAAGACAGAATGATGGAGCTTAGGAACAGGAATTAGCGTTCGTCTTAGTTGTTGGTTTGCTTTGATGGCAGCGCTGTGCTCCGTGCTTGGAGCACGGCGCGAAGACAAACTCTGACGCTGCATCCTGACGCAGGGAGACGGAACGGTGCCACGGATTAACAGTGTCTGTCCGGGTGAGGGTGGGGAGGGAGCCCCCCGAGTGTCAGGTATCTGCTGTTGTTTCTCTAATGCAACTTCATTATTGGACAATCGGGGAAATTGAGATTCAGAGGTGCCAAGTTCATCTGCACAAGGTCATGCAGCTGGCAAGTGGCAGAGTTCGAACAATGTACATTGTGTGTCGGTAGCCATGTCTCCGGGCTTGAAGAGACCGCATCTCCAGGCCTCGGGGACCCTCTGGACATCGGTGCCAGTGACCAGCCTGGTAACTGGAGCGCTCAATGGTGGGGGCAGGCACCTGATGCATTGCCAACTGGGATGATGCCATGGTACTGGGTGTTTAGAGGGCCACGCTGGGGGCCGATGGGGCAGAATGGACCACACAGAGGGCCACAGCGGGGACAAGACCACAGTTGAGCAGTGGCAGAGCTTTGGCCTGACTCAGGCCAGACGGGGAGGAGGGTGCTGTGCTGGACCCTGGGCGGTGGGGTTGGGAGGTGCTGGCCAGAGTTCCAATGCAAGGCCATTACGACCTATCGGTGGGGACAAGCATGGGGACAGTATGACACATACACACGAGGCAGAAGGAAAAGAGCCAAGCAGGGGCCCCAGCGGCAGTGAGAGATGGAGGGGCGGTCGGTGGTCCCCTTGGCTTGGGGGGTGGGGGGCTGGCAAGGCCTCAGAGGAGATGCTTGAATGTGAAATGTCAAAATGAGCCATATTTATTGCCAACAAATTGGAAGATATAATAAAACATAAAAAAATAAAATTACAGAAAGTCTGTAATCAGTCTCTACACAGAAATAATTGCTATCACTGTCTTAATAAACATGCATTTACACATAACCAAAATACGGTGCCATATTTGTTTGCGAATTTTCTTTTTTATTACTTAGTGCCATGGATCTCAAAGTGAGACCCTTGATGAGCAGCGTCCTCAACCATCAGCCGGGAGCTTGTTAGAATTGCAAACCCTTGTCTCCGCTCCTTCCCTGAGACCTACGGAGCCAGAGACCTTGGGGGTGGGGCCCAGCAGTGGGTTGAGCATGCCCGCCAGGCCGCTCTGATGCTCCCTGAAGTTTGAGAGCCACTGAGCTCACGCATTATAAACAACTTTCCATTGCCATTAACTACGTCTTACCATCTCAATGCTGGCGTGACCTTTCATTGTGCTCACTGAACTGACCCTCGAAGGCGACGCTGTGGTGCCCGTCTTATGTGCAACCACACCTGTGTGCACACCAGGGCTCGTCTGGGGCGGCGCCTTTGCGCTGGGCCAGTAACAGGAGGAGGGAGGCCCCTGTGGGTGGGAGGGGATGGAGGGGAGATGCCATGTGACTGGAGACCGTCCCTGGCCCGGGACTGTGTGCAGACAGAACGGGCCAGGGCTCCCCCTTCCCTTCACACCCTCCCTGCAGCGGCCCTGGCAGAGCAGGAAATGAGTGGTGAACATGTCCACATGTTGGAAGGGACTTGGCAAAAAGAGCCCAGATGTCCTAGGGCCAGTGGGCCACGCCGCAGAGCAGAGGGAAGCCACGCTCTGCCAGGCGCAGACCGAGGAGCCTCCGTCCTCTTTCCCACGGGAAGAGCCCCGGCCCAGTGTCAGGTGAGGTTCCCGGGGTGGGATGGGGCGGGTGTGGGCTCCCCGGCAAGCCTGTGGGGGCTGGGGCAGGCGGCGGCTGCAGGGAGAACTTTCTTCAGGCCTGTTCTGGGCTGAGATGTCAGCAGAAACCTTAGAAGAAGGAGGAAGTCGTTTGGCTGCTGTCTACACACTGTTGGGGCTTAACCCAAACCACACTGGTTTTCTCTACATGGTTTCTTGGCAACTTAGAGACCAAATATGGTTAAAAAGAAATGACAGCTCCAGATAGGTGAGGACACCACAGGACGACGCTTGGGTGCTCTGCATGAGTGCAGGTCTTTCGGCCCCGCAAGAGCCTCCCGCGACCCACGACAGCCGACCGGCAGCCGTTGTCACCGCCTCTGAAGAACGATAATCCGGGGGGCATCGGGAGGCTGGCAGCGGGGAGGCGGGGCCTTCGGCATCAGTTTCAAAAAAGAGAAATAGGCGGATTCTGGGAAATCCTTGACCAGCCAGGAGGCCCTGCTGTGTGCTGCTGTGCTGTTCTAGAATAGACCAGGGAGCAGCCAGCCGCCCAAAGTGACAATGCCGAGAACAGAGTCTTACCGAACTTAACTCGCTTTTCCTCTTGCTCTGATGAGCAGGCGAGGTGTTAGCAAGACCGTGTGGGGCGTGACTAAATAACCTCCCCAAAGAGTATCCCCGGTGGCGCACCTCACCGTGAGCCTCCCCGGCTGCATCCCGAAGCTCTCGCTGCGCCCAGCTGGCACTGGCTCCTGGGACTACCCCGCTCTCCCTCTCCCTCTCCCTCTTGGGGAGCCCACACCTCCGTCCCCGTTGTTCCTGCCCCCCAGGAATCCTGAGCCCCTCACTTCTTCCCCAGCCAGCTCCTCCTCATTCCTCCGCACTTGGTTGGAACATCACTTCTGCAGGGAGGCCTGGCCTCTCCGAGTGCTCGTGGTCCCTCCTCCGTGTGCAGTTCAGCGCCCTGGCGCAGTTGGTTCCACGACCATCCCGAGTGCATGCTTGGGTGAGCGTTTCGTACATCGCTGCGTGTGGGGAGCACGCAGCAGGTGCCGAGGAGTATCTGTGGGAGGAATGAAGGAAGTCTTTAGAGCTGATCTTGGCCTGGGTCCTGAGAAGGGGGTGAAGAGCCTGGGAATAGTTAACCTTGAAAAGAGAAGGTTCAGAGGAAGGCCGGCTTTTCGATGGCGGCTCCACCGTTAAAGGCGTTGTTGCAAAGGGCAGAGCCGAGACCTGCAGGCGAAGTCAGAGGGAAGCAGGATTTTGTTCACTCTAAGTGAGACCCCTTCGCTCCAGAGACTGCGGGTAGCAGGCATGTCGGGGGGTGTCATGCTTCTGGGATATCATGCCTGTCTCCTGCACTGGTGGCCACCCACCTGCCTCTGGGACGGGTGGGCCGGTCAGGTGCCTGCCTGTTGTCTGGAGCACCAAGGAGGCCCCACTTCCTGCAGACGCTGCGGGACCGTCTGTGCCGACACTCAGGACTGGGGCCGCAGAGGCTTTGTTTGTGGGTGTGGACGCGGGCTATCTGGCCGTGTGATCCGAGTGTGCCCAGCTGCGGGTGGACACGTTTCTCATTATGGGCAGATACGTGGGAAGCTGGGTCTCTGGCTGCAGAAATACATGCGAGTGGGGGGCTTCCTCCGGCTGGAGCAGGCGAGGGCTCTGCCACTCGGGTGGGTGCCTCCTGTGGTCACTGCTGCTTCGAGTCTTGGGGTTGGTTTTCCACGGTCCACCCCACCACGGGCAGAGCCAACCTGGAGCTCCACGGGCTGACCGGTGGGCTTCTGTTCGACGCTGGGCCACCACTCAGCCTCTCTGGGCCTCAGTGTCCTCACGCACAGCCATGGAGCAGAGGAAGCTGACAGCTGAGGTCGCTTTCAGGGCTGCCATTCTGGGATTCTGTCTGGCTTCTGGTGGGCTGCGCTAATAGCTGGAGCCCCAGGGACATGGGGAGTGCTCCTGAGTGGAACCACAGCTGCCCAGGGGGGGACGGGGGACAGACTCTGATGGGAGCTAGGGGAGGGGCAGAGCCCAGCTGTGACAGCAGTCAAACCTTTTAATCACAGCGCTTTGGGGTGGCGTGGGGTGGGGGTGGGGCGCAGCTCCGGGGTGAATTTGGGAGAGTGTGCACCCTGGCTCTCTGAATCCAAATGTAAAGAATCCAGATGTCAGAGCTCAGGTTGGGGCACAGCACGGAATCCCACGCGCAAGCAGTGGCTGTGAGCAAGTCGCTGCCCATCTCTGAGCCTTATTACCCTCATCCATTCAAAGCAGAGCTGCCCTTTTTAGGTCTGTGAAGGTCTCTCCAAGCTGTGCCACCTGTGGGCTCCCTACACGTGACTCTGACACCACCCAAGCAAACACAGTAGCCGCCATCCTCCGAGAAGGTGTGATGTGCCAGCCACCCAGCACCTGCCTAGCCTCAGGAGGAGGCTGAGGCTCAGAGAGGTGTGGTCACGTGTCAAGGTCACATAGCTAGCTGGACGCTAGGGATTGAGCCCCGGTCTTCTGTCCTGCTGTCCGTGCTGTTCACCACTCTGCTGTCCCCTGCCTTGCACTGTCACAGCACCCTCCCACCATTTAAATGCTCCTTCCTCTCCCTCCTCCTCCCCTCTGCACCCCCATCCTGCCTGCGTCTTCCCCACCAGGTCTCCCGCTCCCTCCCTCACCCCCTCTGCTCTCTGGGCCCAGCCAGGCCAGTGTCTCTGATGTCCCCTAGCTGGGAAGAGACTCTGCCCCCCCCACCCTGTGCTCGCCCTGCCCGCCCAGCGGCAGCCCTGCCCACTGCGGGCCCGCTCTGGCTTGCGACCAGTTGCTACAGAGAAACCCTGAGCTCGATTTTCCTGACCACCCGATGGCCACCGCTACCCCCACTTAATAAATTGCGCAGGAGCAATGGGTGGTCGACGGCAGAGGCCTGCTCGGCCCGGTTGGAAATTAAAAGCAGCGGCCGAGAGTGGGTTTGAATGCAGCAACAGGAACCATGAATATTTTACAAGAAACCGGAATTATTAATGTTTCAATAAAAAACAAAACCCCAATGTCCATGCAAAGATTACATGTGACTTAAAGCCTTCAGAAAACCGCTGTGGTCCTCCTTCGCTCTCCCTTAAACCACTCAGCACGGTCTCGCTTAAACCGTCCCCCTCTCCCCAGCCCGCAGCCCACCCGCTCCAAATGGGGTGGGGAGGGCTGCATCCGCCCCGATAATTAGCACGGCCCCCACCTTCCTTCGGAGCTACGGACGACCAGAGAAATATTTCTGGAAGACTATTTACGAACTTCCCCATAGCCATCAATCACAAGGTTAAGAAGGAATAGAGCAAGATTTCTTACCTCAAGGAGCCTCTAATGCAAAAAAGCTATTTACTGGGCACGGACGGGGGCTGAGATTTCTGATGCCATTACTATAGAATACATAATAGCATCAATAATTAAGTATAAATTGGATTTAATATTTTATGCTGGCGACATGTAATTTACACTCTACCCGAGAAATCAAAGGTCATGTCTGAAATAAATGAGCGTGGGGTCGAGCCTCCAGTGGAATTAGCACACTTCCCCCCTCCGGGCAGCTGCAGCCCAGGACGAGAGCAGGGGAGGCTGGGCCGTGGGGAGTGAGGGCGGAGGTGGGCCCCGGGAGCCGCAGGGAGCCGCTGGTCTCCGGAGTGTGCTCTGTAAGCAGGGCCGCAGGCCTCCCTGGGGTGAGTGATGCTTCTGGAGGCTCTGGGAGGCAGGCCCTGGAGCGCTGGTGTTGGAGAGGCCAAACCCAGAGACAAGTCTGACCCCGAGATAGAGGGACAGGGCAGGGTGGTAGCACTGAAGAGCTCACAGTGTCCTGAGGGGACACTGAGGCCCAAAGAAGGGAGAGGGCTTCCCCAGAGTCACCCTGAATAGGACCCAGGGCTCCTGGCTGCCGACCTTTGTCAGGACTGCTCTGACACGCGTGTGACAGAGGCATCGTCTCAGACCTCTGTGCGTGTCCCAGAAACACCGTAAGTCTGCTCGCCTGCTGGGGAGACCGGCTGTGGCCCGAGCTGGTGCCCAGCTCGGTCTGGTGCGGTGCTCAGGCCTCCGGCCAGGGCTGCGGGTGGCTCCGGCCGGTGTGCTGGTGAAGCGCAGAGGGGCGGGGAAGCAAGGGTGCCCGCTGCAAGGCTGGCTGAAGAGCTGGGTCGCTGTTTGGCATTAATGAGCTGAGCATGTGTGTTCACTGAACCCGTCCACAGCTCCCCACTGTCCCCAGGGGAACACCAGTGTTCTCTTCTTCCCTCCTGAAGCCGTTTGCCGTCCAGCACCTGCCGGCCACTCCCTCCCCATCTCCCGCCTCACCCCCTCTTACTCACTTGCCAGGCTCCTCTCACTCCAGGCCTTGGCCCGGGCCGTTCCCTCGGCCGGGACACCCTTTCCTGGACGTCTGTACGGCGCCTCCTCACTTCAGTCAGGCTCTGCCCACGGTTCCTTCCCAGGCCCACCTGTGGTCCAGGATGGTCATGCGTCCACACCAGACCTGTGCATGACGGTGGCCTCCTGGCGTGGGAAGCAGGTGGGCGTGGGGCTGATCTGGCTCATGCCCTGAACTCTAGGCTGTGGATGTTTCTAGAAGCTGCTGTTTTAGGAGGTGTCTCCAGCCAAGAGGTGAAGGTGGGGATCAGGAAGTAGAGCCTTCCTCCCCCACCCCTACCTCCTGAGACAGGTCGGGAAGGGAGCCAGGAGGGGCCCCGGTGGAGGGGGCTCTGCTGCCTCATCTGTGCTCTGGCAGACTGGCCAGGATGGACCCTGCTGTGGAGGTTTGCGTCCTCCCCAGATTCAGATGTAACCCCAACTCTCAGAGATGACGGGACCAGAAGGTGGGACTTGGGGAGGCGCTGAAATGTGAGCGCCTTCCATCATGTGAGGGCGTAGTGAGAAGGTGCCCGCCAGGAGCCAGGAGGAGGACTCTCCCCAGACGTGGGCCTGTGGCACGTCCATCTCGGACTTTCCTGCCTCCCGAACCGCGAGAAGCACATTTCTCTTGTTTATAAGCCTCCCGGTCTGTGTATGCGGCTACAGCAGCTTGAACGGACTGGGATCCCGAAGACTTTCCAGCTTGGACGTGTTTGCTTCTCTGTGACCAGGGGTGCGGGTGGGCCCTGGGAACAACGGGTGTTTGTTGTGGGCCAGAGGTTGCTTTAGAGTTTTTAAAGGATTACCTCATTGAATCCCCTGAGGCAGGTTCTGTTATTCTCCCCTTTTACAGGCAAGGAAACTGAGGCCCAGAGAGACGAGTGGCTTGCCCGGGCCCATAGCAGCTGGTCTGCAGTAGAGTTTAGATGCCAAGTCTTGCCCTCCAATGTCAGCCCAGGGGTGGGATGGGGGCAGGTATTTGGTCTGAGTCCTTGGGGGGCAGTATCTCACATAGAGGGACAGGGAAGGGTCCCTTTAAATGCTGAGGGAACCATGAGTAAGGGGAGCAATACACTTCAGCACAATCCTCTCCCCTGGGAATCGAGCCCCCCAGGGGGCCGGGGTGGCATCTTTCTCGCTGCACCTCCCAGCCTGCCCACCCACAAATGCAGACGAGGCTGAGAATTAGCCACCTTCCCTCTCCGGTCCCCAGAGGCCTCACTGGAGGAGATGGATACGCGCTCTCGGGCATCCTTGCAGCTCTGTCGGCCCGGGATGCTGTGAGTCTGTCTCCCTCTGGCTCCTGCTGGGGGCTCTCTCATTGGCTGAACCCAACAGGAAGCCACGGGGCTCAGGGGCGTGTGGAGGTCGCCCGTGCAGGGTGGGACTTTAGGGCCAGGAGCAGGGCGAAGGCAGAAGCTGGACCCGGAGGGGTAACGGGAGCAGACAGCTCAGCCTGGTGGTCAACGTTTGTTTAAGGCAGTTAACCAGGAGGAAGAAGGGAAGGGAGCTTGTCCTCCAGCATCGTCCGCCAGGTGCCCTTGGCGGAGACGCCTCGGCGGGGCTGTGACTTCTGCCTGGCGGGGCTCCCACCCGAGCGGGTAGGGACAGTCTGGTCAGGGGACATGGAGGCCAAGTTTGCCATCCGTGGTCCTAGATCTGTCTGGAGTCCAGACCCCTGGCCAGGTCTTGGAGAAGTTATCTGGCTGGCCGTGGTGACTAAATTTCCTCCTTTTAAAACGGATGCCATCATAGCTTCTCTTCGGTCATCATCAAAGCACAGTGCCTGCATTTTCTCTCCTCTTCCCAGCAACCCTGCAGCTGTCTCCCATTTCCCAGAATGGGAACCCGAGGCTCAGAGAGGCAGAGAAAGCTGCCCAAAGAGACACAGCTAACAAGAGGCTTAGTGAGGATGGGCCTAGGCTTGGGCATGCTCCCTGGGCCGCTCTGCTCCCCCGCTCAGCCCACCCAGGAGGCAGCGAGAGGAGGCAGTCTAAGGGAGGGAACGCCAGTGAGATCTGCCTCAGACCGGGGACCTCCTTACACTGGCTGTGCAGCCTTGGGCAAGTCCCTCAACCTCTCTGAGCTCCTGACTCCTCATCTGTAAAATGGGGCTCAGGGTACCTAACTGGCAGCGATGTTTTGAGTGTTACAGGAATGTATGTCGAACACTAGCCTACAGATGCTCCGTGGACATGGACGTGGACGTGGACTTGGTGATGTTTGAGTGGGCTGGTGTGGATCGCCGTCCTGCGACAGAGCCTGGGTGAGCGGAGGACGGGAGAGAGGGAGGGGTACTTGGGTGTGGCAGGCCCTCCTCACCACTGCAAACGGGGTGTGAAGGCAGCTATTTGCCACAGGGTCTGGGTATCTGTCACTGTGTAAAACAGCATCCCCAACTCAGTCACTTCAGACGACATTCTCAAATGATCTTTCTGTTCCGAGATGGACTGGGCCTGCTCAGGCGGCTCTCGCCCACGCTTCTTGGGCAGTTACAGTCAGAGTGTGGCTGGGGCGACAGTCACCCTGACGGCTCCCTCAGGGTCGGGTCTAAGGGCCGGTGCTGGCGTCCTCCGGGGCCTCAGCCTGCACTCTCTGGACCACCTCTGGACCACCCCCTGCGCTCTCTCCATGTGGCCTAGGCTTCCTCAGCATGCGTGTCTGGGTCCCAGGAGGGGGTTTCGAGGGGGCAGGTGGAAGCTGTGTTGCTCTTTATGACCTAGCCTCCAAAGTCACATAGTGTCACTTCCGCTACTCTCTGAGCCCCCCTCCTCCCCGATCAAGGGAGGGGGCAGAGAGGGTCACGGTCCCAGTGCCGGGAGAACATGTGGGATGGAAACTATGGTGGCCGTGTTTGGAAAACACGATCTGTCACACTGCATGAGTTCTGTGGCCCAGGGAAGTTCACATAAAAGGAGCTTTGATGTCCCATTTGCTTTCTTCTCTCACATCTGGGAGATCCATGTTTACCAAATTGCTTTTCTGCATCGGAGCCTGCAGCGACTGGTGCTCCAGATTGGCCCGCGGTGCAGTCGTCATTGTTGGGAAGGGTGGGGTAAACTGAGGCCCCAGCGCCTTGCACAGGATCGACACAGAGACAGCGTTTAGCGAGCCTTGGCCGGTGGGACCTCGGAATGCTTTGTGCACACGTGCAGCGTTCCCAGGAGGGTGGAGAGAATGCGTGTCCACGCGGAGGGGTCCCTAGGGCTCGGACCTGCGGCCACCAGCTCAGAGAGGTCAGAGGCCTTCCCTGGGATGCACAGCCGGCTGTCAGGAAAAGCAAAAGTGGAGTCCAGGCTTGGGGCTCGGCCAGGACATTGGGTAGCCCATGAATCTGCAGAAGAAATCACCAGAAGGGAGCATGGATTTCAGCGGCCGAGCGTATGAGAAGTAGCTCTGAAGAGGGCGTGAGACCTTCCTTCCAAGGCTAAATCCCTTTTCTAGAGAGTAGGGGTGGGGCGGGGGGATGGAGGGCACCCCACATGCTCTTCCTACCATGTGACATTGGCCTCCCTTCCACTGAGAGGTGGGTCTCTGTTCCCTCCCTTGGTTCTGGTTGGACCTGTAACTCCGACCCTTTCAGATTTGCCTGTAATTGAAGGCCAGAGTGCCCCCTACTCTTTTCGCAGGCTGGGACCAGCCTCCTGATTGGAGCCTCCTACCTTGCTGCCCATTGAGTGGCACCGAGAATCCCTGGGGCCCTGGGCCTTGGGGAGTGAAGAGACAGGCCCCAGGCCTGGTTCGGGCAGCTCCTCCCCCAGCCCAGCCTGCAAGCTAATGTCGCCTTAATGCTGTGGTCAGGCGGCCACGTGGCTGGGCTCCCTGGGCGGGCAGGACTACATAATGGACGGCCTAGACCCGCCCGCTGACGGCCCCATTAAATGTGGTCGATTTTTTTTTTCTGGTTCCTGGTGTTTTAAGCTGAGTGTCTCTGGGCAGGCATTCAAAGCCTGTTCCAGAGCTAATCTCAGAGGCAGGGACAGAGCAGGCCCGGCTGCATTAAATGGCTAAATCTGGCGCAGGGTGGGCGGAGCTCATTCGAGGAAAGAATAGCATCTCTGTGGTCTTGGACAGCAGCGGTCATCAGGGCTGGCTGCTCTCCCTGTCCTTCAGGCTGTCAGAGGGGACCGCTGGGTTGTAGTCCGGGTGCCGGGGAGTGGTCCCGGGTGCAGACCTTGAGTCTGGGGGCTCCGGGCCTTTGCTGTGTGTCATCCAGGCAGTTGCTGACCCTCCCTGTGCATTGGATTTCATGCGAGGGTTCGGTCTTTTGTAGGCCCCTCTACGGGATGGGATTCCAGAGGTTCGGGGAGCTGGACAGTCCCTGTGGTTAAGGATATCGGGGTGTTGGGGTTGGAAGGAGCTTGAAAGCTTGAGGACACAGCTTTCAGCCGGCAGGGCATCGGGAGCAAAGCCTGAGGGTCTAGGAAGGTGGTGGTCACAGAAAGTCTGAGAGGAGGACCAGGATGGCCCAGTGGTGGGGAGATGAGGGAGTGAGAGGCTCAGGCATCGGGGCCAACTGCCCTTTGGCATTGTGTAACTCTAGTCCCCTTCTCTCTCTGGGGCAGGAGCCGAGGGCAGGATAGACTGGAAGCCCCACTGAGCTGGTCAGTAAGGGAGAGGAGAGACCGAAGACCAGGACAGGGGGGGGAGCACCTGCTGCTGAGGGCGGGGTGGGGGGGCCGGGCCGTGGCATCCCCCGGCCCCAGGCCAGAGCCTGAAGAGGAGGTGAGCTTGTGGAGCAGCCAGGGGGCCCCAGCTGGGGTGGGGTCACAGGGTCTGAGCACAAGGCAGGCCTGATGGCAATTCCTGCCACACAGGAGCCAGAAAAGCCCTCGGAGATTAAGGTCAGTCCCTTGACGGGGAAACGGAAGCTCAGAGAGGGAGAGGAGCTTGCTGAGAGCCACAGTGCGGCAGAGCTGGGACTATATCTGGGCCTTTGGTTCCTGGTGAAGTCGGATCTCTGCTAGACAGAGAGCCCTGGGTAAGGGGGCCGCCTCCGACAGCTCCACGCTCCTTCCCGCACTGCCTGCACTTGCACCTGGCCTGTAGCCTCTGCTTGTCAGGGGTCCTATCACTCCAGGCCCCTGGGTGAGGACGGCTCCATCCCTCGAGGTGGGGCAGGGCTGTCCAGAGCCGTGGGAATGACCAGGAGTCGGTGATCTAATTTCTAATCCTGTCTTGGCCACCTGCTTGCTGGATGGTCTTGGTCATTTGCTCTCTCTGGGTCTCGATGTTTGCATGTGTGCAATGGGAGTGACTGGCCTGGCTTGGGGGGTTGGGGGGTTCTTCCTGATGGGATTTGGGCTCTTTGCAGGGCTTCAGGGCTCGTGTTTGGGACCCTCCAGCCAGCATCCTGCCCGCCCCTCGTCCCTGCCTGTTCTCGCCACGTGTCCTCTCCGGTCTGCTCCCCTTGGACTCACTGCGAATCCTCACTCCCGCCTGCCCCTGATCTGCGGCCTCCGAGTCAGTATCGACTGTGTACTGCATGCTCCGCTGCCGCTGGCTGGACAGTTGCCGTCACGGAACTGACAGCTCAACGGGGGAGCCTGGGGAGGCAGACTCGTGCCCAGCACAGTGAGGGGTTGCATGACTTTCCTGTTGCCGCTGTGACACATGACTGTTATCTCACTGGCCTTAAGCAACATATATCTATCACCGTACAATTGTGCAGGTCAGAGGTCTCACGGGGCCCATCTGTGTTCCCTCTGGAGGCTCTAGGGCAGAATCTGGTTCCTTGCTTCTCCAGCGTCTAGGGCCACCCACACGCCTTGGCTCGTGACCTCCTTCTTCCCGTTCCAAGCTGTCAGCCTCGCCTCTTGCAATCTCCCTTTCTGACTCTGACACTCCCGCCTCCCTCATCCAGATGGGCCCCGAGTAACCACAAGGGGCAATCCAGTCTTTTGACACGTCAAATGCGTGACTTGAGCACACTTGCAAAGTCCCTTTTGCATCTCACAGATTTGGGGGATCAACCCAAGAGCATCTTTGGGGGCCATTATTTTGCCAACGGCAGGTTTGAAGACAGTCCCTGCTTCCAAATGATCTGGTGGCGCAGAAACCCTGCTCGGGCCTCTCCTGGATCAGCCTTGGGCTCCAGTCCCAGTCCGTTCAGCTGTGAGCGGCAGAGCCATGGTGGGCAAACCTGCCAACCGCCCTGAGCCTCAGCTTCCTCATCTGCACGTAAAGGCTCTTAATACCCAACTCACAGCCTTGCAGTGAACATTCAAGATGCCGTGTGTAGGGTGCAGACACAGCACCTGGTCTAGAACAGCCATTCAGTAAATGGATGCTTCTGTTTTAATGGACAGATGCCCTATAACACGCCTTCTGGTTCTGGGTGGACTGTGGTGGCTGGGCAAGGACAAGGAGTACATGAGGCCTGGGTTTCACCCTGCCTACCCTGCAAGGCCCTCCTGGGGGGCATGGGGTAGGCAGGGCAGGGCACATGCGCTGAGCTGTCTGGGCCAGGCCCGGCCCCTCCTGTCTTGATCTGATTCATTTATTCATGCCACTGTAATGTGCTGAACTCCTGCTGAGACAGAGGGACAGGAGTGAGTAGGATTGATATGTGTGAATTCCTGTGGGCTGGTGCGGAACACTCAATTAACAACAAAGCTATAATGTGCACAGAATGATTCCAGTTTGTCAAGTTTTAGAAAGGATATAGATGGGGGTGGTGTGAGAGAGAAGAGTAAGGTGGTCAAGGAAGTCTCCCCACTATGACATTTAAGCTGAGTCCTAAAAATGAGAAAAGCCAAGACTGGGAAGAGTTGGGTTAAAGCATTGATCTGGGCCTTGGGAAGAGCATGTGCAAAGGTCCTGTGGCAGGAAAGGGCTTGCACATTCAGAAGCTGGTATGGATGGAGCAAGTGTCCAGGCAGGAGAGTAACTGAGGGTGAAGTGGGAGGGAGGCAGGGCCAGGCGTGGCATGGATTTAGATTTTGTTTTAAGGATGAAGCGTGGAGGGTTTAAAGCAGGGGTATCTATCTGATCGTTTAATTTATGTTTTTAAAGCTCGCTCTGTGTGCTTAACTAAAAATCACTTGGTGTGAGGTGGAGGGTTGGCTGTGGGGGTGAATTGTATTATTGTTCTTAATTATTCACTTCTCTCTGCGGGAGGATCATTCATTCCTACCTCACTGACTTCGGATTTATTGTGTGACTTGCCTTGGCCAATGCATTGTAAGTAGAAGCGACATACGCTATTTTGGGGCAGATGCTTAAAGGCATTGCGTGATTGGCTGTGTCTCTTTCCCTTCCCCCCAAACAACAGTAGTGTTCTAGAAGCAGGCTGCTCCATCTGCCCGGGCTGCAGAGTGAAGATGCTGCGGATCAGAACTGCACCCGACCTGCAATGAGTGGGCACTGTGGCCAAAAAATAAATCTTTGCTCCTGCAGGCCACCGAGGCATGGAGACCGTTGTCACTGGAGCAGAGTCTAACCTGGCCGGATGAGGTCTTGTGGGCAAAGCAAAGAATTTTCCTGGTTTTGTCTTGAAGGGGAGCAAGAGGGAGGAAGACCCAGGGTGAGGTCTTGGGAGTCGTTGGAGACCTTGGGGCACTGAAGCGAGCAGAGGGCGTCCTGGAGGAGGAGTCACTGCTCTGGCTGTCGTCCCAGCTCTGCCGCCCCGTGTTGGTCAAATGCTCCTGCCACTGCCCTCCGGGCAACAGAGCGCCCCATGCAAGCCCCTGAACAGGCGTGAGGGACCTTATGGAAGTGGAAATGTGGTCATATTCTTTCCTGGGGCCCTTGAGGCCATGCTGACCTTCAATCCCTTTGACCACAGCTTCCATCCTGACCCGTCCACGATCTGTGCTCTGGCAAGTTCTTGAATGGGCCTGGTTCACTGCGCCCTCAGGGCTTTCGCACGCGCTTTTTTGAGTGTTTTCTTTAGATACCAGGTTTATCATCATTTCAGCAAGGAAGCATTCCTGACTCTCGTGACAAAGTCAAGTCCCACCCTGCAGATGCTCTTATGGGGCTTACGGTTATGCAGTGAGTAAAAATCCTCGCCCACAAACCCACATGCGCGAGAAATGGAATACCTTTATTTTTATGTTTTATTGGTCTTGCCTTTCCTTGCATTAATACCACACTACCTTAATTACTTTATAATGTCTTCATATTCAATGGTTTAAGTTCTTTAACTCTGTTCTTCTTCAAGATTGTCTTGGCTGTTTTTCTTTTTAAGTTTAGTTCATTGATTACGCTATTATACTAGTCCAAATTTTTCCCCTTTGCCCCTCTCCACCCAGTTCCCCCCTTTCCTCCAGTAATCCCCTGCTTCATTCATGTCCATGGGTTATGCATCTAAGTTCTTCGGCTTCCCCATGGCCTCTAGTTCTCAACAGCTCCCTGTCTATCCCGTACCTACCCACTTACGCTTCTACATCCCTATGCCTTTCCCCCACGCTCCCTCTTCCCCTTCCCTGCTGCAAACCCTCCAGGTGATCTCCAGATCTCTGATTCTATTCCTGTTCTAGTTGTTTGCTTAGTTTGCTTTTGTGTTTTAGTTGTTGATAGTTGTGAGTTGGTTGTCATTTTAATGTCCATAGTTTTGGTCTTTTTTTCAAATAAGTCCCTTTCTCTTATCGTAAGGGCTTGGTGATGATGAACTCCTTTAGTTTTACCTTGCCTGGGAAGCACTTTGTCTGTCCTTCAGTTTTAAATGATATTCTTTACCTTTGCATTTCCATAAAAAAAATTTTAACTTATCAATTTCTATTAAAAAGCCTGTTAGGATTTGGGTTTGGATCGCATTGAATCTACAGATCAGTTCATGGAGAATAGTTTCACAAGATTGAGTCTCTAATCCATGAACACGGTGTACTCTTCTACTGATTTTCAGTCGTTAATGTCTTTGAATAATGTTT
This sequence comes from Phyllostomus discolor, assembly GCF_004126475.2. Classification (NCBI taxonomy): domain Eukaryota; kingdom Metazoa; phylum Chordata; class Mammalia; order Chiroptera; family Phyllostomidae; genus Phyllostomus; species Phyllostomus discolor. The sequence continues at coordinate 15,713,297 of NC_040907.2, read as the reverse complement.
TATAGTTTTCTGTGTAAAAAGATCTTATACATCTCATTTTAGATTTATTGGTAGTTATTTGATATTTTCTATTCTATTATAGATTCTATATTTTTACACTTCATTTTCTAGTTATTATTATTGGTATAGGAAAATGCAATTGCTTGCTAAATTGACCTAATTTTAATTATATGTAAATTATTATTGATTTTTAAAAAATATTTTATATATTTTTAGAGAGAGGGAAAGGGAGAGAGAAAGAGAGGGAAAGAAACGTCAATGTGTGGTTGCCTCTCATACGCCCCCTACTGGGAACTTGGCCTGAAACCCAGGCATGTGCCCCAGCTGGGAATCAAACCAGCGACCCCTTGCTTAGCAGTCTGGCACTCAATCCACTGAGCCACACCAGCCAGGGTTATTTTAGATTTTAATTAATTTTAATTATTTGTAAATTATTTTAGATTTTCAGTGGACACAACCACATTGTCTCTTACTTCTTGCTTTTAATCTTTATGCCTTTTATTATTGCTATCATTTTAAAACTTATTGCTCTGGCTGGGATCTTTAGTACGATGTTGAATAGAAGTGATAATAGTAGACACAATTATCTACTATTATAGATAATTACAATCTCAGAGGAAGGTTCTCAATATTTTACTGTTAGGTGTAATGTTTGCTGTGGTTTCAGGTCTATATCTTTTATCAGGTTAAGGAAACTTCTTACCTTTTATATTTGCTAAGAGTTTTAACTTTGTGAATGGGTGTTGAATTTTATCAAGTGACTTTTTTGCATCTATTGAGGTGAATATATGATTTTTATCCTTTATTTCCTTTATTCTATTATAGGATCAATTACAATAGCTTATCTTTAAATGTTAAACCAAGCCTCTCATTCCTGGGAGGAAAAACTTGAACTGAATTCATTGTGACTATAATAATCTATATACATGTGGACTTGGACTGCTTGTTTTTGATAAGGATTTTTTCAATTATCTCGTTTAATTTTTATAAGAATTCTCCAAGGAAGATAACTATTATCTCCACTTTACAAATAAAGAATTGAGCCTTAAAGGGGTTAATTAATCATGAGAGAGATTGAACCGTAATTTTCTTTTCTTATAATATTTTTATATCAGATTTATGCTGACCTCAAAAATATTATTTAAAAATACATTCTTTGGAACAATTTAAGATTAGTATCATTTCTTCCTTATATTTTTGGAAAAAATCACCGATGAAACCATCCGTGCCTGAAATGTTCTTTGTGAGACTTTAAAAATGGGTGCTTCCTTTAAAATATATAGGACGATTCAGATTTTATATTTCTTCCTCTGTCAATTTGTTAGTTGAGTTGTTTGAGGAATTTGTCCAGTTCATCTAAACTATCAGATTTAATAAAGAAGATATTATGTAAAACTTTATACAACATCTTATGAATTTTAAAATGTTTTTAATATCTGTAAGTTCTACAGTTACATCTTCTTTTCTCATTTTAGATTTTAGTTATTTATGCCTTTTCTTACACAAAACCCGGCTTCAGGAAACTCGTTAAAGCTGCCCAAGGTCCTGACAGCCCACGTACCCCCCAGCCACTTTTACCCTGGGGTCTTGCTACCTCCGGGTTCTCCCTGGAGGTGAGATTTACAGATTGTTCAGACCCTAGGAAGCTGTCTGGCGGTCTTTCGTCCTCCTGTAACACTTGACCTTGGGGAAATGTAGTGTAGGATTGACCTTTCTCGCAGTTTCTACACTACTTTCATTACTTCAGACTCTCCCAAATCCCATAGGCCACCCCACCACACACGTACAAATTCATGCTTACACAAGCCCACAAATCTCTACATAATCTGCGGGACAGGAGAGTTTGCTCTCACTCCTTACGTAATCCCCAAACTTTCTCCACGACCTCCAGCTCTGACTCCCCTTTTTGAAATTCCAAAGCCGGGAAGAGACTCCCATTCTTTCTGTCTGCTGTCCCATTGCTCCCTTGAACTCAGTCGGTCCGGAGCCCAGAGAGAGGGGGCAAGTGGACAGAGGGGAAGCTCGGGAAGTAGGCAGGGGGGCTGAGTACGTCGTTCACTCACTCTCTGAGAGCCTCAGTTTCTCCAGCTGTAAAAGGAAGGTAATGGCCCCTTTCCACCCGTGCTTGTAGTGTAATGAAAAAAGATGAAATCCATGCTTGAGAGCAAGGACACAAAGAGTGTTTTATTGTGAACTATACCATGTACTCAGAAGAGTGTATAAACATACATATACTGTTTAAGTGATAATAATTAATACAATACACAGGGTTTGGCACAAACAACACCACTTTTTTTATTACAAAGTCTTTTATTACAAAATCATGAGCACGCAATTCTGTCATGTAACAATATCACACTCAAGCACACTATATGACATTTTAGGTGAAACGTTCAAATTAAAATTGTACATTATACACCCATAGTATTACCCTACCAACCACACTCACACAAGCCTTATTTCTGCCAGGCCCTGTATATTAATTACAAAACAGATGCCTGAGTCCACACTGCTTAGTTCAAGAACTTACTCTGTCTTCGAGATTCCTCGTGGGTCTCAACCCCCTTTGGGTAATTTTTTGGAAAAATTATCATTTTATCATAACAAATTATCATTTTTCCAAAAGGTAGTCAAAATGCAGAATCTTGTATTAGTTATTCTCATTCTTCTTATGGTTTTGCTCTTTAAACATACAGCCCTTAACAATGTACTTATTAAAGCTTTGCCTGCTTTGGGGTCTTACATAAACGAGTCCTACTACCTGCCTTTTTTCCTGTGACTTGCTTCTCTCCCTCATCACTGTGCTGGAAGCCACCCCCGTATCTGTGTGTGGCCATGTCATTCATTTTTCACTGCTGGATGATGGGAATGTACCACCATGGATTTCTCTGCCTCCTATTTGTGGGCATGCGGATTGTTGGGTCATTTCAAATAATGCTACTATGAACATTCTTATAGCTGTCTGTGCACCATAGCTGTGACCCAGTGCAGCCCAAAGGTTTTCTTGAGGGGTGAAATTGCCAAGTCTTAGGGTGTGTGTGTATTTAATTCAAAAATATTATTTACTAGATGCGTTAATTTCCTATTACTGCCATAACAAATTACCACAGACTTAGTGGCTTAAAAAAACCACAGTTATGATCTTACAGTTCTGTAGACAGAAGTCCAAAGTGATCTCACCGGGTTAACATCAAAGTGTTGCCAGGGCTTTGGGAGGCCCTAGGGAAGCGTCTGTTCTTCGCCTCCCGAAACTTCTAGAGGCTGTCTATGTTCTTGGCCCGTGACCCCTTCCCTGCTGCTGGAAGACAGCGGTGTAGCATCTTCAAACCTCTCTTACTCTGAGGCCTCCCTCTCTTTCTTAGTAGGCTGTCCACTGGGCCCACTGGGATAATCCGGCATAATCTCCCAGTCTAAAGGTCAGCTGATTAGCAACCTCAACTCCATTTGCAACCTTAATTCCCCTTTGCCTGTAACCTAATATATTAGTACATTCTGGAGATTAGGATGTGGACCCCATCGGAGGGGAGGCATTACCCTGCTTATCACACTAGATAATGAAAATTTGCTTTTTAAAGCTGTTGTGCCTATTTACACTCCCACCAGCGGAAGGCCATTCATTCACTTTGTTCCTGCGAGGACCACTTTTTATTATAGTTTCTTTTTAATTTTAAATATTTTATTTATTTTATTTTTTAGAGAGGGAAGGGAGGGAGAAGAGAGGGAGAGAAACATCAGTGTGTGGTTGCCTCTGGTGTGCCCCCTACTGGGGACATGGCCTGCAACCCAGGCATGTGCCCTGACTGGGAATTGATCCAGGGACCCTTCGGTTCACAGGCCGGCACTCAATCCACTGAGCCACACCTTTAATAAAGCCACAGTCAGGGCTTTATTATAATTTTCTATTTTGAAATAGTTTAAAATTCACAGGAAGCTGGAAAAATAATCTAAAAATATACCCTTCACCTAGCTTTTACATGCACTTTCTCTCTCTTTCTTTCTTTCTTTCTCTCTTCCTTTTCTTTTTCTTTCTTTCTTCCTTCCTTCCTTCCTTCCTTCCTTTCCCTCCCTCCCTCCCTCCCTCCCTCCTTCCTTCCTTCCTTCCTTCTTTCCTTCCTTCCTTCCTTCTAGCATAGTTCCATAAAACCTTATCATATGGATTTGAGCAACCACTGCAATAGGAATAAAGACCCTCGTGAACCCTCAGTGCAGTACAAAGCTTAGAGATCGTCTCGAGAAAGCAGGTCTGGAGACCTCACGTGGGTGAGAAGAATGGCTCAGAGTAGGGATCGTTCTGGGGTGAGGCTGTGAGGGGGACAGGGAGGACCAGGGCCCTCCAGGTGCAGATTCCTGGGGAGGCAGCCCTGCCCACGGAAGTCCTGGTGAGGGTCACCTGGGCTGAGTCCTTCCCAGTGCACCTGGGCACGCAGGCATCAGGGAAAAGTAAGGACTTTAACTCTTCCAGATTAATCCTGCTAAGTTGCAACAATATTGATATGCTATTATTTTCCATCTTTATTCATCCCCCGGCGAAGAAAGAACGACTCCCCCCAGGCCATTCATAATTGAAAAATGCTTTTAAGGCCTTTACGAGTTGAATACTAAATTTCGCGAGGTGCCTGCTTTATTGGGCCTCCAGTCACCGATGATACATTTGCTCCCTAATGTTCTTTAAGGAAAGGAGCTCCAGCGGCATGATGGATGGGGCCGATCAGAATCAATGCTCATTAGTGACTCTGGTGGCCAGGTGGGTCTGGGCTGCTGCTCACTTGGGGAGATAGGCTGGCCAGGGGACATGGGTGAGGCCTGCTGGCTGACATTAGCCTTGAACTGTGGCTTATCATTTATTCATCTGTTCACTCATGTATTCAATAGATTCCACCAGATGCTGGATACAGAGGTGGATCAGACCCAGCCCTGTCCTCAAGGAGTCGCCAGGACTTGCGTACAAATAGGGGGAACTGAGCACAGACGTCCAGCACAGGGGATAGGCCCAGGGCCTGGGTGCAGGAAGGGAGGTCAGTTTTGCACGGAGGGCTGGCAACCAGGAAGAGCTTCCGCTCAGAGGGTGCATTTTAGTGGTGTGCCGTAGGGGTGTGCGGTGTGAACAGAGGAACTTGTCAGAGTGTGAGGGGTGTTCCTGGCAAAGAGAGAGCCACACAGGCAAAGTCATGGAGGTGTGACCCAGCCTGGAGCAAGGAGCTGGGGCCACCTGGCCTCTTAGAAGAGTCACCTGTTGGAGTGGCCAAAGCTGCCATCCTGCCTATCCTACTCAGAATCCCGGAACTGGCAAAATCAGAATAAGGACCTTCAGAAAACTTCTGTCTTGGCCCATTGTAATTCTGATGGGCAAATAAGGCCCAGAGAGGGGAAGAGACTTTCTTGGGGTCTCGTAGCCAGGCAATTGGGCTGGGGGCGGGGGCGGGGCAGGCAGCACCCAGGGGTGAGCCCATAGCTGGGATTCTGACAGCACAGCCGTGGCCTCATAGAGACCAAAGTTCAGCTTTGACATTGACCTTGGGCCTTATTTTGTCTTTATAGGCAAACTTGGGTTTATGACTCCTCTACCTCCCAAACTCTGTGAAGCTCAGAGAGGATAAAAGTGTCACATTCGTTGGTCACACGCAGCTAGTCAGTGACATAGGTGGAGGGGGAGGTGTAAGAAAAACTTTAAGTGAGAAAAAATGGGTGGTGGGAGGAGGCCAACATTTGCTGAGCGCCCAGGACAATGGGCTCTTGATTTGTGTTTTCTCTTTTCATCTCTCACTAGCCTTGGGGACACACCCTGAACCCCCAGTTTGCAAATGAAGAAACCAAAGACTTGGAAGTGGGGCGAGTTGTCCAAGGTCATGCAAGGGGTAGCCAGGGTTTAAACCCAGATTTTGAACATTTTATTTCAAAGCCCAGGTGCCTCCTGCTATCCTGGGCTGTCCCCGCAGGGGCCACAGAGAGAGAGAGAGATTTAGACTGACGTACGCACAACTGCCTCTCCTATGGTTCCAGCGTCTCTGAGCACCACCCACGAGTGTTAAAGCCTGTGTCATTGTGAAAAAGTGGCTAGGTTGTCCCGATTCTTTATTCTTCCTTGAGGAGGTCCTTGCTTAGTCTTTGTCCAAAGGCCTGGGAGTGAGGTGGTGGCCAGGGAGGGCAGCCAAGAGAGCAGAAGCGGGGAACCCAGGGCCTCAGCTCTGATGTCCATCTCCCCCCTGGGCCAGCCTCTCTCCCCGAGGCCTGCTGAGGACCCATGAGGCCCGGCCATGGTCTGGCCGAGACCGGTCATGGGGAGTGGAGGCAGCCAAGCCTCTGACCCCTGCAGTGTTGGTCTCAGCCCTTGTGCTTGAGCCGTGGCCTTGGGCTCTGAGTCCCTTCTCCCTGAGTGACACCACCCCAGTGGGGCCAGCACTGAGTGGAAAGACATGACAAAGGAACCAGCACAGCCCACTTTGGACAGGGCATTCATCCGGGATCCCAGGGGCTGTGGCATCTAGCAGAGGGCTTCCCAGAGGAGGTGGCACAGAAGCCAAGATCCGAAGGATGAGGAGGAGCTGGCCAGTGACAGAAGGAGTAGCACGTGCAACGGCCCAGAGGTGAGCAAGCACTTGTCCTCCACGCCCTCCTCATACTGGCTGCAGAGACACCTGCCCTCCAGCGGCCCGCCCCCTCTTCCCAGGAGAATCCTGGTTTTGAACTATGCCGCCCGAGTGTGGAGCCCATGACTCCCTGAGCCCAGGCAGTGGGCCATCAGCTTTTGAATTGGTGAGCTTGGGCTGCTGTGAGAGAACACTGTGACTGGGGGTGCTGAAACAACAGGCATTTATTTCTCCGGGTTCTGGAGGCTGGAAGTCCAAGATCAAGGTGCCAGCCAGTTAGATTCCTGGTGAGGGCTCTCTTCTTGGCTTACAGACTGCCACCTTCTTGCTGTGTTCTCACATGGGGGGGAGAGAGAGAGAGAGAGAGAGAGAGAGAGAATCTTTCTCTTCTTATAAGGCCACTAATCTCATCATGAGGCCCCACACTCATGACTCAATCTAACCCTAATTACCTCCAAAAGCCCCCATCACATTTGGATACGAGGGCTTCAGCTCAGTCCACAGCAGAGCCGGATCACGTGGGAGCCGGAAGGACCCTCAGTGCTTTTATTCCAGAGGCTCATCCCCACGACACTGTGTTCAAGCACCTAGTGGGTGCTCAGGACACGCTTGCTAAAAGGAAGGAGTCCAACACACTCCTATCAGGTGGAGGAACTGAGGCTGAGCTGTGGCAAAGGACATGTCCAGTATCATGCTGAAGGCTAATGGCCAAGCTGGGACCCGACCTCAGACCAGGTGGCCCCCGTGTGGACACAGGATGAGGTGTTGGGTCCCATGGTGTCCCGTCAAGGTGGGATTCTAGAGGTGGGAAGACCAGCTGGGTCGGCAGAGTTCTCCTCCTTCCGCTCCACCGTCATGCCCACATTCGGCAGTCATTTCTAGAACACCTACTATGTGCTGGGAATCAAAACTGCCCAAGTGCCTGATTTCATGAAGCCTGTCCTAGCGGGGACAGGCAGACAATAAGTGAGATTAATAATTAAAATCGAAAGAATGTCAGGTGATGGCAAATGCCATGGAGAAAAGCAGAGCAGAATGGGAGGGATGAGAGAGTTGCGAGAGGCCGGGAGCTCTCCCAGGCGGTTTGCCAGGGGCGGCATCTCCGACGAGGTGACCTTGACAGAGACCGGAAAGAACATATGGGTTTTTTTTTTTTTAACAAATTCTTTGATTTTCTCCCCTTCAAGAGCTAGGGCTTGATTTCTTCCTTTTCTGTGTGGACCGGGCTTGGTGACTCCCTTCCCACAGGTGAGATGCACTGGAAATGATGGCGTACGACTTCGGGACCAGTTACAAAACACCTCACGGCTTCCAGCTTTATCTCCCTCTTTCAGATCGCCTGCTCTGGGGACAGCAGCTGCCACCTCTCGAGGACGCTCAAGCAGCTCCGTGGAGAGGCCTGCCTGGCGAGGCGCTCACCCCTCCTGCCCACAGCCAGGTGTGGGGGGCCGCCCGGGCAGTGGACCCTCTGCAGCCCCTGCGGACATCCTGACTCAGGAAGCCTGAGCCAGACCCAGGCACTGCTGGATTCTTGACCCACAGAAACAGGGCAATAATAAATGTTCGTTGTTTTGAGTCACTGAATGTTGCGGATCACTTGTTATGCAGCAGCAGATAACAAACACGGAAGGGGAGGAGCCCATAGACGGGTGCCTCGGAAACGCGACCCAGGCAGAGGGACAGCAGGCGCCAAGGCCCTGCGCCTCCGTGCACCCAGCTCAGCCCTCGTCTGTTTGACCCTCAGTTTCCTCCTTTGTCAAAGGGAAGAAGCGACACCCCTCTTGCCCCTCTCAAGGGGCATTATCGAATGAGCCACTCAATTACAGACCTGGGGAGGCTCAGTGAGGCAGACTTGCGCAGCCACACAGGCAATGACAGCCATGGAGACGCGGGCCAGCTCCCCTGTGCAGGCACCTTCTGTGCTGTGCCTGCTGCTTTCTGACCCCTCCCCAGACCCCCTGGAGGAGACTCCCCTGGGGAGCATCCTGGGGACCCATGGTCTGTTTCCCTGGGGATCGCACCAATGAAGCGTCCGATTTCGGACTCACACGCACGCAACTGCGCACTGCTGTGCAGTCCTCAGTTTCCTCCGGCTCTCCGCAGTCCCTGGTCCCCCTCAGGCCACCCGGCCAGGACCTTCTCACGCTCAAAACCTACCCCAGGCTTCTGTCTGCCTCCCCTGTCCCTAGAGGCAGAGCTTCCTGCCATGGGCTCACCGCTGAGGCCTGCTCTGGGTTTTCTGGCAGAAGTGTTCTAATCGTGCGTGCTGTGGCTCTTGACCATTGTGGCGACATGGTCTGTTCAGAGTCGGCGTCTCTGAGGTTGGAGAGCATGTATGAGGTCTCCCTGCATAAGCCCAGGCATCTCCGCGGGCCCGGTGCCCGGTGCCCGGTAGGCCCACAGTGCAATGTTCTGCATGGACAGAAGATGAAAAGACGGAGAGAGAACACTGGAAGAAAGGAGGAGAGAGACAGGAGGAAGGACGAGAAGACAGGGGAAGGGGTGGGAGGACGACCTGGAGGAAGGAGGAGAGAAGGGCGGGAGAAGGAGGCAGGGGAGAGATTAGAGGAGGTGTGGAGGAAAGAGGAGGAGGGTGGGAGGAGGAACTGCAGGAAGGTGGAAGGAAGGCTTGGAGGGGGGATGAGGAGGGGCTGGAGGAGGGTGAGAGCGCAGACGGAGGAGGGATGGGCTGGTGAGTGAATGATCCAGGACGCGAGTGGGGGACGCAACCTCTCCGCCCCCTGCGCCTCCATGCACCTAGCCGGACCTGCCTCTCGCTGAGCGGCAGAGGGGCCGCTCAGTTAACCAGGCTCTGGTTTACTCCTGCGCGCTTCTGCGGCAGACGCAATTAGAGCCGCCAGTGGGAAGCTGCTCCCCAGGCAGCTCCACCTGCCCTGTCCCGTCCCATTAACTTCCAATTCAACAGCCATCCCCGACCTGCAATGTATAATGAAAGACATTCAAAATATATCCAAATGGCATGAGTATTGATTTATTAATGCTGGGGAATGTTGCTCTAATTGAATTGAGATCCAGGAAGTAAGTTAATGCAGCTGACGGTGCTACAGGAATTGAATTACCCCAGGGCCCAGAATTATTACCTTTTCACTCTCTTTGTTGTCAGTGGGATAAATAACAAATCAATTGACAATTCACCCTGGTGGCAAAAAAAAAAAAAAAAAAAAGTTCACAGAGCCCTGGACTGAGAGCTGGGGAATGGGTGCGGGTGAGGAGTGGGGAGCTTCCTGGAGGAGGCGGAATGGGAAGCACAGAAGAGATGAGGGTCTGTCTCCAAGCCCGGACCCCTCCCCTCCCCTCCCCTCAGCAGCCAGAGTTCCCTAAGACGCTCGCTGCAGGGGCCGAGCCGCTGCTCACTGAGGACGTCCCCAAGGGCGCTGAGGGCCAGAGGGGGGGCACTTGCCCCAAGCCAACTTTCCCCGTAATTCTCACCACCTCCCTGGCCTCGGCCGCATGTGCATGTCCTGGCTGCAAGCCCTCCTCCCGAAGCCTTTCCGGATGTGTGCTCTGCTCTCTCCTGCTGCACCCTGGCCGCTGCCGCCCCCGCTCCCGGCCCGGGGGTCCTCTGTAGTCTGAGGCACCCACTAGGCAAGAGAGGCCTTTGAGGGCTGAAGGTTGAAGCCTGAATGTGCCCCTCACCTGGCCACTGAGAGATTTGTGGTGGGAATCTGGAAACTTCTCAGAGGACCAAAGACTCTGGTCTGCTCCAACACGAGGAAGAAACTCAGGAGCGAGGCTTCAGCTAGCATCTTCCTCAGCGTCCCTCCCTTCTGTTCCTCTTTAGCCTCCCCAGGTGCCTTCTGCCCTCGCACCCGCACCCGCCTCTCCTGGAATGCGACGCCTTTTGGGGGAACAAACTGTCTCTTCAAAGCAGAGGACTGTGGCAAGAGAAACACTTGGCTCGAAAGCCCAGCTCTGCTTGTTGTTGGGTTTGTGACCCCAGGTGACTTTGTGCACATCTCTGAGCCTCAGTTTCCCCACGTGTCTAATGGGAGCAAAACCCCTTTGCGCCTCAGGAGATGGTGGCTCCCGAGTGCTTCAGAAAACACGGAGCTGTTGGTGACACCCAGGGGCTGGGAGTGTCTGCCAGGGACCACGTGCTTCTCCATCAGACGCCTCCCGCCGTTGGCTGCCCAGATGGGTGTCTGTAAAGCAGCCCGGCTGGCCTTGTTCTGGTCAAGGGAGAGAAAGGCTGAGTTAATTAAATCAACAGCTAACAGTGCAGGTTACCCACAAAAGTGAACTTTAGTGCCCCTAAAACCACTGACCAAAGGAGGGCTGGGAAAAAAATGAAACCACAGTTGGAGTAAAATGGAAAAAGAAATCATCAGCTCTACATCACTTCAGCCGGCCACAGGTATCAGCATATTAATTGGTCTTTGACTCGATTTGGCTGTGGGAGTCAGGGCAGGCTGTGGCTTCAGGGAGCCCAGCCGAGCGCCACGGGGCTGGCCGCAGGGCATGCTGGGGCTTCGGCTGGCCGCAGGGACGGGAGGCGCCGGCGGAGGAGGGGCAGGGCCGGGGCCTCCACAGGCCCAGGAGGGCTGGGTGTGCATCTGTGGGTGTGAGGGGCCAGGTGGGTGTGAGCGAGAGTGGAAATGGGTGTTGGCACCCTTGTGGGTGTGAGGAGTTGGAGGCATGTGAGCGTGGTGAGCGAACCCTGTCACCCAAACAGTGCTTGGCACTTCAAACGCTCTCAGTGTACATTTGTTATTATCTGATTTTCACAACAGCTCGAGCTAGAAGGTGGCAATTCCATGAAGAAGGTGGAGGAGGCTCACAGATGGGGAAGGTGCCAACCGCAGGGGCAGCAGCAGTGGCAGAGTCGATGACAACCAGGCGGCCCCGGAGCCCAGGGCAGGCTCGGAGCAGCATGAAGAAGGGCTCGGGGCAAGTTTCTTCGGAATCAGAGTCCACTCCCCGAGCAGCCACCGCCGGTGCTGGCCTAGGCCCTGTGCTCCCTTCCGATGGCTTCTCAGGGGCTGACGTGCAGGAGCCTGGCCTGGGGGACCCTCCCCCTGATAATTTCCTGCAGTCCCAAGCCAACTATGGGCGTTAATGTTCCACTGTGGCAAGTGGCGTTCTTTCTCAGCAGCTGCTGCTCTGACACTAGTGACCCGTGGAAGCAGTGACTGTGCCCAGCTCTTCGCTTGCTGCCTGCCTGTCGGACATCCTCATGGAGCCGGGAACGGCAAGCTGTCTGTCTGCGGGGCATCCCCAGTGCTGGGGACATATCCAGTGGAGCCCACGTCCTGAGTGCCCGGATGCACCTGGGTCAGATGTAATCTCTGCAGGTGCGTCTTCCACATGGCCATGGGCCTATGCCAGGGATGGTCTGGTCAGCTCCTCAGGCCTTTCTATCAAACCTGAAACATTCTGGGTAAGAAGGGTGCTCAGGCCACCTTTCTGCCCCTCTGTTCACAAACAAAGCAACTGAGGCACAGAGAACAGGGAGAAGGGAGAAACTTGCTCAAGGTCACGAGGTCACACAGCAAGTCCAAACCCAGGGCCCCAGCTTCCCAGTGTTTCCCTCTCGAGCTCCCATTCTTCCAGAGGCCGCGTTGGTGGCATTCGAACAACAGCTTCAGCTGCAAAGTGGCAGCTGACGTTGCTTCAGTGTCATGGAGGTACGAGGGCGTGCTGGGGACTGTGGCAGATCGGAGAGCCCACACCTTGTCCCAGCAGGGCGGCCACGGTGCAGCCAGCTAGCGCTGTGCAGGAAGGTGGGCCGTAGTTCGCCAGAGCTTCTGCTTTTTCAAGAGAAGCTGAAAAGCTGGGGTTTTATGCGAGGTTTTACCATTTTAAATGTGGGCAGAGCTCAAAACATTTAAAAGCATGGTGACATGCAAAGCAAAGTGACACTTTTGCCGCCTGTGGGCTGCAGGTGGTGACTCCGGGTTCTTTCTCTGGGGCGTGGGGGGTAGAACTGTGGGAGGAGGTGAAAGCCTGGTGCTGCTGAGAGGATTTGCTCTGAGACACGGCTGACTTACTGCCATCATTCATTCATTCATTCATTCACTGCTTTACTCCTTGACCCTCGTGGCTTGGGCTTTGCCCTCTGCCTGCTTTGTCTCAGGGGGTCCTGACTTCCCTTTGGCAGAATGAACCCAAGCTCCCCAACATCCCAGCAGCTAGGATGGTGCAAGGAAGCGTTCTGGAGAATGCAGGGGCCTGCAGGGGCCTCTCCTGGCATCTTCCTGGAAGAGGGTCAAGGCTTCCTTGGCATAACAGAGGGTGGAGCAGAGCCCACAGCAGACAGATCCAACCCTTAGCCCTGGTTCCATTCCTACCATGGGGATTAAAATTTGGGATCAGACAGAACTGGGTTCAAATCCAGACTCTGCCAATGACAAGCTGTGTGAGCTCTGAGTCTTGGTGAAGAAGACAGTGCGGACCCCTGGCCGTGTCCCCTCGGCACTCGCTTCCACACACACAGGGCTGCCTGTTGCAAACTCCGTGGCTCTGCCTACGGGCTTTCCCTGACTATGCTGAGACAGGTGCTCGCGGGCCGGGCTGCAAGCCAGTGCTGGAGCATGGATGCCCTTCCGCAGCCTCTGGGCAAGAACCACAGGGCGTCAGTGGACAAGCATCCCAGCTCCTTCCCCCTGAGGTTGGAATAATTCCGAAGCATCTTCTACACAGTCTCCCGAGGCCCCCAGGAGGACGAGTTTCGGTTGTCCACAGCGGTGATTTGCTTGATGGCTCACCACTTCCTGGTCTCACCCCCCTCTTTCTCACCAGTGTTTCCTGGTGTCTTCTCCTAACTGCACTACTCACAGTAAGCCCTATAGGGACTGCTGCTGGGAGACCAAGAGCCTCCATTTACTCAGCTGTCAAATGGGTACAGTTAATACCTCTGCAGAATTGCTGTGAGGGTAAAACAAATTCCCACGCACAGAAGTTGCCCGGGAGCTGCTGATCACGTGGAAAACCTTTCCTCAATAGAAGGCCGCTCTGATCATTATCGATGACATTGCGATACTGACCCCTAGGTGCCAAGGCCAGGCCCGTTCGGACAGTGTTGAGGTGGGAGCCCGGCTGCCCCAGCAGGACCTTGGGGATTGATGGAGGGCTTAGGGTGGAAGGGCACCCGCTCCGTGGTGGGGATTGTGGAGTCTGTAGCAAAGAGGGCTGGGTCCCGGGGGGAGCCCATCAGTGCCGCCCCATCCCCACCCCGCCAGACACAGAGCTGTTAGTGGAAATGGTGCTAATGGGGCTGGGCCCAGCTGTCACCATTGAGGGGGAGGGGTCTGAAGAAGGGGCAGGTGTGGGGTGGGCGAGGAGGGTCCTGCAGCCTGGCTCAGCCGGTGGCCACCCAGCACACCAGAGAGTCTGGGTTTGTACAGCAGGTTTCTGGGGTGCGGGAGGGTGTTGTTGGGGAGGCTGGGCTACCCCAAGCTGTCTCCCTGGAAGGTCAAATGTAAGTCTTCAACCTGCCCAGATTCAGGTAGGTTCTTGAGCCAGGACCTTGGGCAAGACGCTTCCCCACTCTGAATCTGTTTCCTCATCTTTAAAATGGAACTAATGTTCTCGGGTTTTGAGGCGTTAGTAAATTAAAACTGGTCCAGAGAAGGGGGAGCAGGGGACAGCCTCCCCAAGAAGGACGCAGCATGGTCTCCCCACCCAGCCTCTGCCCACCCCCCGCCCTGCCCCGCTAGCCTGGAGGTTGGGGCTGTGGCTCTGACACGCCTCTGGCTTCTCTGCCTTGGCCTCAAACCTCATCCTACCTCACCAGGGGACTGTGGTTGCTTCGGGGCCTTTACGTCCAGAGAATGCTGCTCCGCAGAGACAAAGGGCCATGGACACTCCCCGAAGTACGGTGTAAGGTTTCAAGTGGACTCTTGCCCTCAGTCAGAGGCATTTCCTATGCACACGTCCTGGGGCCCTGGGGCGTCCTTGCTCGGAATCACACACCTGCCTCCCGGGAAGGCCACTTGGATTCTGGTCTCCAAGTTCCTGCAGCCAGGGTCATCGTCCCCTGCTTCACTCCCACCTTGCCCGATCACCCCAAGTCCAGAGCTTGAGCCCTCGCAAAGCCCCTTCGTCCACACCACTTTCTCTCACCGGCGCCTTCCTCTCACTGGGCTGGCCTCAGAGGTTCTAGACTGCAGGTAGGATCTCTCTTGCAGAAGAGAAAGCTGAGCAGGGCCAGGGCTAGTGTGGGGCAGGCGAGGGGTCCCTGACGTGAAGTTCTGGGAAGCTGCCTTTGTCTGGTGCCCACCTGGCGCTGGCAGGGGCCTGGGAGTGAGTGAGCATCCCTGTGGCCCTGGCTCGGCTCGCCCGGCTCCTGGCCCTGAAACCAACGCTGCAAGGGCTGCAGGGGCTGCAGGCCCCACCCAGGTCTCTTTGGTGGATGGGGGGGGGGGAGTGCAGAAAATGATCCTGGAAGAGGGAAGGCGGGGTCTGTGGGTCTGCGTGGGGCTGGGGCTCGGTGGGATACAGGGCCTGGGAGTGCACAGGGCTCTGCAGCTCTGCCCAGCGGGAAGGCCCTCGACTGCAGCTGCAGCACGAGGCCCACCGTGTGCACGCGCAAACTCGAGTGCATGGATGGGCGTACAATTCTAGTAAGTAACTTCCCGAAGGGGGGGGGCTGCCCTAGATGGGGGAACCAGTGTCCTGAGGGGTACCAGTGTCCTAGGAGCTGTGAGAGCAGAAGGCCCCCCAGGCGCAGGCCTTTTTAACCAAATGGGCAACACTAAAAAAAAAAAAAAGGGGCAAACCCTGAGATCCAGCCCCCTGATTTCTAGAAATAACAAGAACAGCGGCTGGCATTTCCTACCTGCCAGGCTGTCTTAAGTGCTTTGTGTGTGTGTTAACTCACCACACGCTGACAAGGGCCCTCTGAGGTATGTGCACTGTTGTTATCCCCATTTTCCAGATGAGGAAACTGAGCCGCAGACACTGACCTGTCCAAGGCCATTTAGCTGCTAAGTGGCAGAGCCGGCTCCTGTGACCGCGGTCTTCACCGCCAGGACTTCCGCCTCTGCCTCGGAAACAGCCTGAGGGTAGCGAGATGGGTAGTGATATGGGTAGTGATCTGTGTTGGAGAATTCACGGGGGCTTTGCTGGTAAGAAAAAGTAGCACAACCAGAAGTGAGGCATGTCACTGCCCAGCTACAGGAGGGGCCACTCCCTGGAACAACCCAGCAGTCCCCCCACTGCCGATAGCGAGACGATGTCAGGCAATGCTACGGGGTGCTTCGTCTTGAGGGCACACAGGGTCCGGCGGAAGCAAGGCCTGCCTGAGTGTGGTTGCTAGGGCGACAATATGGGTGTGGTCATTTATAGTTTTAATTTGAATGTTCCACCTACAATGTCATATGGTGTGCTTGAGTGTGATACTGTTATGTGACAGAATTGCATGCTTGTGATTTTGTAATACAAGATTTTGTCATGAAAAGGGGGTGTTATTTATGCTGGACCCTGTATATTAACTGAGAGACGTGATTTTCCACTGTGTGCCTGGGACCATTTTTATACAAGAAAAAGCAAAACTACTCACGGGTCCTTAAGTTTTGAAAGGGCTGGAAGGTTCCAGACCGAATGGCTGCCTGTGACTGACTAGGTGGCTTCTCAGAGGAAGGGGCGGGGGTGGAGGACCAGCGTGGCTGGGAGTAGGAA